>NC_051123.1:8343912-8661974 GCF_014839805.1 Manduca sexta
TGCATTATTTAAAGTATATATTCTCAGGAAATATCGTACTTGTATTTAATATATCGAGGCCGTAGAGATAGTTACTGTAAAAATAAAATGTATCAATTCATAATTTCTATTAGTATCTGAATAATATCTGATATCTGACAAATATTATATACGATATTTAAGATAAATTCGTCAAAATACAACTACAGCGCGGTTTCCAGCATTCTGGTCAGTTTAAACCTGGCGCCACCTGGTGAGACGGCATAGTAAGAGATTCTTTTCATTCCAACATGCAATCGCAAACTGATGATAATTACTATTCAGTGGTATCCGCAGGCATGCCAAAGTATGCCTAAGCTTACTGGGATTTATATTTGTAGCCGTAGTCGTTATCATTGAAATTTCGCTCATAATGTCATAATATTAGAATATAATTTTACTATTCGTCATCTATAATGCCCTGTTGAGCCGTCTCACCAGTGGGCGCTTGGCCTTTAAGTTCACTGGTTACAAAGAATTTAGAGTACACATATTTGTTTTTGAATTTAGTCCTTTGGAATCTTGAATCTCAAACATGCAGAGCGGTCATGCCTTTGTAACGTTCAACCTTATTTCAGGACTACGAAGTTTATAATACACTTACTAATAATAAATGCGAAAGTTTGTGAATATGTTCATATTTGTATGATGTTTGTATGTTACAAGTAAATACAGAAAAAGCTAATTTAAACAAAACTTGCTACACCAGTAGATCATGTGCTGGAAATAATGGAATATGGTATTCAGATTTTTAAATATCAAATTTTTCATCACTCTTATCTCTTTCAAAGAAAAACTCTAATTTTCAAAGTGATCCATACTATATTTTGAGAACTATGTAATGGCTCGTCAAAATTTTACGTCATGCAAATTATTTGCTTCCAAAGCCTACGGTTGACCATAGTATTGAATCGTCAAGTTTCTACTGTCGAGCATGTAGTAACTTTATATTAGGTTAAAGAATAAAAATAATAAAACTTCTTGCAACTAAATAACCAGAATTGTATTTTGGCAAGCACTTAAAATATTCGGACGCACTCCGTGTCCTTGGCCAAGTTTGGCCTTCTTTTGACCCATATTACCGCTATTATCTCTCGAAACTCCATTGTCTTGTTTTCCTTTTATGCCATTCAAGATTTTGAGACAGTATAAATCTGCCTGAGCGTAAACTTTGGGTCCAATTTCCACAAACGTTGGACAAAAAGAATAATAGCTCGTCAAAATCTTGGTGCTGTTATTGTATGTTAATAGTTTAGTGAAAGCTCGGCCATTCGTTGTTTTATTCGTGGCGGGCATTCGGGCGAGGCCTTGAACGAAAACCGTTGCCTCTTAATTAGTGGGCAGACTATAGCTGAAAGGAAACAAAGATGTGGTCGTTTAGAGAAATGTACTGCGACCTTGCGATTGTTAAAATGCCTGTAAGCCCGAAATCATTTGGAGGTTTAGCATTCACTGTTCGTAATTAGCAGTGAACATGAAATTAAATGCCCTGCCTGGCTAGGAATACAATGCAAAATATTTGTATCTTCTGTAATTGCAGTCATTGGCATTATCATAGATGGATAACCGAACTGCAGTTCTATTATAATGTATAAAAACTACGAAGACATTTTATAGTACAGTCGACATTTTGCTGTGCTTTGCCGTTTTGCGTTTTGAGTAGATAAGATAACTCGTTTACTAGAAATAATTATAATTACATGCGCATCGACTATTGACACAGATGCGTTATTTTCTTTCAAAACACTTGAATAAATATCTCGGGAGTAACCGGCGAACGATATCAATATGACGAAGTCGTAATGAATTCGTCTGTGCCAAGAAATATTTTATTACTCTGTTAAATCTGCGGTTTTCCTGCTAATCAATGAAATAGACTGCTTGATGACACAGGCAAATCAAATACTTCAACTACACGTGTGTTATGAATATAGGTATAACTTTAATTTGTGCACTAATTTATATTTATTCGTTTTGGTCTCTTGAATTTGGCTTGTAAAACTATTAGTATTAAAAACTATACTAATCAAGTCTAAAATCATGATAATATTATCTATTGAGTCATAATATATTTGAAGAAACACAAAAAGTACTTGTCAAAACATGTGACCCATTAATATGACAGCGACTTGCATAAGCCGTCAAACAAAATTTACTTCTTACTGTGTGTCGTCACAAGCCCTGTTTTCTGTTATGATTGCGTGCCTAATTAATTAGTTCCATTAGCTACACTAGTATTACATGATTTCACTACGTTCACAATGTGTGTATCGTTTTACTACTGTATGCAATATTTTTGCTCCTCCTTGTACTTTGTATGAGAATTCCCAAGCACGTCCGTCAATTTCTCGCTGCTCTGATTGTACCTGTCTATTAGAATGTGAAAGTTATTATACAATGGGTATGCAAAAGTACTGTTGGATTGTGTTGCGTGGAATTTGTACAGTTACTGGAGCTTTTGTAACTACTGCATGCTGAGACGATCCATGGGTCTTAGATGGTAGCTTCTTTTACTTTGAAATAGGGTAGTAATTTCAGGGCAAATTGCGTATTATACCAAAGCTATTTAGGTGGTATTTCAATTGTAACTTAACTAATAGAGGCAGCTAATCCTATTCCATTGTCATTTCAAACTCCGTGAACATTTTTGTCCTCCACACGTGTTTCCTTCTTTTTAGTACTGAGTCGTAATGGCGTGTAAATAAGTAATTAACCAGATGTACATAATCCTAACCTTGCCTATCTAGTTAGTCGACAGGATACTTAGATTACCCCATTAAACATTAGATGTAGTCTAGAAGTGCCATTTCGAGAATCGAAATAAAACTACAAGGAAAAAGTGATAAAGTAGACGACTAAATACCATTCTTTAGCTGTTTATAAATATAAGTCTCTTTATAAATTGGGTTGTCTGGAAGAGATCGCTTTTAGCGATAACACTGCGTATTGATCTATGTTTTGACTATATATAATAATTGTATTAATTTTACTGCATTTGTGTATACAATAAAGTGCTCATTCATTTATTCATTTACTCTGCCCATCCCTCATAATCGTCATTATATTAAATGGTAAAGCCTGCGATGCCGCTACTTTTATCTATAACATAAATGGGTCTTGAACAGAAAAGTGACTTTAAGTGACAGCTTGGTAGGTAGCTCAGGGGCGATGGTAATTACTGACCATTACCCGACCCACTTGCTTATTTGCCTGCTATGTATGTCTAGAAAGTCTAGCTTTATAAACGCATAGGATGCGACCTTGTCTTCAAAATCGATTTCAAGTTGAGGGTGACGTTTCATTATAAATGTTTAACGATGAAATTATATTGGAATAATCGATTAAGGGTCATCGGATAACATTTTTATTCGTTACTGCAATCGATCGATGAAATTTGCTAAAATATTGATAGAGCTTGAATTATAGAGATTAAGTATAAATTAGAGGATTCAGAATTATATCGTGATCTTCCCGGACTCGGATTTGTCCTGTATATCATATAATGTTTTTTTTGTTGAACAGGAAAATCCCGAGAAAGCTAAAATGTGTATAATCGAACTAACGCACATTATTTTTTTAATTTATTATCATTGTGTGACCCAACACGATAGATGTAAGGCCTTATACGAGATAATCTGTGGCCACTTGTGAGCAATTTCATCTTGCGATTTTTTCTATAGATTTGGATGACATCGTTGCAGGTTTGATGCTCCTTTTTGTAATCACTGGAGGTAGACAAGTCGGCGACTTGATAGTAAGATGCATACAGACACTGGCCAGTTGCAAAACACTAGCCATTGAGACTGCGTTGCATGCTCTGTAAAGTGCAAACAAAACAGTATTGAGTTCTGAAATCTGGATCCGTAAGTAGGTGGTCTTCAGTTTTGCGGATACCATGAATGCAGAGGTATTAGTGTACTCAGTTTAGGTAATTTCAAAAGTATGTGGTTTATCAATGAACACCGGTGTCGACGCGTCAAAATTATTTATTTTATCATGTTGTTACGAAGTAAGAACTGTTTTGGGAGATAAAACTGTTCTTTCCGCGTAATTTTTATAATCTATCACTGACGATGTTTATTGAAGAGGCGCTTAAATCATATTAGCAAAACTGAAAAATTACACATATACTGCAATATACCTAAGACGGAGCGGCATTGAAAGCCAATTATGTCTATAACATGAATGGACCGGTTCGTCTGCGACCCCACCATTGTCTTACAGTAAACCGACGTAAAATGACAACTTTGTTTCGTTTTATATTGACAGTCGAATCGCCATAGGATACCTCCTCTAATCCCCCGCCCATTAGAAAAAGTTTGCGTCGCACTTGCGAATCTGATACGTAGATGTAGTGGGCGGTGAGGACAATTCACGTCACAATCAGATGACCTTTATGCGCAGAAAAATAAGGGCCAATTTCTCAATATCCAAATGAATGATTAACAATTAATGAAAACTAACTAATGTAAGGCAGTACTCGTTTCAGCACTAGATGTTTACAATATATTTTGTATGTTTTTGCTTGATATTTATTTGACGTGTAGGATTTCACTAGACAAAGCAAAAAATAAAATTACCTTATCGAATTAAGAGTTCAATAAAAAGCCTGTTTCAGAAATATGTAAAGCAATAACAATAGAATGTATTTTGTCCTCACGTAAATTGTAATTTACGATTGACGTCCTCTGTTTCTGACTTGTTCTGCCTTGGACGGGGGAAATTACTCAATATTGTAATCAAATACTTGTCGGGAAAAAATCGATTTTTAGGATTTTTAGCTCTTATACATATACGATACGAATCAATTATAAGATTTATGAACTCTCAGTCTGGCAGCGAGGAGACCAGCAACTAGCCCGTAATAAAGTTTAGGCTTTCTCCTACACCTTAAGGTATCTAATGTGGGGTTTAATTAACGCGATACAGCCCATTACCGTGTACCTATACACATTACCTATTATCTATGCACTAAAACCCCTTTCCAAAAAATGCGTGGTCAACTGTTTTAAAAATATCGTGTATATAATTGCGATTTCGGGAGGAAAATCTATTGAAAAATACGCAAGACGAACAAGATTTTAAATTATATAAATGAGCCTTTCCGCGCCGTTTTTAACGTGAGCAAAGACAGATACAATATCCAAACATTTCAGAAATATTTGTCTCAAATTCCAGTAGCTTCAGTTATTAAAATGAATTTAAGAATTTTATATTGCCCTTACCCCTAAACGAGATGGTGTGGATGACGCCATCACATCTACTTCTCGTATCGCAGCTGTGCCACTATCCTAATCCTTACAAATGAATACTTAAACATGAACTGTCTCTAAATAAAATATTATATAACGTTCCTGGCTTCTACCTTTTTGGTATGGATCAGATTGGTTTTCAGAAGCGTGTCTATAACAGACGTGCTTTGCACCAACGTGGTTGTTACGTAATGAAGTCATTAATTTTTTTGAACCCGTTCCTGAGAGATGTTTCGTGCACTTGTTCGATTTGAATTCAATTTACCAGTATTTCCTGCACTCTTACTTTAAACTGAGTGAAAAAATTTAAATAGCCTTATTGCAGTACCTCTCCCATACTATATCAAGCCTTTTAACGAAGCACGAAAAAGCAATTAAAAGGGCATAGCTATGTAGCTTGCAACACCTTGACTTTGTTTTCCCATGCACGGTAACATTTGATTTGGACTGCATTTTATTCACTATCTACGGTGCGTCGGGGCCTGGTTACGTGGTCCATCGGACTGAAATAGCTCGTATTTATTATATTAAGTCGTCAAAACATCCATTATCTACGTGAATTAATAATAGAATCAACATGATTCCTGCTTCCTACAATATTGGTCTTAGTGGAATGTGAAGAAGCAATTTCAAGAATGGTTCAATAATGACCACCACCTATATAGATGCGTTCTTTGCTCGTCGATATTGCTCTTCGATTGCAATAAACTAAAAGTATGGTCCGATAAATTCATAGCTGTGTCGTAGTAAAATAAAATTCCTCATTTTTCTTCCGATTTCTTGTTTTATCTTTTGCAATCACATCGTACTATTGCGTTTCAGTAACCACGTCCGAGAGATATTGTGTCGCTATTTGTTTGGATTGCATTGTATTTTTGCTATCAAGCTTGACTGAACTGATAGCAGTCATTACTAACAAAAATATGATGTAACCTGAAACAAAGGGAATTATAGTAAATTTTTTTTAACTTTTGTAAAGAATTGTCTAGTTAGTGAAGCAGTTGAAGAAAATGTAATAATCATGGATATTTCGGCCTTTAAAATTTAATATGACGAAATTTTAAAGGCAGAAATATCCATGATTATTAATTATTTTTACATTTTCTTCAACTGCGAGAACTAATCACTAACTAGACGTGAATTTAAATTCTTTACTTGCCAATACTTGTTTAGTTACCCAGATTAAAGCCGAAACAAAATGTATGAAAATGGACCTTGAGCTACCACCTTAAACGTTGAAGTTTTTGAAAATGACATGATGTGTCTTCACATTACGTATAAACCTTTAAATGACATTCGGCATACCAACCCTGTCTTTAATTATCGCATAACTACTATTGAACTCAGAAAACACTTTATGTGTGAGTTTTATTCCATAAGAAACTGAGGTTAAGTCACTAGCAAAAACGAGTAAATAATTATATAGCATCCCGCGTGTCTCTGGTGTTAAACAATGTACACAAAAATAAATTTACCCTAAAAAGCGGATTCGGTAATATAATTTTCCTGCTGCTATCGTTTTCCATTCGGTACCCATCAACCCATATCACGGCCGACGGGCGACGAGGGCGGATGCGGTATGATCATTTCCGATGTCCCCCCACTCTCCCTCTTACCCACGTACTAACATTTTACCTCACGCACCGTCAGGTACAACGAACGCCTATTAGGCCCGATTAACAACGTCGGCAAGTACCTAGACATTGGGATGGTAGGTTCGTTCACATGATATTGGCACATTCTTTTCAAATATTAGGAATTGTTCATTAATAGCATCCAGTAAACCTCCAATGTGTAAGGCAAAGTTTATTTTAATTCCTGTGTTTTTATATTTATTTAAAAATTCGTCTTTATTGTTATTGGGAGTTGTACCTAACCGTTTACAGTTGAAGAAAATGGAAAACTGATAAACTACTGTCAGGATAATGGATATCCCTTGGATAATTGTTTGTTCAAAACGCTGATGAGGTAGCTTACTACTGGCATTGAGAAACCAAGTGACGTCACCACAGCGATAGCACTAAAGGCTTTGTACATAGAAAAAATAGGTCAAGTTCGACAAAAAATATATATCTCTCGGTTGCCTTATCGCATATGTATATTTATACTTTACTATAAATTGGAACAAGGCATAATATGAACAGCAATTCCACATGAATTATACAAATAAATCTAGCATCACAGACCAATCCGTAATGTATATTATACAATGTAGTTGTTATAACTATTATCTTAAAAGAAAAGATTTCAGTACATGTATATTGGCATTATTTGCATTGTTTCTCTAAAATATGTTAAATTATGGCAAAAGAGCTACGAATAAATAAGCGTTCTTCACCTAGACATTAAGATCACTGGCGTTGTCATTAAATGTTAAGTGGCCAATATAAGGGAGAACGTGTATTACGATCGTGATATTATAAAGTGCATACGTTCATTATGTGTACATTCTTGATAGCCTCTTTACTTTGCATTTTTGGTCTCCATATATCTAAAAAATATATTATGATCACTTATATCACGTGAGGCCTGGATCAATCATGATGCGGTAATCCTAATTTGATAATACGTATATTTATTTTGACTGAACTCGATTTAAATAAAAGTAATGAAAATCTTACAAAGCAGTAAATCTTGTTTAGCGGCTCTAGACACTACCGAATATTAAGCTGTAAAGGTCAGCTCTCGTCGAGCGTGTAATTATTCCGCAATTAAATATATTGTCGGACACATTGAATGAATGACGTAAAAATGCATATTTTGATGCTAGAAAAACAAGCGTGTTTGGACTCTACCAGGCAGTTTTTTTTATCAAAGGTAACGCTAAGGCGCTACAAAAGACCAACCCTCATAACTGATATCCACATTTATTAATTTCGACCTTCGCCGGTCCTCAGAGGGATCATCAATTGCGTGTTCTTTAGTTGTCATTGTAGCCGTATCTCTGGACTTCTGTATAAAGCCTACAAACAAAAAAATTGATAGCTTTCTATATAAGGATATCCATCTGTTGCCAGGACATTAAACGAACCGAGTCGCGAGCAATAGACATCTATGTTACCAATTTTACGCAATCCCATGACGTGTGAACGAACCATCACGTATCACGTAATGTGTAGTAAAGCTTGAGATATTCGCATGGCGTAATGTCGGTGCCGCTGTGCCTCGGTTCGACCTTCGTCGGCGTTGTGCATTAGTGAACTAATGCCTTAACGCGCGGCTCATTGTTATTTTGGTGGCGACTACTGGCCGACCAGTTTCTTAGACCCCTCGGCTTTCTACTGTTATGCATCTTTCACTTTCACGAGATAAATTTACGTTACGGTTTGCGTTTTTCGTGTGTTTTTTTAACTTTTTTTTTAGAATCGTTAAGCTATAACAAAATTATTAATGCTTAAAGGCGAATGAATTGTGAATTTATGTTATTTTTATGTATTTTTATATTATGTAATTTATGACTTGTGTTATTGGATGAAAATATGCTTTTTCGATAGACTTCCTCAATGAAAGTGTTGTTTGTATTATGTATGTATTTATATTATGTTCCGGTATAAATCAAAGACAAACCTAAATATAATCAATATACTGATATCGTTGATATATTATCAATGAATCCTTGTTTTTGATTGGTTAGTTATATTTGATTTTGCATTCGGATGAATGACCAACTCCCCCGGCTGATAGTGTAGGAGCATCAATAATTCATTATAAACTCGACATCTATTATAGCTACAGCACAACGCTGCATGGTGTTAGATGCGAAGTTTTGTCAGTGACACACACCACCACGCATTTATCCCCGAAGGGGTATGCAGAGGTGCAACCAGGGCACCCACTTTTCGCCAAGTGTGTTCCGTCCCAGGATGTGATAGGTGGCGAACCTATCGCCATATCGGGCACAAATTCCAGACTCCGAGCTGATACTGAGCAGAAAAACCCAAATATCACTTTGTCCGACCCGGGATTTGAACCCAGGACCTCAGAGCGCTGCCGTACCGCGCATGCAGTACAACTACGCAGTCGAGGCAGTCAGTGACAAATTTAATAAAAAAATAATATTTAGAAAATGTTTCGTACCATGGTCCTAACTTCACATTATTAATTACGTTTTACAAATGCGAATTATATTCTACAAAATAATCTTAACCTTAATCAAAGACTTTTTAAATGAAAGAGATTGTCACCGTTACTTCTTCTGCAGGAAACGTGTTAAAATGGACCCCATTATCAGTATTATGAGTTACATTACAACGTAATAATGAATTTCGTAAGGCCGTGAGAATACTAAACTCATTTCATTGTAAGTCCAAAAATGTAACTTTCACGACGACATCGACGGCGACAAACCTAATGAATTTTAGCTTCCTCGTGTTTAATTTATTACAACACATTTTTGTTTCTATTTAATTAACTTGTAATTTTTTTTTATCTATGATTAGATTGTTAGAATGATTACTGAAAACCATGGAAAGGATTTTTTTTTATTTTAAAAATTATATTTCAATCTTTACGCAACAAACAGGGCCAGCGGCTACAGAAAGGTGCTGGACATTATATAATTAACTAGCTGTGCCCGCGGCTTCGCCTGCGTGAAAATCAGTGTGGCACAAAGTTTTCCCGCGTAAATCCCAACCCTCGAAATTTTTTACAACCACACGACTTCTTCAACAGTAATCGTTATATTTCAATCAATTAACATAAAACCGTAATGTACTATTAACCGAAACCTTCCTTAACAATAGCACTATCTTTTAGTAAAACCGTACAAAAATCCGTTCAGTAGAAAATCGATTACATTCAGGCAGACAGCTTTTGGGGACTCTTGTTTTATAGTATGCATAGATGTATAGCTATTACTTCCAGTATCCCTACTCAAATTAGTCGGTGTTTATGGTACACGTAGCACGTAGAGTTGTGACCAATAGATCTATGAGTTTCATGCATTACGTATGATAGATGTGTTTATACATATGAATAGGTTTGTTTGTTTACAATGCACACAAAGAGTCTAAATATTGGTGTTATCGGTGACCTCGATTCGTCATCACTTTCTCCGCCCGTGTTTGTATTTTCGAATGAGTTTTCTTACTGAAAATTTATTGGTCGAGTTTGTTGCAAAAATACTACACAAATAAACATACCTACCTATAAAAGATATATTTACAATGAATTTATGTCATTTTTGCGTATTACTGTGACAAGTAATACCCTTCAAGTTTCAACTGTGTATTTCCCGAAATGTAACTCAGTTATATGACTCGTGCCTGCAATGAATATGATAATTTTCACACGTCGTGTCAGAGGTCGAACGACATCGGTTTACCGACCTCCCGGCAAGGTCGCGCTGTGACGAACTAGAGCGCGGCCCGTCGCGACACGGCTGTTTCCCTATTGTTTACATTGCTCATCTCGGGAAATCGACTGAATCCATCGCAAGTCCACGAGTTTTATAGATGTTTACTTGATTTATAGACAGTTGCTTTATTGAGAGTAACAATCAAAATTCCTGTTACTTTCGCCTAAACTACGAATGGTTGTGGCAACCGTTACGACTCTTGCTGTAACGATGCTTATGTTTTGGAAATTCGTATGGTTTTTACTTGAGCTGATTTTTTTACAGTTCATGATAAAACTGGCTGTCAATAATTATTTTCTACGGTTTGTCTTACTATTTCACTACTGGGAATGTATCTACTACTGAGGGTTCTTAACCCTCAATAGAAGATACATTCCCAGTGGCCTTATTATGGCCTTAGTCCAATGTTGTGGACTAAGGCCTTAGCTTTAGTCCACAACATTGTCCTAATGCATGTTGGCATTTTTTTATTCTTATGCAGAATTCTTAGGTGTGTATTGCGGTATTCGGTGTTTACCGTCAAACGAGCGATAATTGTTGAAGAATACAAAGTTATTGACAAAGTTTACTTTATTTCCACACAGGTTATATTTTGGTAAACGTATCTAGCAAATGTTAAACATGAAGAAAAAATCTCTCAAGATTTGTTGATACCGGCAGCTTGTTTATTATTAGCTACGTAATTATAGCGTTTACAAATTGTAAACAAAGCTTGATTGACTGCCAAGGAAATAAATTATGCGCTAGCCGCAGAGCTGTAGATAGTTTTAGATTTATCAATGGGGTGCCCCAGGTGCGCAGAACACTGAATTGTGATGCACGCACTGCGTGGCTATTGTGTTTCGTTCAGTTTTAGATTGTTAGAAACCCCAGAGGACGTGGACGTAAAGCAGGCACAATAAAAGCAGGTTTTATTTCTGAAACATACGTAGAACCCAGGATATATTATGGACCTGACTTATAGGGGAATAAGGATACGAGGTTTACTAGTAAGATCAACGGAAACCAAATCTTTTTCCATTGTATTAAGATTGGCTTCCCACCAGAACTCTCTTTGATTTGAAATTTAACTTAACCATATTTTTCATGCTTAAATATTTTTGCTCTTAGCCTTGATTCTCTTAACTAGTTATAACTTATTACTTACAGCTGGTGCATTGTACTGGTGAGAATGACCATTCCAGATCTGAAATGTTCAAAGTGGCATGCAGTTGCATTCTATTGGAGCACACGATTAATTGGTACTCCGATGGTATCTCGTTCGATCTGATTCCTCGCCTCGCACCGTGACTAATGTTTTATTAAAGTTGAATGACCCACATTTGTTATCGCGATTTGATATTGCGTTGATAAGTACAATACATGGGCGTGGTCCGACACATTTTGGATACAAGACATTTTGCTATAACAGGTTTTGGAGTATGCATATAGCGTGACTCATGTCCAATTTTGGCTCTATCGGCCGTGCGAACATCTCGATTGTGCCATCGTTGTTATGTGTAGGAATGGTGCTTATCACTTCAAATCTACAGTTGACATAATTCGCACAATTCTTGACGGTTCCGTTATTTGGGTTTTTTTATGTGACCTAAGTTGTGTATTCAGTAGCTACGCCACGATATTTACGAGGCTTGTATTTTTTCAGTTTAGTTCGGTATTATGTATTAGACTAGGGCTTCCCCGGCAATTGAGTTGTCCTTAAATTGCATACAAGAAATAAATGCTTTGATTGTGATTGAAAATCCAACATGAATCACTTGCTCTGTGGTCAAAACTGAAACACATAACAGAAGTGTTTCGATATTTTTATTTAAAATATACCTTCTTATTATGCTAGTTTCTGCTCGCGGTTCTGCCTGTCAGTAACCATTTCCACTCCTTACCCGCTATATAATTAGGATATATCACTCTCAACTGACAATTTTTTTTAAACATTGTTCATTTGAATGTTCATGCTATGAATCAATAATTTGCACTATATTGATGGTATTAATAAACATAGCTGGTTTAAAATTTCAACGGAATGTCTTAGTTTGTGTTTTTGAAGTTTCTTGTTACATTAAGACCGCACGAAATTGATTGTTCTCGGTCGGCAGCCAGCCACGGTTATTAAGGACACGTCGCTGGTTAGTTCGTCTAAGTTTGTTAGAATTCCCGAGTGACGTCATTCGGCAATGATGCAACGCTTGATTGCAAAGATTTCTCGCGGATTTTAAATAAGCGGAATTGGGGTGGGAAAGTGTATGGAAAGTTTGTGGCTTCGTTATTGATTCATAATTTTGTCTCTTGTAATCATTGTCATCGTATTGTATCGTGATCTCAGATTGTTTTGGTAGAATAGGTGTTAATTAAATATAGGTGCAAAGAACGTAATTACCAAATGTTTCTCAAACTGAGCGATTCAGATACTCGCTGGTCATGTTTTACTAACTCAACATTTTTTCTATTCAGTGCACTGTTTCTATGCTGAACAAAATATCTTATAAAAGTTCGAAAAGGCCCTTTAAGAATCTAATGTAATTCAACTATGACAATACTCGATAAAGTACATAAAATTATGATGAGTATTGATACCAAATTATCGTTGTTACAGAAAGAGGACTGTATCGCCGAGCACGATACTGAAACGGGAGCAGAAATGGCTGCGCATGCTGAACAACTGGGAGGCGTTTATGAGCAAGAACTACAAGAAGGTGCGCGAGAGGTGTCGTAAAGGTAAATACATTTAACGTTTAATTCCTTCTACTAAGGAAAACGAGGGATCCTGGCTGCTAGTGTCTATAATACGCAGCATGCTTGACACATTGGCTGTTGACATTTGTTCTATAAACTCTTCCTGTCACAATTTTCTCTGCGGTGAAACGGTTTTAAAAATTCACGAAGACATTAATACCGACGCAAATAAATATATAATTCGGTTCTCCGCGTATATATGAAAGATCACTTGCTTCTTCTTCCTTCAATTGTATCTCCCCATAATTAATTTCAGTGTAGGAATACTTTTAGTATTATTAGTAATACTTTTGTACTATTAGTAAAGCCGAAAATATTATCGACATTCTCAATTATATAACATAGGTGATTTTTTTTAATCACAACTATCCAATATAATAATTGTCAGTCAAATTACGATGTCTTTGCTCACTGTTTTCTTTTAATCTCAAGAGTCAATGTTACATAATCTGTACTGTACTATTGACTCTATGTAGATAACAAAATATCATGAGGTATGCACGGATGTATTAATGATAAATTACCCGTGTCAATGTAACTGGCGTGCAGTTTATGTTCGTGGATGGTGATCCAGCGTAAAAAATAGGATGTCTAAATTACTTGGAGAAAAAAAGGTTGTTAAGTTTTGACTATTCACGATTTGATTAACAAAATGACTTGTGACACAGAATTAATGTTTGCGTTGCATTACGATTGTAATGGACACTAATGGTCTTATTCATAATAAAACTATCAGAATTATCGGAAGTTTATCTGGGCGTTATCGGAGGCATCTAAAAAATTGATATTCATAATGGTTCAATTGCGCTAAAAGTCTCCGATAAAGATGCTTTAATTTATCGAGCCTAACCCCCGTCTTTACACCTATGTTAAGCGTTCGATAGCAAAAAAATGGTTGACGTCGGTCAGCTGTTTCGTGTTTGACGCTTGTTGCCAAAGTCAGTCTGTACTTAGAAGTATACAACACATATAATTCTCTTTGATACAACATTTCGATCATTTTCGTTTCAAGAAGTAATTTTATTTAGTTACGTATTAAAAATGCAAGCCAGGCTGCTTTAGGTAAAAAAATGTGTCGTCAGAAATTCGATCCGTTTTCTCTGGATAATGATGAATTCCGTAAACGGTATTATTTTTCCAAACATACGGCTGCATTTATAAGTGACTGATAGTCCGCGAAGAGTTGCAGCTTCACCGTATAGGTTGTGGCAGATCACCAGAATTGCAAGTATTAATTAACTGCATTGACATGTTGCGATCGTCATGAAGTAAGTTAATTCTATTCCATATTATACAGACTTCGGTAAATACGTATACCTAATGATGAGCTACTTTTAGATTAGTTTTTTAATAGATGTAAGATGTTGGAGACCTCTATGGATTATCTTAAGCCACTACCAGTGGTATATGTAGCAAAGTGGAGCGTGCGCTTGTACTTATAACATGTTGCAGATTATAACTATGCCCCACTTCTTTTCAGAGGAACCCTTGTTAAGGCTGGAATTTCACCACGTAAAAGACTTCCCATCTATAATTGGTTGTATTTATTACACCCATATACAATAAAAAATATGGTTGTGATGCAGCCTAATATTATACAGAAAAGGATATTATTTCCTCAATGTTGTTGTTCATAAGATTTAAAGGTTTGTTGTAGGTGACTTGTGATGCTAATCTTCAGATCAGAGAGATTGTTAGATGGCAAAGCAGCACTCATAACTCCCGGATATTGCAACAAGAACTTTGGTGTGTGGAAACAGCATTTTCAATGTCTTTAACATGGCATATCTTAAATTTGGCAATGTGAAGACTACTGTTGTGGCTCTTGCAGTGTTGCACAACATTGCAATTGCTCAAAGAGAAATATATGCCACAGAACAATGTTTCCAATATTGAAGAGGTGTCAGAATCAATTATTATCATCATTGAACCAAAATCTAGATTAAAGTTGTTTACACTGAAAGGTAACTAATTATACAACATAATTAAAGTTAGTCATTGTCATTTATACTTTAATAAAATGTATATTTTTCTTTTATTAATATATATCAATTTTGATTTTTTTATTTCACTGGAGCTCATTGTCCATCTGAATAGCATGTTGCACTTCTACTGTTACAATTTATTCTGCAGATGTGGGACAAACCTGAAATTATGCAATGTATAAGCATTCAACATAATTTGAAATAAAAAAAATGTTTATTCAAATATACAACAGTAGTATCCCACAGGATTATAGTATAAATTATAAATTACTTTGATTTGTTAATACCTCCCTTATATTTCCAGGTGGAGGTGGATTATAGTATACTAATGCATCATATGCATGCCTAAATCTGTGTACTTTACAAATTGTAAATCATATTTGATTATATGATGACTTGTCATAAGAGCCTTTTATATATATGCCTACATGATAAATAAAGGTTTTTATTTATTTTATTTGTTATTTTAACTAATAAAGACCTCAAAAATGTTTTACTTATGACCTACCTAAAACAACAATGTCCTACATGATTATAGCATAAAATGGATACATACATATCTCCTTTATATTTTCTATTGGAAGTGGGTTCTGAGGAGGCACAATGAGCATGATCTAAAAAATAAAATTGATTTATTCCTTTTATATTTAATTGTGCTGTTTTAACTTTATTATTTGTGCTGAATGCCACCAGGGTACATAATCACTATTGTATATTATCCAAATATTTTATTTATATGAATATTTTAAGAGTGGCTATCATAGTGCGTATTGTTTGACATGCGCAATGCAAGAGTAGCAATATTTCATTTCAATTAGCACAGCTCCCCCAAATCTATATGAAAGACATATGACATCTATATGAAATTGTAGTTCGTGTCGACATTCACGTTCAAAAATTTATATTCTTTTAGGGAGGGTTTTGGTTAGGGAGCGGGTTCATACCCGGTCCCTAATCAATTACTTCAACATAATCTTGTAAAAAAGCAATAGTTAGTAATGCAGGAATGCATAGCGCAAACGTTCAAATACAGAAAAGAGTTGCACCAACCATGTCTTCCTCCAACTACTTTTCACTTCTCTATTTTATCTCTCTCCATTTTATCGCAATTTGCTGCCTGCCTTTTTCCAAGTTTTACAAAGAATTTCGAGAACAACAAATAAATCTTCCTCCTGTATTTATTTTATTTACTTTTTTGACAAACGCCATTGTGACAATGACTAGACACTTTTTTTTTATTGTATGTTTCCAGAGACAAAACTTGGTAGTAATTGGTAGAACTTATTTAAATTATTTTTTTTCTACGAAATGGCAACATTGTGCACATTTAAAGGCCTTTTTGTTATCGGAGGTTTACGAAACCATTATGAATAAGAAATTTTATCGAAGGCTCGATAAGCTTAGAGGACATTTTAACTATTTGCGATTTATACCTTCGATAAGGGTTTTATTATGAATAAGACCATAAATCTTTATTTTTCTAAATCCCGCCCCCTATCACGTATTGGGACTGAATACACACGGTGGAAAGTGGGTCCCCTAGTCACTTCTCTGCCTACCCTGTCGGGGATAAATGGCGTAAGTCTGTTTGTGTGTTTTCCAAAACAGACAATTTACAAGATATGGCAACTTTACTAAATACATTGATAATTCAGAAATGCGGAGATATTTGTGTACAATGCCCACCTAGTTTGCTTTCTAGCATATGATCTAAATATGACATAAGTCTGTTCTAATGTAGCTTCTATTTCTAACTAATGCAACATTAATCGCATAATTACGTGTCGTAATATACCACACACTTCACTGATTACGAAATGTGATGATTATAACGTTAGTTAACTTTTTTTTACTATGTTTTGACATGGGTGTGTTTTAGAACTTTCTAGAATCCTTGAACTACATTTTTGTGTTTTATCAAATGAGGTAATGATAATATGGTTAATGATAAACATCAGGTTAATTAAAAATGGTAATTCATAGATAAGGATAACCAATGAAATAATATCTCAATTATACTTTTATCTTAATATAAATGCGAAAGTTTGTGGAGATGTTTTGATGTTTGCTAGAAGACGCTGTAATTACTGAACTTAGTTGGATGCATTTTGCCACCCACATAGACCATATTTTGGATTTTTATTCCTTATAGTATACAGTAGGATTTCGTGGATATATTTTATAACAAACCTTGTCATGATGATTTCTTAAGTTTACGCGAATGTTGACATTTAAATGAAACTATTACACGTCTTAAGTCTTCGAAACGTCGGGAGAAAAGTAAAATATTAAAAAAACCGCGATAAAATCCGTAAAATAGTTTAATTTAAAAAACCTTGTCATGCTTACAATAGTATTAAGTTATTTTTAGAAACGCTTTAAATCGTTCCTTAGTTTAATTAAGTATTGGAAATATGTAGTTTTAGTTATGTATTTTAATCTTATTGCTATTGTTGTCATTAGTGTTGTAAATATAGACTTGATTAAATTGTTAGATATAAGTGTTATAGTTTTATATCTGATTTCTATCTTGTTATATGAAGAAGTGCTGTAAACTTTTATAAAATTTATAAATAAATAAAGGCACGTGGGTGGAGTTGCGAACAACACCTGGTTAATAATAAAAATACTAAAGAAATGTAACAGTTTTCATTTGCACGGAAGGTCTTCGCTGTCGATCCCGTTCGTCATTTAATGGCCTGGGCCGTTAAGCCAAGTCGAAGTAAAACGATGGTTGCTTCGAATAACATACCATAGAATTGTCTGAGTATAAACATTATAGAATTATAAATTGTTTATTAGGTTACATAATATGGACACCTGTATGTGTAGCCTCTTCCTGTTATACCTAATCTATTAATATTAACCAAAACTATTTAAATATGCAGTCGATACAATTTTTACTTCTGTCCTGTTCCCATATTATGTAAAAACTAGGTGTTGCTCGCGGCTGCGCCCGCTACAAAAACCCCTAAACACAGTACGATGCTAGCGCCATCAATTTAAAAAAAAGCATTAATATTTATATGGGATAGTTAAATAATTATTTCCTATGGGAGTATGTTACCGGGATAAAAAGTAGCCTATGTGTTCATCTAGGGCATGGTCTTCTTGTTTGCCAAATTTCATCCAAATCCGTTCAGTCGTTTCTACGTTTACTTCTAACAAACATCCAAACATTATCATAAACTTTTGCATTTATAATATTAGTAAGATAAGTTATAACTTAATCGTCGTCCTACCTTTTATACATGGATATAGTAATATGGCTAACTATTTTGAACTGCATTTCCCCGTTCAAGTATTGTTGGAGGTATTTTGGTATCCCAAAAAGGAAAAAAACCCATTCACCGAGGAATTCTTTTGTGAGACCGAGGTGATTAAAAAAACGAACGCAGGATGGCATTATTGCTTCCGTTTGTATCGTTCCGTCTGCTTTGAAAATTTCGATGTCTAAATTCTAAGAAATGTTTGTATGTTCATTTTTGATGGGTTATATGCCGTAATAAATATATATTAATTTATTTATTTTAATTTTTAAACAGCTTATAAATTGTGGACTAAATAGTGCTCCCATTTTAATACTTATTGTATTTACAAATACAGAGTAGGCGGATGTTTACCTGCCGTTAATGTGGAATGTTTTGAATTATTAGTCGTTATAGGTTTTTTGTAATCAAAATATCTTCTAATCGTTTATGTCTTAAGTGATTTGTTTGTAAATAGCGTTTGTTAGGGCTACAGATTTACAATGAACATAGATTAATATTGAGACAAGTCTGGTTGTGGTAGATGATTTTTGTTTAAAAGACTTTCCAACACTTATCTATTAATTTCGAATTAACTCCATAATTTCTTTAGTAAAGTGCCGTTCATGGTAATCGATTTAACATAATTAACAACATCGTTTATCGTAAATGTTGCACGCAAGCAGCATTCAACAGGTCCACCTGAACATCCTTGAGGGAGAGTTAATGTTTAGCAGTGGACATTCTGCTGCTGATAATTGTTGTAAATATGGTATATGTTCTTAGTAATTAAATAAAGTTAGTAAAAAGATGTTATTGACATGAGTGTTTATTTCGGACTAAAGAGAAGTAACTATGGCAAACAAAATACAATTAGTTCTAAAAATAGAACATATAAAAAATAATAAGTCACGACGAAGGTTACAATCTCCAACAATAATTATGATAGTTATTTATGGATTCACTGTCTCAAACACATTATCCACCCTAAAATAAACTAAAGACCAGTCTTCTATATCCAGGTATACCAGCATCGGTGCGTCCAAAAGCATGGCTATACCTCTGCGGTGGACAACTTCTTATGGACAAACATTCGAACGAATACGAGGAGCTGCTCCAAGCGCCGGGCGACCCGAAATGCTTGGAGGACATACGCAAGGACCTGCATCGGCAGTTCCCGTACCACGAGATGTTCATCAGAGAAGAGGGTTTGGGGTGAGTGTTTAATAACTACATGATTAGCGTAGTTACTGGGGATTTTGAGGTTTAAGATGTTATGGCTTAGGTTGCAGCGGCAGCAAGCAGCTTCTCTGGAAGTAAGGGTTTGCCTATAACTGCAAAAGATTCTCTCTTCTTTATTGCTTTGAATGACGAGACGAGCTTGCTATTCGCCTGATGGTAAGCGATACGACCGCCTATAGACAGTAGAAATACCATCCAACACCGTAAATTACAAAGTATTGTTTGGTACTCCACTGCGCTCACCATCCTGAGATATGAGATGTTTAGTCTTCGTTCAGGTTACACTGGCTACAATGTCAATTCTGAATGGAATTGAAAAGTCTTCCTATTAATTTTTATAACAACAAACTAATATAAGACAGTAGATAATAGCTACAATGTGCTTTAACCGGGAACAAAACAGAGCTTGCGACAAAAATAATCAATGTGATGTTATCCTTGCAGTCTCTCTCGTACCTACCACGAACTACCTACAGGCTTGGATGCTACAATTTCTGTCTTCAGATCTACACAATTAGATATTGAAGTGTGCTGTTTAATGTTTGCTTCCTTGTTCCTTTGCTACTTGCATTATCTTCCACAACCTATAATGATTCACGATCGAGTTATTTGACGCGATCCGTGTTCGTGACAGCTGTGTTGAGTTTACCTTTGATTACATATACGTCATTAGGTTTATTGTTTGTCATATTGCGGGCAAAGAATTCGAGCAATAGTGGAATAGGTATTGTCAAAATGTTTAGTGTGTGCTACTAGATAAAATTGACATTGGAAAATGAATTCTAATTGTGGTTAATAATATTTTGGATAATATGTTGTTTTGCCATGGATTAGATTTTGATGGTTTTCGTATCGCAGCAAGTTGTGACGGTTGGGAAACTGGGCCTTGGATTTGAACCACGCCTTGAGGCAAAAGTTTAGGTATTAGGTGATAAAGCGAAAAGAGAAGTAGGTATCTCGATATTTCTATTATCCTCGACACGTGGTAATATAATTGAATGAGATTACGAAAATGTAAATAAGTTTCGAAACGTGCAATATCGGGATATATAAACAAAAGTGAAATCGCTAAAATATATTGTAATTGTCCTTTATCGACTCGTTTCACTTTGTATGTCGGTTATGTATGATTGTATAACTAATTATATTTTGTTCCAGTCAACAAGAGTTGTTCTCAGTGCTCAAAGCGTACTCGGTGCTGAACCCTAAGGTGGGATATTTCCAAGCGCAAGCGCCCGTTGCCGCGTTCCTGCTCATGCACATGCCGGCCGTGCAGGCGTTCTGGTGCCTGGTCAGCATCAGCGACAAGTACCTTAGCGGGTATTACAACCCTGGACTTGAGGTTAGATACATGACTGTTTTATTTTATAACGATTTCTGTAAACTACCGCAACAACTGCGTTACGACTACTTTTTTATCCCGGATAAACTTTTTCACGCGGGCGGAGCCTCAGCCAAAAGCTAATGTAATATAAATTATTAAATAATCCTTATATTTACCGTTGTTTTTAACAGCTCACGCCTGCCGGCCACATTTAGTCTTTCACTCGATCAACGATCACTGCACACAACGCTCTCCCCTCCTTATCTTTGATTAATTGTGTGGGTTAATGCTGATTACTGGTCGCAGTCTTGCCAATCACCGCTTGGTGTCACAGAAATCGTGTCATTGTGGATACTGGTTTGCAGAAGTTGCAGTGGCAGGTGGTAAGGGTTTAGGGCAGTTTCGTTTTTACTCTATGGTCTACTCAAATCAACTGCTCTCTCCTTATGCAAGACCTACCATACCCACAAATTCTCTTCCCTTTTCGATTGTTCTACAAAAGAAAAAAAATTGTCAGGTCCTTCAACGCGACGGTGATATCCTGCACGCTTTACTGCGACGCACAGCGCCAGCGGTCCACAGACACCTGGTCAAGCACAAAGTGGAGCCAGTGCTCTACGCTACAGAATGGTTCCTGTGCGCCCTCACCAGGACGCTCCCGTGGGATAGCTTGCTGCGCGTCTGGGACTGTTTCCTTTGCGAAGGGGTTAAGGTATGTCTAGAAGTGTTGACTACTGACACTATACTAGTGGTATGTGAAGTGGTTTCCAGATAGAGTATTGATAATGATGATTATCTCTTGTCAGTGTACATTGTTCGAAACCGGATGTATAACGCAACGCGGAAAATCAATTGTGGGCTTTATTATCAACACGTCTATGTATGAGACTTTATAACACAATATGTCAAACGGAAGCGTGGGTTAGTTAGTACCGCCACCACTAAGATTTTCTTTTGGACGAATCGTTTCTATAAAATAGATTGCAGTGTTATGGGGCTAGACTCTGAAGTCTAAGGGATTATACACCACTGGTTTTTAATTACCAAAAATAAAAAAAATAACGTTAACTGGTGCCATTACTGAACACAAAACAAGAGTACGATGTTATAAAATGATCGCTAAAAAAGTATTTTTTGTCAAGAGATACATTGATTCATAATTCTGGTTTTCTAACGTTCATTAGTGAATTTATACAACTGTTTTATTATCATTAATTAAATAATCATTTCTTGCGAATATTTACTATGAACATACATTGATGAACGTCAATCTGACGTGTTACCTACTATTTGTTTCTGAGATTTGTTACATATTTCGTGTTGTGCTCATAACTTACGTAGAATTTATGAACATTTTAATTCGTCATAGCTTTGTTATTTACATATGAATTCTATCTGCACATTTACAATGTATATAGCGTGATGCATGTACCTGTTCTACATGCCTAATTTTTGGTAATTAAATACTATTATATTAGTTTATAGTAATGCATTATAGATCGCTCCAATAACTCAATACAGGGAAGAAAACAAAAAACTTTTACCGGCTTTGTACTAATTCAACAATAAAGATTATATCAGATTAGCATCAATTTATTTAACACGATCAAAATCGCACACATTTCCGTATGTACGTATATAATAATTAAACACATTTTGTCTGCTTTTTACAGTGGTTATACTTTTACTTTCTCGCAAAATTATTACTTAATTAAATTTATAGTTCAATTAGTTATGTCTAAAATTAGTCATAACTCATATATCATGATTATTATCCTCGGGTAATTTCCCGGTAATTTTATTAGTAATATAAAAACCACGAACGCGTACGCGTTATTAATGGTTCGCTGAAACGGTTACCAGCAAGGAATGTGTTAAATATTAGAGTTTTATAAATTGTTTAAATCTTTTATGATAATGGATTGATTTAGCGATGTTTATTGAAATTGTAAGTTATGCAATATCTTGTTAGAAATTTATTGATTTACTTACTCACTATTATTAAATAATTGTGAGAAATATGAATGTAGCTAAAGTTATACTTCAGGGAAGCCTGTGTCCCAGAGATAAAAAAACTGTTTCCGTGTCTTCATACTTGCAGATTAGATAATATTGCTATAAAACTAGTTTTTGGATTTTATTGCGGTTTATATATATATTTTTTTATAATATTATTGGTTTTTAATTAATATTCGGCTGGCTCAACGTCTTGGGATGGGTACAGAATTATGGAGTGGGTAAAACCCCATCCATCTCCTACTCCTACCCAATTCAATGGTTATGACATTATATAATTCCCATTATAAATTGCAGGTACTATTTAAAGCAGCCCTGGTGATCCTGGCGGGGGCCCTAGGACCCGCTAAGGTGCGCAAGCGCGCGTGCGGGCTCTGCGAGACGCTTGAGGTCCTCCGGCACCCGCCGGAGAGCGTGCTCGGGGAGGAGTACCTGGTCTACCACATGCAGCGACTCAACCTCACCGAGGAAGACTTTGAGTTCGAACATCAGAGGCAGACAGCGCGTCGACGCGCCATGCCTAATAGAAGGTCGGTGTAGGATAGTTTATATATGGACAGTTGGACAGCGTTGTGCAGTAGTGAACCAAACCACAACTGGGCAAAACTAAAGTACTTATAACAAACTATTGAAGACAGTGCGTAACTATAAATTGTGTTAGAATAAATTGAGATATCAAGTTTGAAATGATTACTTCAGTTTTGAACAGTTTGCAGTTTGGATTATTTCTGCACAACACGGTCCGTTTGTGATAGTGAATGCAGCTGGTTTTGGATGCTGTTGAATGATATTGTGGTGTTTTAAGTCTAAATAAGTAGTTAATCCATTGAATGTGTGATGTCCACATGAAATTTAAATTAAAATTATCACATTGCACTGTAAATTAGAATAAATTGAAAATACCCACATATTAACAAAAATTGATAAAGCTTATAATATGGTTGCTATTTTCTGATATTTTGTTTTTTTTACATAATATGAGGACCTCTGCAGGCTCGCATGATGTGACATGTGATAGGGTATTTTTGTATTGGTGTTTGGACTTAATGTATGATCACATAATTTATAAATTAATAATCGCTACATAAGTAATTGCAAACTTGAATATCATTTAAAAAACATATAAAAATGATTTTTTTTTATTATTTATAAAATAATTTTGCCCTAAAATAACTATGCATTTAAAGTAACTTGAATTAAATATAGTAAAATTTCAAGACAGTTTGCAGTTTCTTGTATATCACTGAGTTCTTTACTTAAATTGTTGAATAATATTTTTTTTACAACCAGCATGATCCACACCGATTGTAATCCCACGTTTTCTTTTTCTAAATTTCACTATTCTACCCCTAATAGCCTAATTCATAGTCAACAATTTTAGATTTTTTTTTATTCATTTCAGTAGGTCGATAGAAACCAGTTTATAACCCTGGCTGTGTCGTGTTCCGAAGATTTATTTTTATTTAAGGTATTATTTATATTAAACCCTTAAAAGGACGAGGGCTTCCCTCTTGATTCCTTTATTTATGTGTATGTGCTAACATTATTATTAAAATTGTAACGTACTAACCTGTATGTGGCTTGATGCTTTCCACCGACATTTGTGATTGGTATTCTCTCGGACTGTGTTCTTTCTAAAATATTATTTTTTATAAATGTTTTTGTACTTGGCTCGAAATGTCGATATGCTATGGTAAAAGGTTTAATTACTCGAATATATGCATTACCAACTATAAGTCTGTTTGTACAATGTTTCATAGCTGTATTTTAATTTTATTCCAAATTTAACGTGTGATAAAATTCTTTCGAGTATAATATTTGCGCTTCCGCGAACGGTTCGTTTCTAGTACAATTGGGTGTTGGGTTTATTGGTGAAGGTTAAATGTGTTTGATTTTATAGTTAAATGTTTATTACTTTACTATTCACAGCTGCCACAGTCATAAAACATTTGTATTTATGAATTACCTTCCTTTGACAGATGTTTAGCCCTATATATTAGATTTCACACTCCATATCAGGATGTTGAATGTCTAAAAATATCTATTAAATAGTTGGCCACTGCCGCAGTCTATCAAACAATAATAGTACTTATCGTACTAAAATTTAGCTTTGATTTCCAGTGGCAGCTGATTCAGCGACTGCTCCTACAAGCGTTATTCAAAGAATAACGCCAGGGATCTATTCAACACGCTGTGACGCGTCCATTGACTGCTGTGTAGTTAAGTGTATGTGATACAAGACTATCGCTTCATCGTCGGCCCGCAATGGACACGACAATGTGACCAAACGATAAACGACTGACGAACTGTGGATTAGGGAACGTATGTAGCATAATTTAGAGTATTACAGGCCTTGTAGTAAGCGTACAGATACGTAATAGGCAATGGAAATCTGTTGAGTTTAGTTTTGCCAGCAATATATGTTTTCCAACTAAATAAATGTATATTTGACTGACTGCCTCGGTGGCGTAGTTGTATTGCATGTCCGGTACAATAGCGCTCTGAGGTCCTGGGTTCGAATCCCGGGTCGGGCAAAGTGATATTTAGGTTTTTCTGCTCAGTATCAGCCCGGAGTCTGGAATTTGTGCCCGATATGGCGATAGGCTCGCCCCCTGTCACATGGGACGGAACATACTTGGCGAAAAGTGGGTGCCCTAGTTGCGCCTCTGCACACTCCTTCGGGGATAAATGCGTGATGTTATGTATGTAAATGTATATTTTTTTTATCAAAGAACAGAATACAATAAGCATTCTTTGGAGACGAAGAAAACAAAGGTACCGTTTTGCGTATTTAATTTAACACATTGTCTACGACAGATATTTTTCTAAAATTATTTATTTTGAAAACATCTAAAAACACAACTTCATATTTGAAGATTATTGTACAAATTGATATTCTATGGTGCCTGTGTAAATAATTATTATGTAAGGCCAAGAGAAATAAGGATCATTTTAGCATAACATTAGTAAATATGTAGTAAATATTATAATTGGGCATTGTCCTCGTATGCTTTTACATTCCTTATGCAATGGTTATTTTGATTGGAATCATAATAATTTTAATACAGGGTGAGGCTCTTGAATATTAAAATGTACTATACAAGTTTGCTGTTGTTTAAAATATTCCAGAAATGTTCCATTAGTATTATATTTTACAGTCGCCAAATTGGATACGGCATTCCAATGAAACTTTTTTCCGTATAAGTAAATTTATTCATTTACATATTTAAAATGTATCGTAATTTGACGCTTATTACAAGGCCTTATGGAAGACATTACGTATATGTAAAGTGATTTTTGAAGCGAAAAGTATTATGTTAGGGTACCATTCGGAGCTTTACGGACAAATGTTCTGATCATAAATATCTGTGTATATTCCATCGCTTCGGAATTTGTCCGTTTGCCTCCATACTTTAATTTCCATATATTATGTTGTACACATAATAATTGTTAAGCTTACAATATTGTTTATTTTACTACTTATTTTCTCGAATTGTTCATGTGTCTCGTAACTACGCTCGTCTTAAAATTAAAAAAAATATTTTTGGTAGATAATAATGTGATTAAAATCTAAAATATACCTGTTGCGAGACGGCACACAGTATTGCAAATGCCTTATGTGTAATTTAAGCCGAGATTCCACGCGCACGACTAATAATCGCTAGATATAAACGTTTTATATTTTCGACCGTATTTTATTTATTTTGTTATTTATAGTTATACAGCGTTGATCACGCGGTTCCTTTGTATAATCTGTAACTGATTTCTTATGAATATGAATCAAATACAAAATTTATTAAAATTAAAGACAATATATAATTTTTTTCAATAGCACTGAAATAGACATCCCATATCGCCCTTATATATATTGTAATAAAACTTGTAAAAATATAAAAAAGTAATGTAATTATTCCACATATCGTATAAAAATGTAAAAAGTATCAGCGATTAAAGGACTGAAATTTATTGATGGTTCGGGAAGTTTTGGAATAATTAATAATACATTTAATATAGTTTCCAATCATCTCCAATGTATGTCAATGTGTGTTTATACTGTGGACATAATTATGCTTATGAAACAAGAAAGCGGCATATACTCGTTTCAGAAATCTTTTAAGAGTGTGAAATGTATGTAAATATGTTAACTTTATATTGTTTTATTATGTTGAATATATTTATTTCGATGATTAAAATTCGTGAACTGTACTTCAGGAGAGGTACATTTAATCGATATCGGATATTTTGAATACTTGGTATAGCTACCATTCCGAGCACGACCGTACCAGCAGACTGCACTGTACAGATTGTAGTCGCATAAATAATAGCGTCTGCGTTTAATAATTAATTTATTTTGCCGCAAACCGTCGTGTTCGGAATCGTACCTTTATTTTTCACATTTACATACCATGGGAGGTGTCTTCACAAATTAATGTTTGTAATATAAAGAAACCGATGTGTTATAGTTATAAGGCGCTATCATTACTACTAGCAAAGTACAATTTAGAGTTATCAACCTCATTTTATGTCATTACCGAAAATTCGAGTAAGCTGTTTCCAAGTTGTAAAATATTTAAGAATTTAAAGCCAACAGCAAAGAAACAGAACAGCAAAGCAAAAGAAAACATTCTATACGTTAAAACAGTTGTTGAGGATTTAATTTTGCATTATCCAGTAAAGTTTTTTGTGATGTGATTAAATTTCGTAAAACAGATTTAATATTTTCAAATTGTTAATGACTGCAATTGCAACCCGTATGTAGCTTTCGTTGTAACAGTAGTGAATTATGATAATATTGCTAGTGAATATTCCCGTTAGTTTTGTATACCTCACATTCCCTTGTGCGACAGAGAAAATGTATGATTGTAGTTGTACTGATAGTGATACAATTATTTAAAACTGTGAAATGGTTTATGGTCATGTATTTCGTTCATTGATTTTACAGTGTTATTTTCTTTAATATTCTCATAATAAATAATGATTTTTGTTATTACTTTGTGTCCAATATTTTGATGTTTAACCTTGTCATTAAGAACTGAATATCAAATTATGTAGGTATGTTTAGGGCCACATTAAGATGTGTGAAATTTGGCAATGATTGTATATAGTATGAAGAATTCGTTAACTAAAGTTTGGAGAAGTTTTGAAAAAATATGTAAATAAAGCAGTTTTCCTTACAAGAAAGTCTAGAATATTCTTAAACATTTTCGTCGTTTTATTTTAATAAATGAAACATACTTCAAAGCGTATGTACAGTCAGCCATAGAAGTTGTTGAATAAATTCAAAATTTCTAAAACGCTTCTACACATTATAATCAATCGAAATAATCTTTTTCCTTTATCTATAATAAAGTAAATCCTTTAAGTCGATTTCAGTGAAGAAAAATCGATTGTTCATACGGAAACAACAGTTTTAAGGCGATTTGAAATTTCGAATTTGTTCAGTTAATTTTACTGCTGACTATACATAATTAAAAAAAAGTTCTAAATATCGGTGTTTCATATTTCAAATAGAGTTTACCGAATAATAGCAGTGATTTAGACCCGGCGCAAAGCCGAATAAGTTTATTTTAAGAACTATTTTCCTCTGTATACATAATACCTGTTACCAATAATATAAAAACAGATAAATTATGAAACAAATACAGTATAAATGGAATAGGCTATGATTTAGTTAGGGTTCATGCAGGCGCGTGTGTATTGGTGCATAATGTTTTTCGTTTTTTCTTTTTATTTATCTCATGGTTTGTTTGACAGTTGGTTGTCATTATAACTGTCAGAGGCAGCTGTGACGTCACTATGACGAGAGCGTCGGCTTTGCGTTTGACATATCTCAATATTCAAGGTTTCTATCAGAGAAACTTATTTTTACCGATAGATTATATTGTCACATGAGTGTATTATTTAGTTTTTAAAGTCTCGAAACTTTTTAACTATATTTTTACCTTATTTATGCATATAAATTCGATTTACTTTTCATAATAAGTGGCATATATGTTTGCTATAAGTACCACAAATTAGACTACGTGTATTGTATGTTTCGAGTGTGTTTTAACTCTCGCTCCGATCATTCAACACTGCCACAATAATATAAGTTCCTTTGGATTTGTCTTCAAAAAGTATTGCTAATACACTAACATTAAATAATATTATTTTATAAAAAAAAAAACATACGAGATAATTTTGATCATCTTTATTAAAATCCTGCAAGGATGATTTCTCCTGTTTTTAAATGTGTTCAATGCTTTTTATATATACCTGTGTATTTATTAATTAAATTAAACATAATGAAAGAAAAGACTACCCTGATAAATTACCTGTCTACCCCTAAAGGAGGGTAATGTTTTTATAACGATCGATCGAGAGTTAAAATAGTTTACGCGTATGGCGTGTTGTGTGATGTTTTTTTGTTTCCTTTTCAATGAATTTTAATTGAACGTTATAAGTCTATCGTGGTATTATAAGTGATTTTATTATTTGTTATTGCTTGCTAAATGTTTTTAATCGTATTTAGTGGTAAAATTGCAATCTTGTAGCGACATCTATAATGTACAATGTACTGTAATAAGATGTACAAACTATGTCTGAACAATCAGATCTTTTACTTGTCTTTTATTTAGTGCTTAGCGTATTCAGAGGTGCGTTCTATAAACTGACGCCGCCATAATTAGTGCGGACTGCCATAATAAAAATATTGATCGAGTTTGAAAAGCACTTTGATTTAAAGGATCTAAATTTAAAATAATAAGCATCAATTTATATCCAAAAAGAGAAGTGCGATCTAACATTATATGTATCAAGATTGTTTTTTGTGAAAATACTATAACCATAAACGAACTACGCTACAATTTATTTATACTGCACTTTTCAACCTTATTCCAAAGTAATAAAGTTGGAAATTGTGATTGTTATAAGTTTCACGCGTTTAGCCCACAACCTCTGAATATGATGGCACTATAATAGAAACTTATTTTTCGATTAACCTCTCAGATTTATATGATAGAATCTAAATTAATTTGTATGATTATGAATAAGGCATCTTGTTTATGGCGGTGCAAGGAATTCAACATACCTTACTTGACACAACGGCTTTATGTATCGATTTCGTATAATTTCTACAAAATCAGGGATATTAAAAAAAACTGTTCCTTAATACCAAAATTATTTCAGGGACCAAAATATAGATATACTTTTACATGTATTATTTATTGACCACGAAGTAATAGATGCTGTTATATAATTTTTTATAATCTTTTCTATTCAAAGTTTGTCATATAGTTATAAAACATAATTTTCGTACAATATGCTACATTGTCATATGAAAATATCGTTTTTTTATTTGGTAAGAGCCATTGTTCTTTCTTGTACCGCCATATACGTCTGCTTAAGTATTGTTCCACAGAAACCACATTCCGTAAACAGACTGTATTCCGTTATTATACGAAACACTTGGGATATTGTGTGTATTTTTGTACAGCGTTTGAAATTCATATTGCTGCAATATTTGTGTTGTAAATAAACATTAAATATGAATTTTGATTATAATATTTTTCCTTCCTTTTTTCTTGTCTACCAATCTAGTAATTTCTTAAATAAAACAAAGTTTGTTTTTATAATTTATTGTTTACAAAATTGCCACTCTTAGGTATAAAATAATACGGCATACATTATGCATTTACGTGTGACCCTACGAAGTGGGCTCAGCAAAACTGATTTCATGCAATTACTCGAAGACTGCTATCAATATAATTAACATTAGTCTTATTGTTCTCACTAACGTAGTTGGTCTCACAAAACACAACTGGACTTTTAAGGTTTGCAATTGGGTTTAAACTTCATTATTTTTGCACTCTTGGAAGCCCTTGTGTATTTTCCTTGTAAAAAAATCTATAGTAGGCACACATACGGGCACAAAAACAGTTCTAAATATAAACAATATATCTGTAATGCTAATGAATCGATACATTCATATTTATAAATTTGTCGCACTAATTGAGCACCAAGTTTTATTTATATTTGTGTAAATAAATATTTATTTCACGCGTGGTTCACACTCATTAGTCAGTCGAAATTTTAATGACATAGATTCTAGGGTTAATTTTAGAAGCGTTTTAAAATTATTACAAACAAGGCTTATAAAGAAGCTTATACATAGAAAAAGGCAGTATAGTGTTTAAGCCGTTTGTCTTTCGCGATTCTTTTTGATTTTGACTAGTTCAATCAAAAGAATTTTCATACTTGAGGTAAATAAAAACACATTCATTTATGTAGTAAAATATAATTACATATTGCAACTGTAACGGCGCATGAGCATTTTTGTGATAGTAATAGAATGATTTTATGTACATGTGTACGTGATAAATAAAATAAACTGCGCCATTTCATAAGAACTTAAGATCTATATTTTATTTAAGGGCCTCATATCGGGACAATCTCTGAAACGAGGCTTTATTTTTTTCGGATATTAATTCCTCTTAACAGCTACAAACAATAAAAATGCATTATATGAACATCGTGTTATCGATAACTTGAACGTCACTTATAAAAGAAAACTAGCAATTTCTATGGAGGTCATTGTTCAAGGCGATCGCTTGCGTCAGCGATTTATTTAAAATGTTGATTCAACATTAACCTGGGGTTGAAGTTGTTTAAGGTTGTGATGTTTAATATCGACACTAATTTTAGTAAATAAAATCTTAGTGAGAATGTTATAAAAAGAACTAAAATTAAAAATGAGCGCAGTGGCTTGAATATAAAATCTATCGCACTTCATTTTATATCTTAGCTTTGTTTATGACGTAGTTGATAAAAAGGAATCCCGCTTAAATATAAAAATACAAGTGAAAGGGTCTCTTTATAGTTAACAATTATTCTTCAGTTTTATCAGGGAGCTAAAACTTCGAAATTAAAGCATGCACGAAAGACAGCAGTCGGCGTATATATTATTTAAAATGCGTTGATAATGTATTGTCCCGTATTTTATAAGAGTTACCGCACTATTCGCGGTCTTTGTCGTACCCAGATTAATGTTGAAACAAACTTTTCAATTAGTAAAGACGTGTAAGCGAAATATCGTTAATATACCGTAGGTAATTGACATGAAGAGTAGCGCCTAATTTAATAGCCTTTACTAGGACTAAATATAAGGTCTAATATTGTCCTGTCTAGATAGTTTTTGGTCTTTTAGTATCTTTGTAGACGCTAAAGTGAAGTAAACATTTTCGATAAAATAGAACTTCTAATTCAAAATATCGATATCGATAACTGCGCTTACACGTCTACAACCTATCGAAGCTATTAATAAATAGCAAATCGCCAATTCAGCACAAAACAATTATTTACAAGATATGTATTTATTAAAACAATTTACAATGCCGCAGTCTGCCATATATATCACTGTACTAAGCTTTTCAAATACTTGGATTTCTTTTTTAATATATTCCTAAGGTCGTTTAGCACGTCTTCCCTTCCGCCTTTCAGTCTGTTCTCGACAGGATTGTAGTATTTGTCTTCTAAGTTTAATTTTGCGAATACATCCTCTATAGTCGAGGAATATTCGTAATTCGGCCAATCGTCGAGTAGGTTTTCGATGAAGGTGATCGTACTTTGTACAGTTTCGTTGAGTTTGTTGAGCAGTTCCAGAGTTTTGATCTCATCTGGAGATTGACTTATTTTCTTTTTGGATTTCTTTGTGTTAGGTGGTGTTATTAGTTCATTGCACACACCAAGAATGAATGTTATTATGCCCGTGAACTGTAACAAATCAAAGACATTTTAAACAACTACACGAGCCATGTAAACCTATAAGAACAGCGAGCGAAAGTTATCAATATTATTTTTAGTTAAAACAAAATCGATATTCGTAACATATGGTTTATCGATTACCAACCTCAAAGTAATTGGAGAGTGCCTCGAGTTTGTCCCGCATGGTCCAGCCCGCGTCCCCGCTGCAGGCGCGCAGCTCGTCCGTGAAGGCGTCCTGCGCGCGCGCCATGAGCCCGCGCTGCTGCTCGCACAGCGCGTGCGCGGCCGCCGCCCGCCCCATCGCCAGCTCGCCCACCATGCGCAGCGTCGTCGAGTACAGTTCCCGGTAGGGCACAGGCGAGTTCACGAATGCTGTGGTACAAAAATAAGATACACTAAAGCGATATTTTATCTAATTATTATTTACCGAACCGAAACCTGAATACCGAATTTATTTATTATTAAAAGATTGCGATTCTGGTTCGATATACATCTGATTTATTGTAAAGCACTTTAACCGACTTCAAAAAAAGGGGGAGGTTATCAATTCGACGTTAATGTTTTTTTTTTATATAATAAACCACTTACCAATAATTCTAGAAGGGAACGGCGCGGATATATAAATCTTTTCCCGTTCGCAGTACTTTTCCCTACATTTCTCTATTGCTGTACTAAAGGCGTCGACACACGTTTCGAGCTCTTCGTACTGCGGTCGCTTCTCGTCAATAGGCCGGTTATCTGCTAGTTCGATACATAGTGCAATGGCCGATAGCAATGCGTCCTTCAATCGAAGATACGCCACTTCCTGATCGAAGGTGCGCGCTTTGAAGTCGGGGTCCTGACACTGAGGAGGCTCCCAACTCAACATTACGTTCAGGTCCCGATTGTCACTGCAAACCAAATTAAATTAGATATTTCTAGGAACACTAATTGCTTAGGAGATTTTGAAATACATATATACGAATACGATTATATTATTGTAATTGATTGACCTAATTTAATTATGGCAGAAGTCGATGTCATCCGAACGCTCCGAAATTAAACAGAAGTGTTGCACGCACTGGCGGGTGACGAGAGATATATAGCTAGGTGTGGTACAGTGGTACAGCGCGCGTGGTACGTACGTGGGGTTGTCGGGCAGGCGCGGCGGCGCGTGCAGCGGCGCGGGCGGGCCGGCCGTGAGCGACAGCAGCGCCCGCTCGCGCGCACACAGCGCGCCCCACGCGCACGCCTCCAGCCGCGCGCCCCACGCGCCCAGCTCCACCACCTTCTCGAACGTGCCGTACTTGTACGCGTACGTCAGGTGCTCCACGCTCTACGTACACACACATACACCACGGATAAATTATACAATGGAAAATGTATTCGACGCCAGCGACCAGACAGTTCCAAACTATATAATCACTACATAGTATAAAACAAAGTCGCTTTCTCTGTCCCTTTGTATGCTTAAATCTTTAAAACTACGCAACGGATTTTGATGCGGTTTTTTTAATAGATAGAGTGATTCAAGAGGAATGTTTATATGTATAATAACATCCATTAAATAGTGTAGAAATACTGTTATTTTGTTATGTTATACCCGTGCGAAGCCAGAGCGGGCCGCTATGTTTTTATATACAACGTTTACAGTTATTCTGTAGTGTATTTAGTATCAGCATTGCACCCGTGCGAAGCCGGGGCGGGTCGCTAGTATTGTAATATACTGAAACTAAATTGATCAGAGCTAAGCACTGAAGTAGAACTGTGAGTAGCTTACATCCTTGGCGTGGTGGTTATGGAAGGCCCTCGTGTCTGCGAGGAGTTGCAGCGCACGTGATGCTGCGCCGGCGGCGGCCGCGCGTGCGCAATGAGTCCAGCCCAGCGAAACCAGCTGGATGTGCTTCACCTCCAGCCGCGCGTACGCACTTTCTGCGCCGCCCGCGCTACCTACGAGTATACAAATATGAAAGGCAGCCCATCTGTGCTATGTAATAATAAGCAGTTATAGATTTTTATGCATAAAATTATCACATGAATATAAAACCTATTTCCCAAAACCAAAAATTATACATAATAATAAGTTGTCTTACCTAATACGTGATACAGTTTGATGAGTAATAACTTAACGTGGAAGTTAGCCGGCGAATGATGCAGCACTAACTCCAAAAGGCACAAAGCATCTATAATCGGCGCAGAACTTTGTTGTTGCACAGCTGAGAACAAATAACGTAGATTTTTATTAAACAGCATTAATTAATTTAATTACACATTATCAATACTTTTAAATATTTTTAAGATGAATGATGAAACCATTGACAGTGGAAACACCACCCAAACATGCAATTTCCTACTTTGATCACCAAATAGAAAAAGCATCCCAAGATAACCATATCAAATAAAAAAAATAGCCTTACATACTAACCAGCATAGAAATAATGATGTGCCGCCAATATTCCATATCCATCCGCAGCACAGAACTCAGTGGTTGTGGCTGTAACCAGGCCCTTCTCTAGACACCGTATATAGTGCCGTCTGAGAATATTGGCCAGTTCCAAGGCCTCCGCTGCAGGTAGGGGCGACGCTACGAGCCGCCACGCGGATATACACGAAATGTGACGTTGGACATCTTCTATCTGAAAAAGGCGAAAAAGTTTATTTGTATTTGAAGAGGTTGTGTTTGTAGCTGAATTTAGGATATAAGATACTATACTAAAAAAAAACCATTTAGATTAGGTTTTCAAAGTTAGAGATATGCCACTAAATAACAGCTAAATTAGTTAGATATATAAACACACTTACATTGTCCGGTTTACTATTTTCATCGAAACCTAAGCAAGTCAGAAAATCTTTACTTTTATCTTCCCTCTCTTTCTGCGGTATCATCGCCAAATATGGTCTTAGATCAGGAACCGCACATGGCTTGTTTGCAAACACTCTTAAATACTGAACGCAGAGTGCCAACCCGCTGCCCATCAAGGAAGTAGGGTCTCCCTCAACCGATAACCGTTTCCACAACTCCAGCCTAGCTAAATATGGCCCACGTAACGTCCTACCAGCCGACATACTTTCGACCAATTGGCATATAAACTCATGACATTTCTCTGCTGTATCATCGATACAGTATTCTTCTGTGACATTTTGTTTCATCAACTGGAAGACTGAATCAAAATATGGCATGTAGAAATCCCATCTATCTTGATTATCATAGAGCAATCCTTTACATAGGGTGTTTAATCTACTCCAGTAACCTAGTTTTTTTAAATATGGTATGCAAGCTTGAGAACTGGAGCCAGGTACGAGTTGAGAGTAGAGGCGGCCTTTAATAAACTTTAGGATGTCTTCCCATTTCTCTTGCAGTTCCAATATCATAATATAAAGCCTAGCCTCTTGTTCAGCCTCCATTTTGTGTTCAGTTATAAAGTTGTCTACCATCCTTTGGGCCAGGGTTAAGAGGATTCCTTTTTTAGTAGGGTCTTCAGTATTTTTGGCCTAAAACACACAAACAAAATTGTAATTTAAGTAATACTTTTTCACATGTTTTTTTTTATAAATATTTTGAATATAAATTCAATACAAACTTGCAAAACAATACTCATGACTGCCCAGAAATAATATGGGTTCTTGGGTGCAAACTTGTACAGCGCCATGGCTGTTCTCTGCTGACACCGATGGTCACCGACCCTCACATAAGACATGAAGAGATGGGAGTAAAGCTCTTCACTTGTTGGCTCCACTTTAACCGCAGCCTCATATAGAGCACACACTTTATGCACTGAAAAAGGAAATTATTTGTTTTATTGCATTTTGTTGCAAACAAGCATTGTGTTACCTAGAAGTAAATAAGTCATATAAGAAAGATCATGTGTATGGTGTAGATCTTAAGGAGAAGGAGTAGGAGACAGAGCGGGAAAGGCCTCTTGAAGGTAAGGTCAAGGCTTCTGGAAATCTCACTTATTGTACAAAACACAACACTGAGCGGTCATTTTATGTTGGTTTGATGTGTCCATGGTATTACCTATCAAGGTGGTTTGACATTGTGCATGAAACCCTGATCCTAGAGGATTTTAGAGAATATTTTTTTAAGTCAAGCAAAGCAATGGCTTATGTTTAGGTTAATGACATAGAAATGTCATTGACTATAATGAATGATATAAGATTTATTATGATATAATTTTGTTATATCATAACAGTTTAAAGTGGAACTATCCTATTGACTCTGGGGATATCCATAATAATACAGCTGATCATGTCTATTAATGATATATGGAACTGATGGAACATTTTAAAAAATTAAAAAATTTGGTAACTTCAAAAAATTTTGTTCTTTGTTTTTTTGCTTGTGTTTTAATTGTAATCGAATACCAAGGTGAAAATTTTAAGAATATTGGCTTTTACTGACATTATATTTATGGTTATTGATGTAAACTATGTAGATTTGGAAGCTATTAAATTCAGATTTCTCGTTAATACTAGCGGATTATTGCTTTTAGCATCGTAAATTTAATTAGGTTGTTGCTAAACGGTAAGCATTGATTTACCGCCATTGTCAATACTTACGCTGTTGAGACTCTCTGTACGATATGGTCATAGCCTGTAACGTTGTATCGTCACTCGGCTTCTCGTCAGCTAGCGCCTCCAGTATAGTATAAGCCTCCGGCGCCTTACCTAACCTAAAAAGTGCGAGTGCCTTCAAAGCTCGCGCCGCCTGCAATGAAGGACTCTTTTTTAAAACTTTCTCAGCCTCCTGCAACGCCTTTTTATTATTCCCATTGTCCAACCAGTCTGAAAAAACCATACACTTTGATATATTAATGAAAACTCCACCTATCTGACCAGGGGAGGTTGTTTCGAAAAATAGAATTCGAGTTACGTAAAGTTTTTACCGTATATAGGACGCAACCGTCGCTCTACTATACCCCCATCGTGCATGTGTTGCGGCCGCACCGCCATTTTTCATTTATAAATATTTTTTTCGCTTTATAAAATACGCTTTCCGTATTTTTAAGGCTTTCCCACAGCACGTTTGTTTTGCGATTTTTGTCTTTGGTAAGATTTTAGTAATTGACATTGACATTTGTTACAAAGTTGCCATTGAAATTATATTTATTGGGAACCATAGACTTAAAATGGGGTAACTCTATATATATTTAATTTGGTTGCTGAGATCCCACTGCTCCAGGCTTTTTGGGTAGTGGGGTAGTTTTTGAAATATCATTGAGTAAAGTGGAGTTTTTAATAGGGTAATTAAGATTTATAGAAAAGGGTTTCTAATATTATTAATATTCTACAGCTTTAAAATCCAGGTGGTAATTCTTGTAACAATTTCAAACTCGCTTCTTATGACCTATTAGATTTTATGAATGCGCATTGCGCATCCATTTTCCAACAGAAATAAAAGACACAAATGCAAGATTGGTAAAATGTGAACGAGGATTATAAGTAATAATAGGTTTATTTTCAAATGTTTGTAGCTTAATGTTTTGTGTTAAACGTAGTAACAGGTATTTAAGTTAGAAAGATATTTTATAGAGAGGAAGTAAATTCTTTAAGTCCTTTGGATAATAAAATTGCCTTTACTGTTTCCCGGAACTACCTACATCGGTACAATATTTTAATAAAAAAAACTACGTTTATGAAGTATATTCGAATTCCTTTGTCTTTTATTTCAATGTTTCCAGGGTTATTAAAACGCGCTTTTTTTCAATGTCCCCCCGGTAGCTGAACATTACTTAAGGCGATACCTCAAGGTCCATTTTCATACATTTTGTTTCGGCTTTAATCTGGGTAACTAAACAAGTATTGGCAAGTAAAGAATTTAAATTCACATCTAGTTAGTGATTAGTTCTCGCAGTTGAAAGAAAAATGTAAAAATAATTAATAATCATGGTTATTTCTGCCTTTAAAATTTCGTCATATTAAATTTTAAAGGCCGAAATATCCATGATTATTAATTATTTTTACGTTTTTCTTTCAACTGCGAGAACTAATCACTAACTAGACGTGAATTTAAATTCTTTACTTGCCAATACTTGTTTAGTTACCCAGATTAAAGCCGAAACAAAATGTATGAAAATGGACCTTGAGCTACCACCTTAATAGATTAGATGTTTTTATATGTTTACAGATACGAAACGCAACCCCATCGATAGTAAATAGTAATTTCTATAATGTTGGTACTGGGGAGGGTCCTCGGTAAATATAATATTAATTAATTATAATTCATTTAATATTATGTTCCTTTTCTACGTTATATCGATATAGTCAATCAAGAAACATAATATTACTTTTGTAGTTAGTTTTTTTCATCAGAGTGAAATATAAATATAAGTAATTGGTATTGGATGGTATTTTTCAATCAGACTAAACGTACTTACTTATGTTACGATAAAATGAAGCGCAATAAAACACTTTAAAATATTTAATTTAACATAAATATAATTTACAAAAGTCAAACTTAAATCTAAAGTTTCGTCATCTGAAATCTGATTCATACCGATCTTTTTCACAATTTTATTCAAGCATACAAACACGCTTGAAACATTCATACGACTACATCACTAAAGGCAGTGGATTGTTACTTGTAAAGCCTCTTTAAACCTTTTATTTAGCTCTAAGGTCGACAGTTTCGAATCCAGACTCTATAGTCGATATTTTGGGAGGTATCAGCTCTGGCGGATGCTCTCTTGATAGCGAAGCCCGTTTATGTCTCGGTGGGGGAACGGGTGCTGGTGGGGGGACTTTCTTCTTCAATAAGTTCTTAATCTTCATGCCACCTCTGTAGTAGTATAGGTAGATGCCGGCAAGGACCATAATTGCAACGAGCAGTGTGACAATGGCGACCAGAACTCCGTACCAAGCGCTGCCAGTGGATTCCTCCGGCGTTGGCAGAGTTGGCCGTCTGTTTGGAGGCACGTACGTAGGTCTTGGTCGTCTAGTGGTGGTAGAGAAGCGTTCTCCTATAGCAATGTCGGCACATGCCCTGAATTCCTCCTGTGGGCCACATCCAACTCCCCCAGTGCCGTTGTCGCATGTACCCCAGTTGTTACCAGCAATATATCTCCATTGCATCACACAGTGAGGACATTCAAGATCCTCTGGCAACTGATACTTCATCTCATATACTTTGTTCCCATCTTTGGGGTAATATTTAGTAGCGTCTCTACCATCCAGTTTGAGAACATTTTTGTCCAAGCAATCTTGCGTAGTTGACTTCGGCTCGTTGCACACTCGGAACTCAAAAAAGCCAGCGTGACTGGCAGTGAGTTCTACTTTGATGGTAATCGTGGAATTTGGTGGATATTTTCGAACTATGACGCCTTTGTAGAATCGTCCTCCGGGTTCGTGCGCTCGCGGTGGGGGAGCGTCCCACGCGTCGCCGCAAACGCCACATTTCCCTCCGTTCTTGTTCCATTGTCGTGTGAATCCGCCACAGAAGAGCTCATGATCATTGTAGTTGTGTGGGGTATCGAAGCCGAACCGCCAGGCGGAGGCGCGTGACGGTGGTTCAATGAGCCTTCCGTGACCGTTGGCTGTTCCCCATGAGATGGCTAGTACCGCGAACCAGCACCATATACTCTGGAAAGATAGAATTTCCTAGTTAATAAGAAACTTGAAAAAAGAAAAAAGTTTTTAATTTTAGCTGACAGCTCTGAAGTGCTAATGAGTTCAGACGCTTTCACCGTTATTTTTACTTCTAGTGTTAGCCGGTGAACTAGTTACGAGGAACTACTTATACTAACTCAACTGATATTAATACTTAATGCTTTCGGTGTAATGGTTTTACCTGACTACACCAAGAAAGGAGGGTAATGTTGTTTGTTATTATCTAAGCGATGTTCCATTAATATTTTTTATAATTATTATATCTTTTTGCAAGGTAATGCAAATAGTAATTGATATTTAAATATGTTTTCAAATAGGACTCTGACAGTATCTCTACTTTATAATTATATATTATATGACTTCTGTCCAATCAATACCTAATAAGGATTTTGTCTAACAAAAGTCTGTCGACAAGTTATTTATTTATTTGTAATAAAGTATACCAACAGCACTACATATTAAATCAAACAATATAAAGAAAGCAATAAGGTACAGCATCTGATATGTGTGCTACTAATAGGTGAAAACAGCATTTTACAATGAATAAGAAGGTATATAAGTAAACTGACGTGAAGATGTACCCATATTTATATTTAATAGGCATTAGGTAACGGAATCATTGATTGCCACGTAATTTTTAATTCTTCAAAAAATCATTTCATGAAGAAATATAACAGAAAAAGCTTTCATTGAATTGCAACGTATCGCTACAAATTATTAAAGTTAATAAGTAATAAAAGAACTAAAAAAACTTTGTTGTATAATTTTGCATTAAAACACAAAAAAAAAAATAATACATTTATGGCAGGTCATAGTAGGAATCCAGCTATATATCGGTCACACCACCTTACATATTCAATAGACGAGTTGGTTTTCTCACGTCTAAATAAACTATTACTGTGATGCAACGCATATCATTGTCTTGAGAAAGTCCAACTTGAGTTAAAGATAAACAGACGTTGTCAAGTAGTTAGCGACTAGCGTCATGGTTTCTATTTACTACTCAGTGATCTAAACCCGAGTGTTCTAAAACAGAAGTGTTATTCATCGAATTAAATATACCTACTTACTTATCTATTTGATTGAATTATGTAAATAGAACAATGTTATTAGAGAGGTATTGTTAACAATAATACCTACATTTTTCTTTATAATATAAGGTCTGGGGGCTCTATTCCGTCTACGGGGTATATCCATCTTTTTGCAATTAAAGGCGTTCTATTTGAAGGATAGCTTTATTGGCTGTACAGGTAAATAAAGAATTTTTCACTCTCTTTCCTATACGACTATCGAATCTGTCCTTTGAATAGAACGCCCGTTATTGCAAAAATACGAATTAGCCTCTATTGACGGAATAGGGCCGCTTTACTTTAATTACTTTATATCTAAGAATATTTTATTGTGTAAGTATATAATTCATCTATAAGAGGAGTTGTTAATGCCAACTATTATTAAAATTAAAACGCTACTTTCTTTAATTTGCGCCTTTAACGCTGTGGGAAAAAAATATCGTCTTGGTAAGGTGGTGTATTGTTTAATTTTTTCCTTCAGTTTTCTATAGTTCATAATAGTAGTAGTAAGGTATATATTTATCATATTGTAGTAATAATGACTTCTACCTTTTTGTCACGATTACTTAGTATTTTTATACGCTCTAGGTTTAGACATAGCGACTTTCTAGACTCTACTTATAAAAATTATAATGTTCGCAAACTTTAATCCTTTTTTTTTATAATGTTCAGTGTCCATCACGGATATTATGACCAAGTAAACTCATGAGCTAGAGTAGGTAATGTACATTCGATATTAAGACGACAATGTCTAGTCCTTTTTACAGTAACTAACGGCTGTTAGCCTTTGAAGCGCCATCTGGTTGGTGAGGTTGTTTAAATGCATTGTAAAATAGATAATAAAATTAATAAATAACTTTAAGCGATATCTATCGTTGGTTCCACTAGAGCATTAGGACTACAGTGTTCCACGAATGTACAATTACGATTATTCCCATTGAAAATTAATGTAAACTCCCAGTTCAAGACTACTTGTCCAATGTGGCGGGACATGTCACTTTCTTAATACATTGCAAAGCGAAGATCAATGGCCCCGTACCATCTTTACATGATGTATTCATTCTTTTCTTTCCCAACCTCAAACAATTACCAGTTTATAATTCCTCAATCCTCTTAAAAATGTAAACGTTGCACTAACTTTGTGAAACAACAAACATTACGATATCAAGAAGTTTACTGTTTACGGGTAACAGCGTGATCGCCGCGCATAGCAATGAATGCATTCAGGGCCGCACTCTTCAAGAATTGACTTTCTGTAATGGGTTGAATAACTAATGATCTATTTTGCTGAGATATCTATTTAGTTAAATAAAGATACAATATTATCCGTTGGAAAACTGCTCTACAAATTTATTTAGTTAGGAAAATAGCATAATAGTCGCCAGAGCATAATCCCGAGGACTATGCAGACAACATTTTACTTTAGCAAAAATGGGAAAATGAAAAACTCCATTACATTATATGGTGGTACCATACCACTGTAATGTTAGCTGATTACTTAATACGTACATTCTGAAAGTAAAATTAAGTGCCTCACTGCATCCCTGTTTACACGACTTACAACCATTTTAAAATCTAGTTGGTTTTTGTGCTTATAAGAACAGCAAGTTCAATAAACACTGATGAATAATGCAATATGTGTCGGCAATAAGAACGTTTATGCCGTGCGGTGACAAATACGATGATCTTAACGTACTTCAAATAGTGCTGAATACACTTCCCCATCAGTTACATAGGATTTTAACCTGTCTTGCATGATAATCTGTGGTAGTATAGGTGCATGTTTCAAATATCAGATACCTACAAGTTATTGGGATTCAATAAACAATTGAAATTATAGATGTATTCATAGAATATTGTATTCGTTTCATTTCTATATTCAGTCAGTTTACATTTTGTACATATATTTTTTATCGGATAATCAAAATACAACCCAACATAAATAGATATGCCAATACGGCCCACAAATAAATAAATACGTTATCACAAGCGAAAATAATGTTTTTAAGTCCCTGTTCGTTATTTATGTCTTATTGTGACTTATGAATGACGAGACGAGCCCGCCGTTCGCCTGATGTTAAGCGATATGACCGCCCATAAACAGCAGAAACACAGATGAGATGTTAAGTCTCATTATGTCCAGAAGTTACACTGGCTACAATGTCCTTCAAACCGGAACGCAACAGTGACTACACACGGCTGCTTGGTGGCAGAAATAGATATTGCCATGGTATCTACCCAGGGGGACTCTCACATATGAGAGACCTACCACTAGTAAATGATTATTCTCGCTTTAAAATATCTAAAAACAAAAACCTTTGCGAGTTTTGCATTACATTGATAATTGACGCGTAAAAGGTCAGGCTTACGACCGACCTAGCTTGTTTGAAAGTTCAATTCTTGTAATAGCACTTTATTAGACCTATTATACATTAGGAACCAATCGCCGGTTAACCTTTACCATTTCCGCCGTATATTTAAACTAGTACGTCTATATTTTAGTTTTAAAGTATGCGTGGAATATTAAGCCCTCTTTTGAGAATTACTCTCGAGTTATGCTGTTTTGGGCATAATATTATTGTATACCTTGTATTGAAATAAGGTCAGATATAATCTCTATGGCCATAAAAAGAAATTTGTCTATTACTTCACAATGGGGAAACAATGAGTCGCTAAGTTTTCTAAACATGAATGCGCTTGAATTATTAAAACTCATTGTTACAGTTTGTATGCTTCATGTGAGCAACTAAAATATTTAAGAAGACAGCAATTTACGTAAATATCTGCCTGCTTTTGCCTGAGACAGTGAATTTTTCATAAGTTTGTAACATTATGTATGTTAGTATATTATTATTCATAAGTTATGTATGGTGTATGTTTTGTTGGCTGTCCAAATAAATAAATAAATTATGGCATCAAAAAATATAAAATTTAATGACCTTAATAGAGATGCGACTGTTGTATAATTTACAAATACAAAATAGGTAAATTGAGTCTTTTTTTACCTTAACATAAATCTAAAGTTTTACAGTAGCAGCAGGGACGTCTAGATTAGATGAGGAAACAGGACTCGGAAGGAATGATGTCAAGTAAATCTTGAAAAGTATCTTTTACTTGAATTTCCTTTGGAAAAAATTGATTCAATATTAAATTTATTGTAATAAAAAATATAGAGCGTTCGTCATTTATTACATCAACGATTCATTTTTATTTTATATTTTTAAGAAAAATAAAACATTGCCCACGCGGCTCACGTCTGGCTTTCACTGTTCACGATTCATTCTTCATATTGACCGCCGCGTGGACAATTACAATTTTTATATTGATTTGGCTTCAAATAAAACATGTGACTACGTAGAGCATTTTGTTTGTGCATTACGTTGTTTAAAACTTCTATATATACCTATGTAGATAGGTACATACTTACCCGGATCTAAAGCGTTCTTCTTAAAAACAGTGTATATTTCTACGAATAAAAAAAAATATCCGATGAAAGTAAAAAGTGTTTCAATAGATTTATATACTTAGTAGGTTGTCATAATCGTGTATTCTGTCCAGAGGTCGAAGCGAAGATGCCTTTTTAAGTTATTAAGTTATTCCTGTATTATTTTTATTTTCTGTTAGCCTTAACTAATTTGGTACATAAAAATATAGGCATGACAAATACTAAGGATAAGATCGGTCGAATATAACATTCCCATACATAAGGTTAGCGTTAAAAACTGTAGAAAGGTAGGAATTTGCTACGACTCAAGTTCCATATTCCACTCTTAACTTCCGCGCTTTATGGCGTGCGCTACCTCCTTTATTTCATCATTTCAGGACTAAATCCTAAGCTGAATAAAGTCTGTCGGGAAATTCAACTATTTAATATTTCAGGGTAGAGGCTTATTTATGGTCCCATCTTTTATTTTATAGGTGGTTGAAAATAGACCCATAACTCAATGTAAATAGTTTTTGCACGTCCAAATTGTCTAAAGAGTTTTTAATTCATTGACAGGCTCGGTGTTGCCACACGAGGAACAATTGGTGTTTGTTTAGCAACAGGTCGGTACGTGAGACGCTTCTGCGATGGCGGTCAGTGTCCGAGGCCGTGCTATGAGGACACCGTTTATAAATTGTTACCGTTTGCAAATTATGTAGGCTTTAGGACAAATCCTGCATAAACTTAGTTTAGTAGTGTAGCTTGCACTTTGTAAGTTAGATTTCTATCTTAGATTATACAGAAATATTTATTTAGATTATGGTTTAAATAGGACTGAAAAAGTTAATAAATTCATATCAGAACCAATATAGTGATTTATATAAGGCAATTTTAACAGTGTTTACACTTATGTTTCGCTACATACCGGTTTTGCCAAATAGAGGCACTTACGTACCTTGTGCTAAACATACATCAATGCAATTTGCGCAATGCAATGACCACCGCCTTTGATGACATCGTATGCATGATTTCATATCCACACGGTGCAAAACGAAGAATGTTACTATATTGTATTGCAATGAACAGTAACGAGCCTACTGATTACTAACGCAGAATGTAATGTCCTGTAATTACTGGTCAGCCTTGCTTAACACAAGGGGCAGTGACAACGGTAAATGTCGATATGAATAATATCCAGAAGTAAGAAACGCTCTCGAAACCTGTGGGAGGTGGCATTTGAATATATTAATTCTGAGTGAGATTTATTGAATTAGCGTTTGCTTAATTAGTTACAAGAATGTAATACAAGTTTTTAATATTGTAATATCTTGAATGTATAACACAGAACTTATTGTTGCATTTATTGCTTGTATTATTGCTCATATCTGTGCTTTCCCCTTACCACTTATTATGACTTAAAAGTCATATGCTTCATCCAGTTATACAATACTTATTAATAATTTGTTTCATTAATATCTTTTCACTATACATAAACAAGTTTATGTATTGATTGACTGATTTCTTTCATAACCAGTTTTGCATGGCTATTGATTCTTGAACTTGCTAATTTGAACAATACCACTGGCCAAAACTTAGTCAGTAATTATCAGAATGCATTACATAACCTTTGTTACACATAAATAGTCAGTAGGTATTCGATATGCTTGATCAAGTTACTGTCTCATGATAGTTGGCAATTATAGTTCAAATAGTGGGTGCGCTTATTGCAACCAACTTTACCACACCCACGGAGCCGTCCGTACTTTATTTCAGTACAATCTATGGATGTTTTTTTTATATTATAGCGTAGATATAAATAATTTAGAAATATACTTACTTAGTAATTTTTTCAATTATTTTTTTCGATTGAGTAAGGACAAAAATGTGGAATTGTAAGACCATTAAAATGTGCAGCTGTATTGAGTAAGTTGTTACACACAGTACCTATTTGTGGAGCTGTGCAATTGTTGTCTTCTTTGAATTTTTAAACATACGCGACCTCTTAGTATTGCCAAACTTTAAAATGTACCATGTGTATATTTATTTTAAAGCTGCGACGTGAATAATAATTGAAATATTATTCTATTTATTTATTTCGTAAATACACATACAGACATTTAATTACTTACTCAACACATTCCAAGTGAGTTAGTTTTTTATACTTTCTTTTTGTAAAGCAATGATTTTCATGACACAAAAAGTTTTAATTCAATGATGGAATGAGTGTTTGAAATAGTCCAATGTAACTAAAAAGTTAAAATTTGGGCACATACTTAGTTTACGGCAAGTACGAAGTATCATGGCTTTGTTTATAACGCACTCAACGTATCTCCTAGGTGTTGCCAAATACATGAATCGAATATCATCTTGTTTTCCTTAGCTTTATGTTTTCACATTGCTATGCTATACACAAAACCGGAAAGTAAAGATTCTGACAATAAGACTCAATTTAGGAAGTATTTTTTATTATAAATTCATGAGTCGAAGTACCTACTTTGCAAGGTTTTAGGGAAGTTTAAGCGAATTTATTGAAATCGGTTTATGCTGTTGTAAGTAATGTAACATACCTATCAAAGTCTGAATTTTGGGGGTAGATCAATTTTAATTTCATTATATTTGACGTTAGCACGTTGTAGCACCAGTTTTTAAATATATAATATAGTGTGACTGAAGATAACCCTGTTTCAAACATGGCTAACTATCCATGTTTTTTTATCTTATACTTTATTTTTGTTTGCAGGAATTTAAGAGAAGTTCAAATATCATCAATGTTACCTTTAAAAATTAAGTTTTATTATAAATATTTTCCTCCCCTTCTAAATTAAATGGATGAAAGAGATGACGCAGTTTACACAGAAGCACTTGTTGTAGGTTAGATCTGATGGGTCCGTTGCAGTCCGATGCCCTTCATATATCGCGTAATGCCCCAGACATCAGTGCGTTGTCCAGGTGTGTCTATTAGTATTCACGCAACATTTTGTCGCTTCCGTGCGTCGAATGCTATAGGAAAGTGAAAACCGACGAGATGTGTTACGGAACTTTCTGAATGGCCCGTTTGTTATATTTGCCATTATCTTAGCTGTCACTGTTATACATACATATATCTGCGATGTTGCACTTCCCGTTGGCTTGGCTTTCTCAGTGGAGTGCTATTTACAGTACGTTTCCTTCATTAACTTATTCTTTCCCATTTGTTTCGTTGCAGTGGAGATTTTCAATATTATTGTAATTAATTGTTGTCATCTAAATATTTTTCACTTATTTACCTTATTAAATATTTAGTCTTGTCATCACAATAGGCATGTGTTAATCTAGAATTCAAAAAATCAGAAATCAACATTATTTATTATTCCAGAATAATATTACAACATCGTAAAGTAAAGAATAACTATCGTAATCTTTTTCTTAGCTAAGATGACAACTAATTGATTACGTTTCAGTGAAGATTTCCAACATAATAGAAGATAATACATTGGTCTGAATGATCCCATTAGTCAATTGACTATGTGTCTGAGTGCTTTCACCTAAAGTGGATTTTGCAACTCGTTCATTTATTCTTCATAGCCCAGCCGTGGTTTCAATGGAATATAGATGACGTTAGTGCCTTGGCTTTGATGGGACGAGGCAAAGGATTTTAATGTATTTGGCCTCGAATTTTTTAAAGTGTTTAGTTCTATAAGAGTTATTTGTTTAGAGTTTAACTATTGCCACGATGGTGGCGAATTGACCCTAGGAAAATGTAAGGACATATTAATTCATTATTTATTTACCTATTTAAGGAAAGGTAAGTAAAGCTATCTGATGATGAAAATCACAATGATATTAATCGTCAAATGTTATAAATTTTTAATCTCTTAGTTAGAAATTGTAATTTTATTCTTTGGGCCCCTCACGCTATGGAATAATTGACCTTGATATATTTTTAACGGTCACATACTTTGATGATCAACAGAATGTTGCTAAAACTTAATTTAAATTCACCTTTAATAGGACCAGTCTAGGGAATATTAATATGTAGTTATAATTTATAGCCTCCTTTTGCTAAAACTAGTAAACATTAACAATAATATGGTTTTAATTACGATGTTTTTTGGCCAAATTCAACATTTTTATTAATGGTTTACTATAATGGTTACGGGTAATGCGTAGTTGTTATTCTTGGATTAGCTTTGCTGTATTTTTTAAACTAATTGAGGCATTTTGGGGTGGTTAAAAAGGTCTAATAAAAGTCGCAGGAGGTTGCTGAATAAGGGCTGCTTCCAATAGGTCAATTTGGAGATCTTTGGGGGAGGGTTTTTTACCCATGTTCAGCAGTGGATATCCTGCGGCTGATGATGATAATGGTACGAGAATAAAAAAATATATATATGTAGTTATCATGAGGCGCAATAAAACGAAAATAATGGACAGAGATCAAATTGATAGTTATTAAGAAGCATGATCAAATAAAACCTAGGTAGAATTACTTACCAGACTGCTTACAACTTATTGTCTGCATTCACCATTTGACCATTTCTTTGCATTACATAACGTTCACTGATCGTGATCGTTTTAATTTTTGTTATATTTTTTACAATTCTTTATAAAATCGAAAGCCATTGTGGCACTTTTACACTCATTGTCTGTTGGATTGAAGGTGTTAATGCGTATTTAGGTGAAGGTTTCTCGTATTGTTAAACATTGAGTAAAACTGTAAAAACACGTGTGGCGTAAACATTTATATTATTATTATTGTCTCTGTTTTTAACATGTACATTTATGTTAAAAATACTACTAATCTTAGCCTAGAGATTCCAGGATAAAGGGATCAATGGAATCTTACGTTTCCAGGGCAAAAAAACCTCTTCAAGATGCTGTCTGTCATCTCTAAATTCAATTAATGTTATAAGCATCATTATTTTAGAAATATCCAAACATGTTCGCTTACATATTTTTGGGTTAGGATTCTAAGTTTATATCAAGAATTTGCCAAAAAGGGTTTTAATTTTATTTATTACCAATTAGGTACAATTAAAAAGTTTTTTTGGCAATTTATGCAAATATAACATTCCAATTACTATATTCATTTCCGTCTGTTATTAAAATAGAAAGCTGGAAGTTAATTTAACTTTAAAATTAGACACAAAATTGTTTACTATACTGGTTAGACGACGTTTTATTTTCGATCTCTAATGCCTAGGCTAAGATACTAGCATTTAGGATTTCACCATCCGAGCAAAAGGGAAAGGTGCTTGTTAAGTGCGAAACTAGTTGGTTTCCACTAATAGCTATTATTTTATATACATTTATAATCTCAACTGTTATCTTTACGCACGGAAAGGAAGGCGTGAGCACAATTGTAACTAGCTCACTCAATATTGAAGTATTATCGTGTATAGTGGCCCAAGATCTTGTTAATGGAGATGACAAGAGTATAAAACACTGAATTCTGCGTAAGCATAAATATTCAAAGATGGATCTCGTAAATTCTTTTGATTAAAATATTTTGTCGTCACGAAATCTATTATTATGGTCGAAATTTGGTGACGATTTCGTGATTTGTTTATTTAACTATATTGATTAAATCATTTGAACTAGATCATTAATTAACATGGATGACTAATATGTTTTCCGCCAAAAGTTATTTAAGTTGTATTAGTTATCATATCTGGATTTTAAATACCAATGACCGCCAAATTTATTTTAATATACACCTTTTAGAATGAAACTTGGTTCGATTTGGAGGAGGCCATTTTGTTTGTTAAGTTTGTTTTGGGCCCCAACGCGCAACATGCGTAGTTATGTGAAAAGAATCTCAAATTTCTATTTATGCGAAATATTATAAACTTATGCGAATTTGTTGTGAATCTACTATGAAAGGCCTCGAGCAATGTTGTTTAATTTCTTATTTATGGTTCATATATATTTTAAATTTCACAGCTTTCTTCGTACCGTCGCTATCTGTGAAAATTTACTTTTTTAATCAATAAAAGTAAATAAAGCACTCTATTTAGTAATTATTATAAGTTTTAGTAGGTTAACTAAAAATCATATGTACCTATTTAGTGTTTTACCTAAGCACGCATCTATATGTATCCACTCTCCTATGTTTTCATATGTTATTTTTAACATAAGTACCACAATGTTATTTAATATTCAATTAACATGATAACGTTTTACGTCTTGTGTTAAATATTTATGGCAGACTAGAATAATAAATTTGAATATTCTGATGAAGATGAATCATTAGTTATTTGCCCTTAAACTTGAATCAATAAATTACGAGGATTGTGCGTAGTTACAAAAAATGTTATATCCGGATGTTATTTTAATATTAGTTTTAAATGTGCGTATTTTGCGTTTCATTTTTTAATATTTTTTTTTATATTATGTGGCTACAAGCACTTAGTTGCTGTGCTACGCCAAATTAATATTCATTATTATTAGGTACGCACACATTGTAGAGACGCAACTTGTTTTTGCCATTTATTTTATTTATAATTAAACCTTATTCAGTTTTGTCTATGCTACGGCTTAAAAGGCTAACAAAAGAGAAACAACTATAAAAATTCACACGAATTAGCTACGCCACGGTTGAAAGACTAGTAATGTGGAATCAAACAAAACAAATGAATGTATACTCTATCACATTGTAATAGATTTGTCAATGTATTTCGTCAGTTCTGTAACGGTACACGCGTCACGGTAATGCGCGGTGTACAGTTTCCTTGTGCCACTCTCACTTCTGGAATCGAGGGTTTAGTTTAGCAATATATCCGGAGACCTGAGACTAGAAGCAAATGCTTTGCACAATAATGATGATAGTTCAATACAAATTTTCTTTTGAATTAATATTGCCCCAATAAGTTTCTTGGGTATGGTGGTACGTTAGTATGGACTATGGCTCTTTAAAATTTAAGGATTTAAGTACGATCCATCTGAATCACTTCTTTGAGTTTCTGAATCATAATTTCTGTGAGGTCGGTGGGTGTACATAAATATTCTAGTACTTATCAGAATGTCTTGTTATTTAGCTAACCTTGACAATAGGAAAAGCCGGTTTTGGCAAAAAAAATACTCTTATACCACCCACTTCAATCTAAAGAAACATCTATTATAGATCAGTGAATTATTTATTGTTTTAGACTAACATTTCAAGACATTTTCTTTAATAGAAAACCTACTTACTTGTATAAAAATTCTACAGGAAGCTCTCTACACACTAAACCAGCCGACATGGCATGCCGGCATAGCCTGGCGCGGTGGTACCGACTGCCGGTGTACTTGATAAAATCATGTCGGAATTCGGAAACTAACTGCTGGTAGGTCTACCGGTATATATCGGCATTATATTATATAGTTATATATTTATACTTATATACTAATATTTATCTTATGTATTTATAAATCTATTTGAATATATATGTATTTTGAATTTCCTACCTTCCTTTCATGCACCTACTATGATTATCTCTGCATCACTCTAAGATTGACTGGTAGAGAATGCCTATAGCATTAAATCCGCCTGTATACTTTTGTATATGAAGTGCTAAATAAATAAATAATCGATATTCTAAAACCCATTTTACAAAATGTAAAATTAAAATAGGTTTAGTAATCACTTAACAACGTTAATCGCAATTGTACAATACTTAAACCAAGCATTATATTATGTAGACCAGAAAGATGTTAATCTTAATTAATTCGTCATTGTTGTCGATTTTCCCACAGAGTGAATGAAAATGAACTGCAAAATTGTTACATAACTACAAATTGATTAAACATTTTCGAGACTGATTACGAATATTTATATTAAGAAAATGATTTTTTAGATACCTAATATACGGAATATTGTGTTTCTCACGTCTAAGTATGTGAGAGGCAAGTTACCGACGGTGGCTTCACATAGGTCTTTTTACAGCTTATATTGATCACCTGATAAATTCCAGGAAAAATATATTATGTAGAGCGTGACTCAATTATTCGTAAAATAAAATTATAGATTGCCTACTCCCGTAGTTTGAATTAAACTTTAAAGAGGCTAGGGAATTCCATTTTCAGATATAGTTGCAGCTGGACGCATTTAGATTAAATTTGGCACACGGACAGATCATGTTCTAAATTACCCATAGGCTCTTATTTATCCTGGTAATTTGCTTCAATAGGAAATACTGCAGTTAATGTGTTAAGTAAATTAAGTCCTTCGGGTGCCGGTCTAAAACACTACAATGTTTTTGAGACTTTGAAGGGGGCGAAGTCGCGAGGAACAACTAGTATAAGTCAATGAAACATTGGCGGAGCGCGTTTATATTATGCCGTTTTCAGCTACACGCGACGCGCATATTATAACCACTACTACTTCGCTTGATTGAAACCGCTCATGAAATTTTACGAGATCAATCGGCATTGGATCGGTGACCATGATTAAACTTAGCATGATCACGGCTTTTTGTATACCAACATTAAATATTATCGCAATAATAATGTACATACAATTGTTCAGTATTGAAAACGTATCTAACGTAATATTATGAGAGTGAAGGAACAGAGAGTGCACCTGTGTATTGCGCACACACTTGTGTACTATAATATATCCTGTGTACCTGACTGATCTCTGGTGAGATTGGCTGCGGTGGCCGAAATTCGGCTAGGAGGGATTCAAGGTAAAATTATAAAGTAACTCTTTTCACCTGAATTAAATATTTTTTCACAATATCAATTATTTTCAGTGATAATGGACTTTTAACCAACATCACGTATTTGATCTTTGCCATTGTGAGTTCGATAATGCGTTTGGAACTAACCAGACTTGATATATTGATCAAACATTTCGTCCTCATTGAATCATAAGTAAAAATTGAAAGTCATATTCGCGTATGCCCAGAGGTCCGCAAACAATGGACAATAAACAAACAATGAGTAGAAACTCAGGTGTCATGCGGATCACGCGCGCCGCTCGGAAATCATCATCGGTTAGTGACTGACCTTACCAACCACCTTAAGGTCTGTGGTAACAACAAAAATAGATCGGTTTGTGGTCTATTGTGACGTTTTGCGATATCATGCACAAGTTATTTTTACTATTAGAACTCGGAAAATGTAATTAGACTGTTTTTGCCAGCAAAGCGAATGAGCGGCAGTTTATATTAATAATAGATTTCTTAAAATTATTTTTAGTTTATAATGTGCAGAATAATGTTGCCTGCCTCTGTGGTGTAGTTGTATTATGGTACGACTGCAGTCTTGAAGTGTTGGGTCCTAATGATATTTGATTTTTTCTACTCAGTATAAGCTCAGAGTCTGGAATTTGTGCCCGATACGGCAATAGGCTCGTATCACAACATAAGTCGGAAAATACTTAGCGATTAGTGAGTGATTTTTTGCACCTCTTCCTACGCCTTTGGAGATAAAGGCGTGATGATTGTGTATATATTTATTTACTAATGCAAATCAAATTGGACAAAGCTATATCGTAAAGTGTTAAGTCGCAACCCGCAACAGTTGAGATCTAAATTGTACCATCAGAATCATAACCAGTTTCGAATCGTCTGCAGTTGACAACAAGGTCGCTCGATTACGTCAATTTGATTCAAATTGTTATTGTAAAGAAAGTTGTCACGACTCGGGACTGCTTGTTTGATCGAATAATGTCGACATTTGGCAAAACGTGACGAAGTCATTGGAACTGTAGTATACGTGCTTAGCCATATCGATACGTAACTTCTATTCGTTAAACGTGACTATCAAAGTTATGGTTTGATAACACGGAACAGCTAGGCTTGTGGAATAAATATGTATATTTGGAAAATATCGGCCATTTACAATAGCTATTAAATAAAAACTGTAATCACAGGCTATGAAGATATTGTTAGCTTGAAGGATATTCTAGAGAGGTTTAAATGATTCAGGCGCTTCTTAATATCTCTCACCTTCGAGGCATGTAGTAAAGTTTAAGATTTTCCACACCTAGTGGTTGTAGAGTGCGTGTGAAACATTTGCCATTGTCTCCATATCAAAAAAAAATCCCTACGGCGCCGTCCACGTAATAAAGTTTTTCCGGGATAAATATTTTCCCGGGATGAAAGTAGACTATAGCACTCAAGAATAATGTAGCTTTCTATCAGAGAAAACATTTTAAAATCAGTTTAGGATTTCCTGTTTTAGCGCGTTCAAAAAAACAAATTCTTCAGCTTTATATATGAGTATAGATACAAAGACAGAACCCTGTTTTCCCGAGAAATATGTATAGAAAACCAAATGAAACAATGTATTTTGTATTCTATGACACTTCATTGACTCGCTACAGCCCAATATATTTTAACAAATATATTGGGCTGTAGCGATAGTCAATGACTAACGTCACACTGAAGTCCAAGGCAACAAATCGCCATGCATTCCATTAAATAATTTAGCTAGAGATTAATATTTTTCAATATAAGCTTGGGTAACATTCGCGTGATAACAAAAGGTTTATTTTGACACTATATTCAATGAAACGATAAACTATTATGGCTATTGGCCACTGATTCAAAGCCCGTATCCAATTGTGAGCTCAACGAGCGCGAAGTATTCACTTCCTATTGTTTCTTTTTTGTTATACAAGATTTGATAGTCGCTATCGTTATCGTAGTTGCGTGAGCGGCTCGTAACTAGCTCTCACCGCAGTTTTTTTCTAAATACTATGTATGGTATGAATGTATTCGCTTAGAGTGTATTACGGGTTATAAATAAGTAAGTGTTGTCATTTCTAGGTAAGGCCATTGCACCCTTAGCGTCATTCCGACCTATATAACTGGGAAGCAAAGCAGATGTACCAATTAACACGTTGTGAATATAGTTGAACGATTTCACTAGAATTTACTATTTTGTTCGATTGCATTTTGGTAAAAGCGCATTCTTAAAAAAAAACATATTTGAAATATTATATTCCAACTTCCTGTTTATTCTAACAGGATTTGATTGTAATATAAATGACTTAACATGACCTGTTAGCTTTTCTGGGAGGTCGACACGTCATGTAGAACCAGAATGATTCATCGCCTACCAATTCTAACTTAGCGAAGATCTTGATGTCACAGACCGGTTCTAAGTTTGAGTCTTTGAATGTGCATTTAGTGACTGAGCTGTTGTATGTATCTTCCGGAATGTGTTTTTATTTACACCATTCGTTTATTTCACGTTGAAAATTCCTCCTTCTTGTGTTGGCTGTGGATTAAAATTAATTTATGATAGTTTTCTAATACATCTTGTGGTTACACAAAATAAATTGTATAGTGGACAGCTCACACCATTATCACTGAAAATTGTGGCCCTCGGTTGGAGATATAAAAATTTGTGCTCTATGGTTGTTGGTTAGGAATACTATGTAGGTTATCATGGAGACTGCCTCGGTTGCAACCCGTGGTGGTAGTACGTACCCGGTACGAGTACAACTGCCGTCCTGAGGTCCTGGGTTCAATCCCGGGTTGGGCCAAAAATAATCGTGGCTGGGTTATCTTAAAAATTACTCAGTCGCAGCTCGCAGTCAGGAAGTTGACGGTGTCATACTCCCGAGCCTCGGAAAGTACCTACGTAAAGCCTAAAGGCCCTGTGTCTGATCTCTTTCCGGTCATGACGGATTGCCATCTCAACTATTAGAGTGGAGGAACAGGGAGTGCACCTATGTATTGCGCACACACTTGTGCACTATAATATCTCCTGCGTACCTGGCTGATCTCCGCTGAGATTGGCCGCCTTGGCCGAAACTCGACTAGGAGAGATTCACTCAATATATAGGTAAGGAAAGGTAATTTTTGCAATCTTTTTGTGGAGCTACATATTTGACTGTCATGTACTGTTCTTAATTAACATTGCAACTTGCACTGAAGACTTAGTAAAGTAATTCTCTTTTATCTAAAGGCTGCGGAATTTGGCGTAAGGAAACCAACGTTCCACATTTAACTTTCTAAATTGTTAATTTGATATGTGTATATTAGTTTGTCGAGTTTTTTCACGTCGGATCGATGTTCGTTTATTATTTACGTGTGAAAGTTGCCTCGCCTGTTTTACGAGCCAACTATTGGCTGAATGCGCACCTTCCTTTAAATATCGATATTTTATGATATGATGAATAAGTATTGCAGATAAATTTATACTAAAATTATATGCATTAATTATCCAGAATAGGAGGGTAATATTAAAAATATATTTTCTCATAATTTTATGAGAAATAAGAAAGCTGAAAATGTGTAAATATTTAAAAATTAAGACCATTAAGAATGGATGCAAAGAGTAGGGAGGGTAATAATTAACCGAAACTAATTAATTGGTTAATTATTAATGGCTCATTTAACCTTTATGGTACATAATCAAATGAAAAATATTTTAATATAAAATTATAATATTTTTTAATATTTATTATAATGATAAGCAAGGGCAAAATAGATTTTCCAGGTATAACTAAAATTACGCTTTATCTTTATTCAGCATACAGACTAGTTTTACTTTGTACTATTTCATCTGTTTGCCATTAGTATCTATCTACGTGGGAACATCTCTTAAGGAGAAATTCTCGATTGTTAAGTTGTGAACATCTTTTCATCTCCCTGTAGCTACAATTTAGATTAATTTTATAATTCCACTTGGTTTTATGATTGCAACCTTTTATTTTTAATGATAACTGATATTAAGAGGTGAGATTGGACTATGGTCATTACTATTCACTTATTTGCCTAGATATGACTTAGGTAAGTCATAGATTTTTTTATACTAGCAAGGCAACAGCCTAGTTGGGTGTGGAACGTACTGCCGAGACGAATGTCCGCAGGTTCAAATCCCAAGGGTACACACATCTGACTTTTCTAAAAAAAATCACGTGTGTTTTCTTTGTGAATTTATCGTTCGCTTTAACAGTGAAGGAAAACATCGTGAGGAAACCTGCACATCTGAGAAGTTCTCTATAGGAATTTCGAGGGTGTGTGAAGTCTACCAATCCGCACTAGGCCAGCCTGGTGGACTAAGGCCTAATCCCTCGCAGTAGTAGAGGAGGCCCGTGCTCAGCAGTGGGCAAGTATATAATACAGGGCTGTCATTATTAAGGCAAAGTGACGCCATTGCACCTGATTGTAAGTAGAGTAGGGTCCAATAGAACGTCGACTGGCAAGAAAAGAGTACCCCTCGGCAGTCGACACAATAATGCCGGCTTATTGGCGCTGAATATGATACAGGCTGATCCCGGAACGCGACACACTTACAAGTGCCACTGCGGCGGGTTTAGCACCTTGAGTACGGTGGTCACTATCCGGGCGGACATAAAATATATCCTACGGAAATGTTTCCATTTACTTTATAGGCCGTGAGAAAGGCTGCGTTTCGATTTGACTAAATGGATTTGAATCAGTATTAATACCTATATTTAATTATGATATATAAAATTCTGTTAGCTTAATTTAAAGTAAAGTATAATATTTTTATATTTAAGTATATATTATAAAAGTGAACTTTATGAGGTTTGGAAACGTACAGACAATTTTAACAACATTTTTATGAAATTACCTGTAAAGTAATTTACTCAAGAACTCAAAGAAAGTAGAACTAAAGGGTTCGGTAGACATATTATATTCTTTTGAAAGTTCGCAACAAAACCTGAATACATTTCTCTTTTTTTAATAATTTCACTGTCTGTATTATTATAATTAGTTATTATTAAGTTAAATCATTATCTTAATTGAAGATAAGAGAGTTATTACCATTTAATTATTTTCACAGTAGACAAAATATTTTTTTGTATTTAATTGTGTTTTTCTACATTATTTAGATATTTTTAAGCAATGCCATTGACGTTGCCAATCGTAGTTTCGTCAAGGGTAGATACGTAATAGTAATACAATGCAACAACTAAAGTAATGTTAAAGGAACCTTGCAGTTTGGGGGATTACGTATCAAATAGGAACCTGGCATCCCCTCTTTCACCCTATGTGAGACACAAATTTCACACTCGTTTTGTTTATTAAAAATACACCAATTCGAAACATTAGGGAAAAAAACCTTGCAGTTGCAGCGTATTCTAACCAAGAACAGAGAATCATCTCAGATAGGTCAAGAAAAAGTTGTGTTCGTTTTACTGTGGTATTCTATCACGTTTTTTTGGGATTGTATTTTACTATGTAATTTGTAAAGGCACATATTGATGGGGTTGGAAGGAGTAGAATATGTAAAAACCTTTATGCCTCTAAAGTTATTGTAACTCCATGCAACAGGAGGTACTGATCTGTGGCAAAATGGTTGTTTATTCTTCTACTAATATTTAGGAAAGTAGTATGGGGTTTGTAGATTATAATTAATGAAACGTAATCGAACACTTACGACAAAAACCTATTTTCGACCAACAACTTATATTGACTATTGTTTAGAAAACTATTACCGGACCTTTAGTGTTCCCTGGAGCGAGAATGAGTTTTTTGAAATCATTGTTTGAAACTTTACACCTAACATTTTTAGAATGATTTGTTAGTTTTTAATAGCCGTTACGGAAATTACAATTCTTTGCTGAAAGGCCTTCATACAAATATTCAATTTATGTTTCAATTATTATAATTGTTTACATATTTTGATACTAAACTACTTATGTTCCGGAAAAAAATCCAAATTTTATCAAACTCGAGTGCCCAATTTTGAATTATTTCTTTACCGCTTAGCCACGAGGGGAAGTGCGGGCAACGGTATGACATTTTCTATACGTCCCCATACAATTGTTTTTCCCGCCACCCGCTCCTCCACACGTGGCTTAGCAGTTAGCAAGGACCTGCCAATTAGGTACAGGAATTGCAATAGAGTTATTTTAAATGTTGGTAAGAATCCAGGTATGGTAAGACTTGTTTATATTTAGATAGTTTCAGTTATCCTTAAATATGGTCTAGTTATTTAAAAAAAAAGTAGTGATTATGAATCGGTTCCGTTACCTAATTCCAATAACGTTAGTAAACTGAACAAAGGAAGTAAAGCATTATTACCTTGGACTGCCTGTCGCAAACGTGAAAGTGTCTTAGTTTGAATGCCTATGTAAATTGTTTGTAGGTACTTAGAAACTTATATTTGCCTAATATTATGCGTTTTATGGATTAGAAATCTAAGGCCGAGATATACCTTATACAGTAATTATAATATATACAATAATAACCAAGAAAATCATATTTTGTTTTTAATACTCGCATGAAAGTAATTTAATTTATAAAACAGGATATCTTTCTAATAAGTAACTAATTAGAGTGAAATGTACAGCCAACGTTTGCATTTACTTCTTTACAATGTATAACAAATCATAAAACTTACGTTCATTTTTCTCTGCCAACTCTCTCCGTATCCTCAAATGGTTTAAACAACACACTTGTCTATGGAATTTCGTGTTTGTGTATTAATTTAAAAAGTTTCGTCGGAACCGGTTCCGGCGTAAACAAAAATGTTTCGTTCGGTAACACGCGCGCCTCCACTTGGAGCGCATCGGCAACTGGCGAGTTCGGCCGTAAAAAATAAACTTTCTCGACCGACCGCAATTTTAAACAGCTTCATAGTCGGTCTACAGTTGCCCTTAGTTTACGTAATTTACTTGCTCTATTAATGTTGATTTACTAGGAGATATATTTGTTAGTATTTTTTTCATATCGCTACGCCTTTTACGGAAGGGACAGACTGAAATATAACCTTATTATGCTCAAGCTGAGCTGACGTGGGCATGCCTGGTGAAGTAAAATAGCGACTTCTTAATTCATATGTAGGTTATTACTGAGTTGTTTAGGAGCTTAGACTAGGGTAGGTATTTAGTTGATCGTTTTGTACTTGTACCGGTTAATACCTATAAATTTTGAAAGTCAATTGTCACTTGAAAAACTTGGATCATGTCTGTAGATCCTGTAATCGAACTAATGTTGTAACTACTAACTAGGGTGTGCCGAGACACGGAGCGCAGATTTTGAAGGAACGCAAAAATGGCTATGCTAAGACTAAGTTTTGCTTTTAGGATCCAACTGTACCTTTGTAAGCAATAGAGTAACGTTAATTATGACATTCTAGTCTGTGACGTTCTATAATTTATTTTTATCCAAAATAGATATTGAACTAACTTAGCTTTTCTAGTCCGTGGCTTAGTTTCAATCCCGCTTTGTGAATTAAATTGAATAGTAATTATTGAAGTACCGATTAATTATGTTGAGCATATTATTATGTAATTAAATACCTGGTTAGTACGTATTAAGAATAGTATTAAGTATATGTATTAATTAATGTATTGGGAACGTCTGAACGTATGGATACTTATTACCTGACTAGAATTTTTATTGCAGTAGGAATCTTGGATTATTTATACATTATAATGTAGTTCAGTATGAAAAGTCGCGACAAGCCACAAAGACGAGGGCGACAACCATGACAGCCTTTGACGGGCGGCATTGAGGCGGAGGTCTGTGGCAGCCGCCTGGGACCTCGGGCGGCGAGTTATCAAATAAGAGCAGACCTAAAAGTGCTTCTTTTTTCTCATAAGCGAAACATTGGCACGGTAGCTCTTAAAATAACTGAAATAATTTATATGTAAAACATACTTACTTTATATTGAAAAGCACTGAGTTATGAGTAGGAAAAGTGTACCTACACTTGTCTAAATAATTATAAATAAAGTTTAGGTACCTATAGGTTTGGGTGTAGAGGTAATCCCTGAAACAGTCTACTGTTCCTGTATCTGTTTCGATTCTGAAAATTCTTTGACTAATATAACGCTACATTATTTATCCTTAACTGCTAGAATAAAGGCGAGTAGTCGCCAGTAAAATTATAACTTATAGGTAATCCTTTGCAAAACTACGCATAATACAACGTTAGTGAATCACCGTTTTAACGTTTTTAATAAAAATTGAAGTTTATTTGCGACCTTACCTACGTGATACACATTTTGAATGCGATTATCCACACGGCAAAGATTCATTTTACGACGCGAGGGTCCGGGCGGAGGCTAATAAATATCCTCCAATATAAGTTTCGTAGGTAGGTAGGTGACTTTGTTGGTCAAAGGGGTGAAAAGCTTAAAAAAATGTCCGTAGAGACAGTCGCGCGAGGCCATGGGTGGTTGTTTGGTTTACCCATAAACAGCTTCTGTTTATAAGGTTCGGTGTGTGGACGATATTTAAAATGTTTGCTTCTATATTCCTTTGTGCCTAGTGTTTCCCCGTCCAGTGCCAGGACCTGCCTTGAGACTTCATAACATAATTTCCCGAATAAGCTACTTTCACTACTTGAAGTCAGCCATATTGTATCATATTTTTACAAATTCAGAAATATTTTTTTGTTATGCATTCACCGGAAGTGTGTTCGAAACGAGCTAACAATAACTTGACCTAAAAGTCTGCTCTTGATTGCCTATTCTATTGTAACTTGTTTGCATCAGATGTCTGAAGATAACGTACCGTCAAATTTACACGAATATTATTATATAAAGTGTAAGTCATAGGCTCTCTTGGTATAGATTTAAAAAATTCTACTCAAAGAAATCTACTTGTATACGCTTTACAATATTTACCCACCGCACATTTATATTTTTTCACTATCATAAATACGTACTTATGTCGTGTCAAAGCAGGTTAGGTAAGATAAATTAATTGGGCAGATCTTGGGAACCAAAGAAAAAGTCTATATTAGCCCACGCTACGCCACTGTGGCTCACTATTACTGTTTATTATATTGATATAATGTACATTGAATTATTTATACTATATGATTTTATTAAAATTGACAATAATGTTGAAAGGGCGAACCATAAATGATTTTCTTCTATTTTTTACCTACATTGAAAATTTTAAATCTTATTTTTGCAACATAAAAATAAATAAACATAGCATCTTTTAATAGTGAGCCAGTAATATATCAGGCTTTCATTGGATAGTTTGATGGGAATTGAATAAAACTCAATTTTCATTCCGACCATTTATTGAGTACTGAAATATGACGAGTTGCATAACCATACGTGTATATACTTATTGTATGAGATTTTGTAAATGGCAGTAAGTGAATAAAATTGTAATTTGTACATAATATTGTCAATATTTACTTCTAATAACATGAAATGTAAGCAGTCTGGTAAATTCTATAGACAATTTGGCTGCTTATCGATTTATCTAAGGCAATATATTCATGACGCATGTCGTAGGTCTTATGTGCGACGATTAATTTTATCTAATATTATCTAGTCATTATTTAACAATACGTTGCATTAAAATGTCGAAATATGCATAAGCGAGTAAAAACAAAGCCCACAACCACGCATTAGCTTACAGCAGGGATGGCGAACCATTGGCACGCGAGAACCTAATTCGACACTAATTGAGAATGTATGCCAAGAAAAATGTAGTTGGAGCTAAAAAAAACTCGCTCTTGAATAGTAAGGCCAGCCCTAAGAGTACAGGCACATTATGATTTTTTCCATTAATGACACGTAAGCCAAAAAAGGTTCACCACTCCTGGCTTATAGTATACTAAATCGCAAAACAGAGTAGGTAATTAAAAACACTGATGATATATGAGGCAATTTTATTGGGTTCAGTTTTACACATCATGGTATTGTAAACATATTTTTGATACAACTGAAGTTATAATTTTGCGTTACATTATTTATCAATTTACAATAAATTGTCCATATAAGGCGTAAATACCGAATTATATATTTTTTAGACGATACGTTATATATTCTGAACCCTTAAATTGCAAGATGGGGGGTATAATGACAATCCTTTAAACATTAGTTGGTAAAAACGATGGGAATATAATATGCAAGCTCTATATGAACGTATAAAGTGATTGAACGACGAGGTGACGCTCTCAACGCCTTGTGACTTGCTGCCAGCTGTCACCGTCAGCATCGCGGGCTATAAAAAATAAAAACAATACATTAACCTCAGTAAACGCAAACTGACCCACAGGCGGTTTGGTTGGCCATGGGGCGTTAAGATGTGAGTGACATATGAATCGTGAATAAAGATTTCAATAAATGATCCAAATCAAAATAAGTAATTTGCAAGCAAGTCAGAAAACCATAATTTAGTTGGTAAATTTTCGCGATCGAGTGAAAAAAACTATTGAGATAGGCGGTTGAAATCGGCGGTAAATGTGACAACAGTATCCTTATAGTCGTGTATGTATGTAAATGAATCAATATTGAGCCGAGGTGATATAATATATTTGTACAGGCGTTAATTAACACAGAATGCGTAAGTGGTGTGCATTCTGTCGCGTCAAGCCTGCGATATCATCTGCCTCCGAGGCCTACCACCACTAACTATGGAACAGTTAGAAATGGGATTTATTTCGGAGGCTCTATAACGAAATCATAATGGAAAAAAAATTAAGACAACTTGCCATGTTGGTTTTATTAGGATTGGTAGGCTATTAAGTGACTGACAAATTGGTTTTTCAATAACAAACATCAATATTAAATGACATCGATTTACGAGTCTTGTATTTTTTCGACATTGTAAGGTGGCTGTATAGATAAGTTGTATAATAAGTGTGCTCACGTTTATCGTCGCGGCGCGGCGGCGGGCGGCGGTCGCGGTCGTCGCGGCGCGGTCCGTCCTTGTCGTCGCGACGCGGCCCGTCGCGGTCGTCGCGTCGTGGTCCATCACGATCGTCGCGCCTGGGGCCGTCGCGATCGTCACGTCTGTTTGCAAAAATATATCCAATCTTAATACAATTAAACATGATATCGTAAGATGTTTTTATAAAAATATGTGAAACAGAGTCTTGAAGTATACCAGCCTACGACTGTTGAGACGGTTTAAGTCTTTGTCTACCATGCTGGCCTAATGTGAGTTGGACTTGGTAGACTTCAAATACCCTTAAAAGGCAGGCGGGGCACGCATTTTATTACACCAAGCGGTGAAGCTCAGGGACTCTCAGGGAAAACAAATGTCTCTTTATTCTGCAAGGAAATTAATGAAATAGGAAGGAGTTAGACAATATAACTATCTTAGGCACATATATTTCACTTTTTTTTTCTTTGGTGGACACTGGACAGACAATCTCGTTAAAGTCACAGGAACTCATTAGTTACAGGCTGCTTCTAACTGGTTGGTCTTGAAATCTAAAGGAAGGACTGTGTTCAGCTATGTTGGCTCACCTGTCGTCTCTCCTCGGCGGGTAACGGTCGCGCGGCGCGTCGCGGTAGCGGTCGTCCCGCGACGGTCCGTCCTTGGACCGCCACGAGCCACGGTCCTGGAAGAGATGGAGTATTATATTAACTTTTACAAACTAGGAGTATTATACGCTAGTTTTTTTCGCAGTTCAGACAGCATGAATAAACTTAATAAAATATAAATAAAAGTACCTTGGTGATCACTCTCCGGACGAAAGTAGTTTGTATGTTACACCAAGATTCAATATATGTGTGTGCCTAATTTTCTATTCACGAATTACAGTATTTACTTCTACATATTCACAAATATTTGCATTTATAATTTTAGGATTATTACAATCTGTTTATTAGTTCCTTATAAATATTAGTGTCCCAAATTATTTTAAAATGAATTAATAAAGAAGATATAGGTGTTATTTTTTTTTTGATGATATTGGTACTCACCGGTGGGCCAGAAGGTGCATCGGAACCGCCGCGGTGCCATGCGCCTTCTGGGCCGCTCGAGCGACCGCCGTAACGAGCCCTGTTAAATTATAAAAACACTCTTACTTGAAAAATTACTATTTTAATTTCAAACATTTTATTATATAAGTTTTTCGACTGTCTTTATAACCATGAAAGGAAATGGACACTTAATCTATGTTGTCAAATATGTATTGCCTTGTTCGACATTATTCAATATTGTGAGACACAATCATTCGTAAGTAAGCATAATATACAAATGATTACAAACCTCTCGGAATCACGGTTGGCCGGACGCCACTCGCCTCCATCCCTTGGACCGCGGTCGTCCCTCGGGCCACGGTCGTCTCTGGGACCACGGTCATCTCTGGGACCGCGGTCATCGCGTCTACACATAGTAATGTCACTTTTAATAGTGCTCTCTAGTTGGTTATTATTATTGCTCATACATTTACAGTACATAAGATATTGATGGACCTTCAGTTTTACTCTAGTATCAGTCTTACGAAAGAATAAACAAAATTGAATTTCAATTATCATCAAATTTACACGTAATTTTACATACTCATGTGGACATACATTACTATATAATGTTACCTATCGTCGGGCGGCGGACGGTCGTCGCGGCGCCTATCAGGCGAGCGCATGCGGGTGGAGGCGGGCGGGCCGCGGCGCCACACGTCATCATCTTTCTCCTTATCGCCGGGCGGGCCGCGGTCGTCTCTCGGGGCACGGTCGTCTCTCGGGGCGCGGTCGTCTCTTGGGCCACGGTCGTCTCTTGGACCACGGTCGTCGCGCCTAAATATATGTGAATGTTGGGTTTAGATTATAAAATTTAACAAATTTAGTACTACTGCATTACATTTTTATAGCTTTCTATTTCATTGTTGGTGTGTTAGCCCAGACAGTACATAGCTAATATATATTTTTTATTATTTTTATTATACTGAGATGCTTTTAGATTGTTTTTTTAAATTCAATTCAGTAAATAATTTATGTGTTTGGAATGATAACTTACCTATCATCCATCGGTTTCCTATCGGGTGAACGACCTCCTGTCTCGCGCATGCGACCTTTTTAACAAAAATAAATTAAAAAACTTGTAACAAAGATATATTCCGACGTATCAAACATCCACCATCTTCATATACTTGGTTTAAAATTAAACATAATATAATACTCACTGGAGCGCCACGGTTCTGATTTCTTCTCTGGCTCCTTATCATCCTTGCGCCACACGTTGCCTGGAACGGCTTCCTTCTTATACCCTCCGCCAGGTTGTCCTCGGCGCCATGCATCATCCTTCTCCTTGTCGCCACCAGGGGGTGCTCCGCGTCGCCACTCGCTCTCATCCTTTTCTTTCTCAGGGCCGGGAGGTCCGCGTCGCCACCCATCTCCCTTCTCTTTCTCGGGTGGTGCGCCTGCGCGGCGCCAGGCCGATTCGTCTTTCTCTTTTTCGGGTTGTGCGCCGCCACGACGCCACGCGCTAGCTGCGGCCGTTTTCTGTTCCTCCAGTTTGCGTTGTACTTCCGCTTCTTTAGCGCGCGCTTTGGCTTCAACGCGGGCCAACATTTCTTGATGTTCGCTGTTTCATAAATAATGTAGTATTAGATATAATATGCCAGATTACTAACAAATGTGCGCAACTAATTTTGGGCATTGCACAGTGCATGATTTTTAAGATCAAAATTGAAGTGTATACTAATATTTGTGTATAATATATTACCGTTCTTCCTTCTCCTTGCGTTCCCTGAGCGCGGCGAGTTCCTCTTGGTGTTTCCTCTCGCGTTCCTCGCGCTCCTTGCGTTCCTCCTCCTCCTTAAGACGGCGAGCCTCCTCAGCCGCACGCTCTTCCGCACGGTGCTTCTCTGCCAGCCACTGTTAACACAATAGTATGATAAGTATCACTGTAATTTGTAACCAAGTTGTTTGATGGATTATGAAGATCTAAATTCTAAATGCATCCATATTTTTGAGCATAATACTATTAAGTGATATATCTACTTGGTTGTACTTTTGATTGGGATTTAGGTACTTTAAGTAAGATGTAAATAAAAATTATAAAGTGGTACCGCAAGATATTATGTGGTAAAACTTAATCAGGAAAATAGAAAACCTCACCATGTGGTAACACGTGGAACTAATTTCTTGTAGTAGTAACGTTAATTATAAAATGAAAAAAGCAAAAGTGGAAACTTCAACGAAGGTGTTTTATTTTCGTGGTCAGTATATATAAAAATATTGATATAACGATACCTCCTGCCTGCGCTTCTCTCGTCTCTGCGTGCGTCTCTCGGCGAGGCGCTTCTCTCGTTCGTGCGCGAGCTTGTCGTTGAAGGCGGCGAGGCGCGCGACGTGCGCGGCGCCGCGCTCCGAGCGCAGGCGCGCCATGAACAGGTCGCGGTGCGGCGCCATGCGCGACATGCGGCTCGCCGACGCCACGTCGTTCGCGCGGGCCTCTGCACGATAATGCAATTATATGTAAAAATTGTTATATTGTTGAACTAATATACTTTGTTCTCAAAATTATAATTAAAATAATATAATATTATGTCTTTATCTCAATATTAATACTGTCACAGTGTTTTTGAAACGATTAAGCGTATAGAAGCACTCGTCTTGTTAATAACATAAACTACCACTATAATACGAAAAGCATTTCTCTCTCCAATCTCTAACAACATACCAATGAGTTGTTGAATGCGCTCCTTCTCCTGTTGCTCCCAAAATGCTTTATCTTGAACTTGTTTCTCTTCCAGATTCTTCTGGAGCAACGGAATCTCCTCCAAGCGCTTGGCTCTTTCAAAGTAGTCAACCTAAGGAAAAATATATTTTTCAATAAATAGTTTTTCATAATATTACCAAAACATGTAATTTGAGTGATGGATAGATCTTGCTCATTTATTTATTGTCGATAAGAAATTTAATAAAGATGGAACTTACCTTCTTCTCTTGCGTTTTAAGTTTAGCTTGCAAGTCGCGACGTTCCTTCATCAATTCTTCAGCCTCGCGCTGGGCGATCGTGTCTGCGTCCATTTTCTTCAGATCCTGTTGCATGATTATAATACGTTAAGAAAATTATACCAAATATAATATGAAACTACATCAAAGGGAGATAGTGATATGTGAATTGGCTTTATTGTTGAATTAATCTCAGTTGATGTCTCATCTTATTCCTTTTGCTAACTAATCTAGTCTTCAAGTTTGGTGTAAAATCCATCAACTAGATATCCACCGCAGCTTGGTAACTCGTATCGCACGGCACGATAATATCTTCAGTGAGAAAATAGTATCAATATATTTTTTGGTGTCCATAGGATAGTGATGTAGTACCTCCTCGTTGAGCTTGCCGAGCATCTTCTGTCCGTGTGCGGTCTGCGAGATGTGCGCCATGCGCTCGCGCAAGTGCCGCTCACGCATAGCGGCTAGCTCCGACGCGTGACGTTTCTTCTCGCGTTCCTCGCGCTCTTGCTCTTGACGACGTGCTTCGGCCGCGGCAGCGGCGCGCAGTTGCTCTTCTTGACGTCTGTAATCACAATTGTATTGAGTGACTGTTGTAATGATTTCACTCATCCATGTGTAGTATGTGCGGTTAGATATATATTTAGAAGTGAAAATCTTTATTTATACAGTGACTGATAAATGACAGGTCGCAAACTCTAGTGACATTTGTGTCACTTGTTTAAAAAATACTTTTATGTAAAATTGACATACTTTTTTCTAACTTCCATCAGACCAAAGTAATAGCTACACTTATGATTTGACGCTTAAAACATCAAAACCCATTTACAAGCATGTCAGTATGGTTACCTGAGTTCCTCCTCCTCGCGCGCAGTGTTGAGCCGCTCGATGTACTCCTTGCGCTCCTCGATGATCTTGTGCCGCTGCAGCACGCGCTGGTGCTCGGCGTGCTTGTGCTCGTGGTAGTGTTGCACCATGTGCGTGCGCGCGCGCTCGCGCTCGGCGCGGCGGCGCGCGGGGAACAGCGCATTCACTGCGCGCGACAACACCTCCGCAGCGCGCACCAGCTGCTCGCGGACCTGTAGTTAAAATTAAAATCTATAGATTTACTTAATAAATCCTATTATACTAAAAGTATTTGGTGAAACAATGTTTCATCAGTTATGTTTAACGTCACGGATATGAAAAAGTGTGTTAGTACGTATTGTATTGTTTGGTGACGTTACCTGTTCAGCAGGTGTGGCCTGAAGAATAGCGCCACCGCATGCTTCGTCGGCAGCAGAACACCATTCGCCGCCGCCTGCCTCCACTCCAAAGTGAACACATCTACACAAAAATTATATTGATTTTATTATTTTCATTCAACTAGTTTCAACTTGTGATGGTATATATGCAACCCAGCAGTTAGCGGCCGTCGCTTTCAAACCGTCTAATTGTAACTTTTTATATCACCTACATTTACATAAACTAATTATAATCATTACATTCTTAGACTATCAATTTGATTTAAAATTGAAAAAGCACTAAAAGCCCTAGACATACTAAATAAATACCAAGCAACTGACTTGTTAGCGTGATCGATGCGTATCTGCATGTCGTTGTGTCGCACGCAGTCGACCAGCAGCCGCTCGAGGTGGAACAGGTCGTCGGTCGCAGCCAGCTCCAGCAGGCGAGAGAACTGCACGCACGCGTAGCACTGCGCCACTTGACGGATCAGACGGACCAACGCCACGTCGGACAGGGCCGTAGTGTATTGGGCGAGTGGAGAGTCTGTGAAATGGAGTTTCGATTTTGTAAGTGGTGTGATATGAACAGCAACTACTATGCTGTTTCAGAATATATTTGATACAATTCTGGCCACATTCAATGGCCATGATTTCTCTATTCTTTGCCGATCAGGACATAACAATTTAGTATTAACCATATAAATTAATTTTATCAATAAAATTAAATTGGTTTTTGAAAAATATTTGTACAGGCGTTAATTAACACAGCGTGCGAATGTGGCGCGCATTCTGTCGCGTCAAGCCTGCGATATCATCTGCCTCCGAGGCCTACCATCACTAACTATGGAACAGTTAGAAATGGGATTTATTTCAGAGGCCTTATTATAGAAGTACCTATAAAAAGTAACTACTATTAATTGAAATTCGTAATTTATAAATCAAATAAAAATAATTTAAGCTATATGGCTTCCTTAGAATATCAATTCTAAGAAAGACATAAACCAATTTAGTAATTGCCCTAGAATGATTTGATAATCCCATATCCTTATAAGACATGTTACAGGTTTAACTGTAAGGTAAATCAATGTCAGTTAATTATGTATACTCACTGGGCTCCTCCTGCAGCGACTTGACGATGGAGTGCACGTTGTGGCAGATGGTGAGCGGGTCGAACTCCACCTCGAGCCACGCGTAGAGCTGCTGTAGCTGTGGCGAAGCCAGCGCCACCACGTTCAGACGGACCACATCTTTCAAATGGATAAATAAATAAATTATTGGCGGATTCCAATATATTTTAGTTATTTGTGTGAGAATCTTCCTAAAGCAAATTGTACATACTGCCTCTTTGCTTCCTTTAAACCATTTTTATAATGAAAATAGCTATATTATATGTTTTCAAAACACATGAAAGAAAATTATGTTTAATATTGAATAAAGAAAATATTTCGTTAAAACACAATTATTTCTTGAAAATTTAAAAATCTTCTTTTCTATAATTAAAATTTTCATAAGTAAAGAGACCCTAATCTCTAACTGCGGGTTGATTGTAGAAATTGGCCATAATTCAGCTTAGCAGTAATAAAGCGAAAAAAAAAAGTTCAATAATCACCTTTCAGCAAGCTAGCTCGCGTCGGCGGTTGCGCCAGACCAAGAAGCACCGCCAGCCGCTGCGCCTTCTCGACAGGACTCTTGTCGGTCTCCACGAAGCGGTCGAACTCAGGGTGCAGAGACGGCAACGGCACAGAGAGCACTGCGACTAGCACGCGACACGCCATTCTGAAACAAGCAAGAAAGTTTATTATAGTGTGATGATGTTTTTAGTTTGTTTTAGTTTTAATTGTATTTTTTTTTGCACGGCAAGAGTGACCCCACTGTGCCTGACTGTGTGAAGCGGTGTCCTATAGAATGTCGGCTGACGAGAGATTACCCCTCGACAGTTAACACAATTATGCCTGCTTATTGGAACTGGATACACACAAGTGGATCCTGGATTGCGACACACTTAGGTGGGTCACTCTGACAGGTTTTAACATCTTATATACGGTGGTTGTTAAAATGAAATATTTCTGAACAGAAAAATGTGACTATGATCAATCAAAAAAAAAAAGTTACAACCATTCCTTTCTATAAAATTTTATTATGTTTATCAATTATCGTTTTCTCTTTTCTGAAAGCAATATTTGCAAACCAGGGGCAGTCAAAATAGTACTGATTTATATATAATCTCCTTAGCCAGGCTTGAGATAGTCATAAATGGTATGATAGTATTTTTTTTCAGAGACTAAAATATGACCGCAATGGGGCAAAATTTTGTAGGAACTGTACAGGTTAAAATTAACACAGACTGCATATTGCTTGCCGCCTGTCGCGTCCAACCTGTGTGATAATAATATCCCTCTGAGGCCTACCATCAATAACTATAATAGTTAGAAATGGGATTTATTTCAGAGGGCTAACGTTTTGATTAAACAAAAACCATCTTTCTTATTATAAATGTAGAAGTATTTTTTTCATAATTACAACTTGAAACTTGGTAGGTTAATTTATTTTTGACAGCAAGCAATAACTTGTCGCAATTGGAACTGCGATCATCAACTATCAAATATTGTAAGAACTTACTTTTGCAGCTCCTCTTGGGTGATGTTTTTCTTCATCTCTCGCGACAGTTGGAAGAGTTTCAGCAACGCAGCCGCGTGGAACAAGCAGTGGCCCGCCTTCCAGAAAACAAGCGCCAACTTTCCGTAGTAGTTGGCCATTGTCTTGGCAACAGGAGTTTTCTTTGACATGTTCATTAGGTTGTGGATGTCTTCAATTGCTTTGTAGGCTTCCTGTTAGAGTAAAAGTACAATTTAAGACAAAAATACTTATGGATATAGGAAATTAGTAAAAACAACTGGTTAAGACAAACAACATATTCATATTCAACAAGTGTGCGAAACAGGTAAGACACTACATGGTCAAGTACAAAAAATATCTGATATGCCAGAAGACAACTATAATCACCTTCAATACCTCTAGAGACGTTTTTCTGGAGGTTAATATGTGATAATAGTTGTTTTGGTCATGTTTGTCTGACTGTCAGTCAAACATAACCACAAACAGTCAAACAAACATGGCTATGATCAATAAGATTAAGTACAAACCTGCCACAACTCCATCTGAATAGCACAGTCCAGTTGGAACAATCTGGTCTCCAAGTTCAGTTGCTGCGTCTCAGGCTTGGAGATGCTCACATTACCAGTTTGTACCTGATATCAAAATAAACTGTAAATTTGTGCTAGAAAGCACAGAATAAACATAATATGTATAATCATATTTCTTTTAAGATGCCACATTGAAATACAAATTTTATGTACTTTATTACACAAACAACAATTAATTAATAATCCCTAAACAGGAATTATTCCTAAATTCCCATCACCAATTCAATTGAAAATTAAACCATTGATAAATCATATTTCATATGATGCATATCAAACAAACTGTATTCCGATTGTTGCATTATTATTGTTGATCTGAAGACAGCCGCTATGATTGGTTAGCATTAAAACAATATACTTACATTGGGTTTACAAATGTCCTCAAGATGTTTCCTTAGTTTGTCACAGAGTTTCCTGAACTCGGTTTTGCGCGAGTACTTGAGGCAGAATTGGAATGCCATCCGCGCGATGTCGTGGTACAGCGTCTCGACGTGAGCGTTGGTACGCAACAACTCCAGACATTGACAGTACGATTCCCACAGGAATTTCACCTGCAATATGAAAAAGTGGTTAATTACAAATCAGAATAAATATGCCATTTTAAATTTTTCACTGCATTGTTCTATTAATTAACTTTGTTTGAAAAATACCATAGTTTTAAAGCTTGTAATGAACAATTTAAATCTTTTTATATAAGTAGAATTTTATAATTATTTTTTTAAACTATATTCATTCCGTACCCATGGTGTAAGTATAGTTCTATCGGAACGATCCTGCGCATCCTCCCCCGACACAGCGCTGAGTAGTATGCTTTCTGGCGTGGCCAAGTTGTCCAAATCGTCCGTGTCTATCACGGCCTGCGTCGATTGCGCCCGCGCAGCCTCTGTACGCTCTTCCGCCATGCGTAGATATCCTCTGTTGGGACAGGATGTTTTTAATACATAAAGTACATTTTAAGGCTTTTCGGTTGATTTGATGTTTGTCTTTTCTAGAGTTGTGGGTACTGATTATTACTTGAACATATATCATTAGGCCATCCCAAAATTAATTAAGTGATGCAATATGTGATATGAGATTTGTAACTATAATGTGTAAGAGAGCCATTCGTCAAAGGCTATCTTTACTTGATACCTTTGAGTATCATCCCTCACAATATTCTCTCCAAATGGTTATAATAAATGCAAATTTTATTATGCATTTATTTTCACCAATGGAGGAATACTTCTATATTACTATATTGTAATGCTATTAAAAATAGTTCCAATGCACCAACTTTAATTCCATTTATTAAGTCAATATGTTTTAATGAAGTGTCACATAAAGATTAGAGTAGCAGAATTTCATGCTTGGGTAGGAAAAAAATGCAGTAAATTTTTACTTGCATACATGTTCCAGAAAAGCATTGTGCAGGTGAGTATTAAATTTAATAAAAAACACCTCGCCACTAGTGATTAAAATCATAAACCTTAATTAAAACAGGAAAAATTATAATAGAAAAATTACAGAACTTACCGTATTACTTGTTCCAGTGACCCAACATTGACAGACTGAAACATGTTCCTGTATTGAAATAGACCTTCCTTGGCTATGTGCGACTTGCGAAGGTCCACACACAGCTCCAGGTACTTGAACATGATCGGCTCGAGGACCGACTCGGACCAGTTGTAAGCCCATTTCTTGTTGCGGAACACCTCTTGCAGCGTGTCCAGGGCTCTGGCCGGTTTGTCAAGGTCCATAAACTCTGAAGGACAAATTCATTATAAAAATTATGATTTACGAGTATAAGTATTGGATGTGGCCTTGCCTGTGTGAAAACCCTTTCTGCTACAAAGGTCTATAAAACAGTAGTGATTCATAACACTACCAGTACCACTCCAGTGTCATCTAATTTATCATTTCCCATGGGAGCACATTACCAGGATAAAAGCCTATGTGTTAAGACAAGACATGGTTTTTGTGAGTGCAAAATTTCATCCTAATCTATTCAACTGTTTATGCGTTTACTTCTAACAAACACCTAAACATTTTCAAAGTTACATTTAGAATATTAGTTTGCTAACATTTTTCTAATTTCTTTTAGCAGATGGACAGTTATGTTCTGATGTGTTTATTAACACATTTGATGGCACTTGGTTTATTTCTAGTTGAAATGATTTTTGACTTTACTTATTCTGTTTTTAAACATATGGGCCACTAGCATTGAAAATTTTGGGCATTTCTCAAGTAAAAAAGCTAGAAGCAACCTTGTTTAGACTTGAAACCTACAGTTATATCTTCATGATTTCATATTTTACTTCATTAGAGCTTTTATTCATTATTGTATAGTAGAATAAGGCCAAAAACATAGATAATAATAACAGTCACAATTTATTGTAAACAATGAACATAGTAAACAGATTTTATATTATTTGATATATAAATTTGTTTTTCTGTATGAGACAAAGAGAATATCTGTGAGGAATGTGCAATCTTATGCACAATTACGTAAATGCTGATATGACATGCATATACACGCCTTGGATTGTATTGGTTATGTGAACTAATTATGAAATTTTCCTTTATTAGCAACACGAATTCATAGAATCTTCTAATTTTTCTTCTTCTTGACATCGTGGCAGGCAAGAGATAAGTGGAGATATGAATTAACACGCTAAAAGGTCAGCATGCAACGTGGAACATCAACGTAGTACTAACCATTGGCCCGTTTAAGGGCATTTTCCGGTCTTTGACCGTATCGCGCCATGATTTATGTTGCACTTCTCACTTCATTCAAACAATTTTACGCGTTTTTATGCCTTGGAAGAATAATACGGAATTATTCCTCCTCAACCGGCCTGCCCAGCGACAGGGGAAAATAAAATGGCCGCAAAATGGCCGTGTTCACTGTGATGCCAGACATGTGTTTTGATATATCCCTAAACTACGTCAAGAAATCCTCCAAAAATAGAGTTGTCAAGAAAATATTTACCGCTCAATAATATTAGCGTGAAATAAAAAAAACACTATCCTTCATCTAAGACAGCTCTTTAGGGAGTAAATATTTTTAACTCTGGAACGAACTATTTTTTTCCTTAAAACTACCTTTATAATATCACTAATGCGTTAAAATATCTATTTTGTGTGGAATCTCTGTAATCTGGCAACATTATATTTTTTCTATTATGTTGGTAATGAGCTCCCAGTGTGACCAGATTTCAAATGTGGGCACTCGTAAAGTGTATACATCCGGAATGGCATTATGAACAAACAGGTCTAATTCAGAACGCTCCGATTCACATACAATTTGACATGATCTGACACACATGCTGAATATTTTCACAACTGAATAATAGAAAGTATGCAGTGAGACATTTCTGAGGAAGAATAAAGGCACGGGCATAGCTGCTTGTAACATCAGCATTACTTAATTAAAGAAACTCATACAGGAAAGTAGGTAAACGTGTTTATTTATTTGTGAGTAATCATTTAATCAAAAGAAATAAGAGGAATTGTAGCAATAATAAAAGGTAAATTTTTTAGTACTTATTCGGCATGTTACCTACTTCACAATAGGATAGTAAGTTACGAAATATGAAATAAAAATGCAACAACGATGTTTTAATATATGTTTATTTCAAATTAAATAATCACTGTACTAATTTAAATTTAAGAACATAAAATAAGATTCTTGGCATCCAATAATGTTCCCAAACTTCCATTCTTAATTATTACTACCCATCGCAAAATTATTATTTACCTCTAAGGCAATTATTTTAAATGTTTCAGGAAATTTTCTTATTCTTTTTTTGCGTTAATTCCGAATGGGTGATTGGTCATTTGATAAAAAATAAAAAAATAACTTTATTTAATACCGACTCTTTAGTTAATCACTAATCTAAAAACATTTCTAAATATCATCAAATATCAAAAAACATGCAATGGGAACATAGAACAACAATGGCCATCTTTTACGTATCACGTCAAGCCATATCTATTGACTAGTAATTTTTCTATTTGTATAAACGAATTTCACGACTTAATTATTGTTTGGTCGAACTCTGAATGTTTTTTATTATGACACAATCTAAAAACTTTTGCATGGGGAGTTCAACCATAACACTGATGGGGACAGCGATTGTGTAAGACATAACCGCAGTAGCGACTGCGTCCACCGCCTGAAAAAGAAAAGATTTTTAAATATAAAGTAGCAGAGTAGTAAAATAGGAAATATTTTTTCTTAACAATGGCATTAGAAAAATAAGCTAGTGGATCATCGATTTAAGTGATCCATAAACTCGTAATAACAGAAGAATCTTAGATAAGGTTTTCTAATGAAGAAAAGGAATAAAAATTTGAAAACACTGAGGCATTTTGACATGGTCAATGGTATTTACTAGTTACTATGAAACTAAAAGTTACTTCGGCAACTATTTATGTTAGTGTATTGCAGCAACAAGTTGTCGCGGTGCCTGATAAGACTTACAATATCAAAGCCAGAGCTGAAAGTAGTGTATGGACGTGGTACCGCGATGAGCGTATTCACGCACCAATGCACCATCATGACTGGGAGAGACATTCGCGCAAAAGTGTCCCATTTACTCCACGCGAAAAACCTCCTAATGTGACCTGTGAGATGATTATATAAATTATTTCCTTACAAAGCTATTAATAAAATAATATATTTATTTTTTGATTTATTGTCTAAAGTATTGGCTTAGAATTATTTACAGTTAGTCTTTTTTTTAGTAAGGGTATACACTGATGCAGAATCGAAACACTGATCATAGCATAATGACCTTAAGAACATAATGCTGTATGCAAAAGCGGCCTTAAACGAAGCGAGGAACCAGGCGATAGCAAAAAAAAAAAAAAAATTACTCGAGGCCCCAGAGCAAAAAAAAGTTCCCCGCTTTTAACAGTTTCATTGATAAGATCGTAAAAAAGGTCCTTCGAGTCACCGCGCGTTCTGTAAGTGCGAGGCTCCGGGTGGTTGCCCGGTTCGCTTCCCTCTAAGCCACCTCTAGCTTTGTGCATCTATTAAGATAAAATACAAACATTTTGGTTGCCAGCAGACATCTCCAACTTTCTAATGAACTTGATGTTTCGCGTCGATTCAACTTTGCTTCAGTATATAACCCTAAACCTTCTATACTATTTGCTTCCACTCACTGTCAATATTAATTGATCCGATTATCTGTGTAGCGCATATAATGCAGAATATGCATCGCTCTATTCCTGTATAGGCGGCTGTGAATGCGTGTGACGTCACAGTTCTGATGTATAGCCCTGAGATCAACCATGCTATGTACACCGGTATCATCCAGTTATGGATGACATTTAGTACCTGTAATTAGACACAGTCGGTAAAGTACTGGAAAAGACATATAAATAGGGTAGCTCAGGTTTGTTGGAGGTTAGAGGGGATTTAAAGATCTGTATGTATTTGATGAAAGCTATTTGGGAGGTAGTTGGCAGCGTTCTGGTTTTCAATCAATCAACGTATCGCTGTTCAATGCTGAAGGTGTCTTACATGTAAGCTCCAGCGAGCCCAGTCTTGTGCAGCTCTTTTAAAATTTTGGGCAAGATATTATTACGTATATTTTCGAAAAACTTAAAAAAGAAGAAAGGTCTCATTCTGAAACATATTTTTTATGTATGTACCCGATTACTTTGATATTTCTGACTAACGTGATGCCCTTTTTATTTATTAAAGGTGATTGTTTAAATAGTCCCATTAGTTATCAATGATTTTCAATATTATGATGTTATGAAATAAAATATCAACAGGATGAAAAGATGAGCTAGCTATATGAAGTATGTACCATAGGACTTACTTTGTTTGCAGATATCTTATATCCGCTTTCGTGCATGTAGTAATGCAGATGGGCTATGTACAGCCCCATTATGCAGGCAGGCAGTCCTCCCAACGGCGACGTGTACAGCCCTTGGAATGATGGCGAGTTGTATAACACCTCTTTTATAGATCTGTGATAGTTGAACGATACAAAGTTATTAGTGAGGCGAATTTACAAATACTGGTGTAAAAACCAAGTTGATAATTATGTGGTATATAGCTGTGAAAAGCGAATAAAATAGTCCAACAAGATTCTATGACTCAGCTGCAAGCTTTAAATTAGAGTTAGAAAGAAAATTAGTTAGATTTTTTTAACGTAAATTGAAATACAACTACTGGATAAAATAAGGCTTAACATCTCATGTCTCAGGATGGCGAGCGCAGTGGAATACCAAACAATACTTTATAATTCAAATTGTTGGATGGTGTTTCTGCTGTTTATGGACGGTCGTATCACTTACTATCACACGAACGGTAAACACGTTTCGTCGTTTAAAGCAATAATAATAAAAAAAATCATTCAGAGGTTGCAATCAGAGATTTATTATTTCGATTATAAATTTTCTATTCACTTACTCAGGATTTGCAATATATAGCATTGATTTCCAGTCTTGTATATATGAAATGCCGCTGATTAATACGCAGGACCCGAAGAACAGAGCCGCGTATATCGGCAGGACGCGTTGCTTCAGTGGCGCTAGAGCCAATGTTAGGAAAGAAGCTAAAATGTACAGTTGCATGTCAACTGCCAAGAACCTGAGGGAAGATATTAACTTGCGGTTTGTGATCATTATTAGTTTACTGCTTAGAACTTAGCTCAACCTAGGTCGAACTACGCTAGCATTTTAGTCGAGTAGCGAATAATTAAGTAACTAAAACGTGTGTGTACATTCATATTTTATTTTATTATTTTGACAGACCGTATTGTTGAGGGATTTCTTGAGTCGCTTCCGAAGGGGTGGTGGTAGTTATTGAATTCAGTCAGGACAAGGTTAAAGTACTGGTTATTTGTTGTAGTACAACGCTCCTTAAATAAAGATTCAAAAAATAAAATGTCGTGTTTATTTTCCCACATCCTAGACTAAAGGAAAAAGTTAAGTCGCCTTTACAAAATACCTAAAAGAAATAAATTACTTACCAAGTCTGAATGAAGCAATGGTTTTTTGCGTCAAATATGTTGTTGACGAAGAACACGTGGTACCAGAACTTTTCTCGGCAGATCTGACTCTGGGATCCGATGATTAGGCCCGTAAGTGGCCCGTCGCGAGTCCGAGGCCACCAAGTGGCTCCATATCCCACTATCAGTAAGTAGACAGGTGCTATCCTGGAAATACGAATTGGCTACATCAATAGGAGTTTTTTTATATCCTCCATACTTATATTAAGTTAAAAGCGGCAGATTGAGATTTCATAGACTGAACTAACAACAGGAGTTTATGTTTGTACGACGACACACATAAAGTTCTGTCGATAACACAAAACCTTAAAATAAAGCTTATCAAGACCGAGAAGCAACTACAACCGTCCTTTTTATTAATACCTACCTGCCTATTATCAAGGAAGTCATTAGAGTAACATGTGTTCCTAAAAATAATGATTAAACTATTTTTTTTTAATTTATAACATCTTCATTAATATATTTCACCTGATTATTCGCTTCAACACGTTTGTAGGGAAACTTCTCAAAGACAGCGGTGATTTTTCTGACGACAGCAGCATGTTGTATGCGCATAGGAAACTGGACAGCATCACAAACATATGCACTAGGGATGTGCCTTTAATCATTATCATACCAGCCGTCCTTGCAAATCCCTGGAAGGTTAATGTATAGGATAAGCCACGAACGAAGAGAACGATGAGTCAATTTTGAATTATTTCTTCTTTACGGTGATGCTTTCAATTTCTTGCCAAGAAATACTACACTAGGTTCTATATAAATGATGTTGCTGAAGCACTGTAAATTGACATGAATACATAACTGAAGAAATTAACAAATATGCCTCTGAATAGATAAATAGAATAGATATGCAGAAAGAAGATTCATTATAGCTCTACTTCCTATAATAAGGGTGTAAGTGTTAAACACCCTTGATTTAGTAACTGCAAGTGAAGATCTTGGACTTGCTAGTAAAGATATTAAAGAAATAGTTTGTACCGTTTTTATTAACCTACCCCGCTGAATACATGACAAAAAATAATAAAAAATTGTTTAAAATCTTACATTTTCCATGTACTGCGGATTTTGCAAATACAACATGTCTTGTAAAACGACCGCGTGTACGTATAAAATGATCAGCATAACAATCACTCTGGAAAAAAAATTACATAGTTAAATTTACTATAGTCTTTAGATATTTTGCTATGTTCGTGTAATCAAATATTTTAAACGTTACAGGGGCCTTATTCTCTATGACATTGTAAATTTCTAACGCGGCCAGTTTACGTTATCTTCGCAAAATTACCTTGGAATAGTATTCGGTATGCCAATTTTGTCTTTCACGCACCATGGTGCGTTATATATATGCTTGTTACGCTCTGTCATACTAATCTGTGGCGTACTACGAGTAATAAGGCATTAGGTACATTTTTCTCGATTACTGCCTCGGTGGCGAAGTCGAATTGCGTGCTACGACTACCGCTCTGAAGTCCTAGGTTCAGATGTGTGTGTCAGTTACATTTTATCAATAACAGTATTAGGTGTTTGTTGAGCGCTGGTCATCTTTTAGCGACTTGGTTTACATTTATTTATTTATTCCACATACTTATTACTAATTACAGGTTACACCCAATACAGTAGTGTAGGACAACTTCAACATTATATTAAATACAACTAACCAACATTTTATAACATTATATTAAGTATAGCTTTTGCCCGCGGCTCCGCCTGCGTTATAAAATTTTTCGGGCTAAAGTTTTCCGTTATAAAATTCATGCTATATATTTTCCTGGGAGCCTATGTTCTTCCCAGGGTCTCAAACTGTCTCCATACCAAATTTATAGTAATACGTTGGGTAGTTTTGAGTTTAACACGTTCAAGCAGACAGATGCAGCGAGGAACTTTGTTTTATAATATATTTTTAAGAGGAATAATCCCGTCATGCATCATTGTTGTATAACTTTAACCGTTTACGCAGCGCACGCAAAAGAAGCTCTCAAAACTAATAAATTTTCCCCGTTTTTGCAACATGTTTCATTACTGCTCCGCTCCTATTGGTCATAGCGTGATGATATATAGCCTATAGCACTTCACGAACAAAGGGCTATCCAACACAAAAATAATTTTTCAGCTTGAACCGGTAGTTCCTGAGATTAGCCATTACTGCTCCGCTCCCATTGGGTATAGCGTGATGATATATAGCCTATAGCACTCCAAGAACAAAGGGCTATCCAACACAAAAAGAATTTTTCAGTTCGAACCGGTAGTTCCTGAGATTAGCCATTACTGCTCAGCTCCTATTGGGTATAGCGTGATGTTATAAAGCCTATAGCACTCCACGAACAAAGGGCTATCCAACACAAAAATTTTCAGTTCGAACCGGTAATTCCTGAGATTAGCCATTACTGCTCCGCTCTTATTGGGTATAGCGTGATGATATATAGCCTATAGCACTCCACGAACAAAGGGCTATCCAATACAAAAAGATTTTTTCAGTTTGAACCGATAGTTCCTGAGATTAGCACGTTCAAACAAACAAACAAACAAACTCTTCAGCTTTATATAATAGTATAGATATATATGGATAACTAACTAAGAGACAAGCGTCCTCTGTGAACTCCGTCAGTGAGCACGAAAACAAATCAACAAACATTTTTATGAATACACAGGCAATATTACATAGTGTTATGACTCTACCGAGGCTGCATAAATTAAATATAAGTTATTCATAGTCACTGATTATTATGTGTCATTTCACGCATGACCTAATTAATAACCGGAATCCCATTGAAAAGTTTTTATATTTCGAAAACAATATTTATTCCGGACAGTTATGTAGTTTGTGAAGTCTTGTCTAGAAGGATTTCTAGATTTGACTTTTTTATTTTTAATTTAATCAGAAAATATTAATATTTTTGTCCCGTCAAGTACCTATTCATATTATTCATGTATTTATTTATTTATTTATTTATTTATGTATATTACCTAAACCGTTAATAATTTAAAGTTGTTAACTTTACTCCACTATTTTGTTTATAGGCACATCTATAGACATATGCCATTGATATTAACCTTTAAACGTTTAAAATTTAAACATAAAGTAATTGGAGTATAAGGCCTACATATATTTTGAAACCAGCTTGTGCTTGCGGCTACATCTTCGTGAAAATGGTTTTTCCGGGATAAAAGTCCCTGATATTTATTTTCGACGGCGACAAAAAATTCAAAATCAGTTAAGTATTTCCTGAGATTAACGCGTCTAAATAAACAAACTCTGCGGCTTTATAAATAGTAGTAAAATAGTGTAGATGATATTTACACACACGATTGTGCTACTAAGATATAAAGAGCTCTTGTAAAGATTTTACTAACAATATAAGACAAAATCGTTGAAATGAAAACATTTAAAAACAGCTTCCTTGGGCTTTATTAAACAATATTGCTATATAATGGCCTAGATAATCAGAAATTCTGAGATAATAGTATCAAATAGAATCTATACTAACAATTATATAAAATTTATTTTATAAAGGCGATTTCTATAGCAAACGGCCTTGAGGATTTGTTCCCTACATTTCCGGTATACGAGTTACGGTATCAATATGCAACTTATTGACGAATATTTTTATTTTAAATAAATTTTAGTTCCTTTTAACAATTTTTAAATAATCAAAAGGTGTGTTTGTTCGATCGAATTTGATGAAATGGTGAAGCATTTACTAAAGTTGAGGGTTAAGTGAAAGTAAATAGCGAACCAGATATTATCTTCTGGTATATTCCGGAAGGGTTTTATTTTTACTGCGATTTTAGCCTTATATACAATTATTATTATCTTAAATGGTTTCATATTAAACGATAATTTAACATTAATCGGTTCCCACCTTCCGTTAAACAATCACGTGATAAAAATAAAAAAGAAAATGTTCATATTGAATTGGAGCTATTTTTATATTCGATGTTTAAATTCAAAGTTTTATTAGCAGATGAATTCAATTAAATCCTCCAAAGTAATTAAAAATGTCTCATAAAATTAACTTTACAGCATAAAAAATGGAATGACGACCTAAATAAAAGGTTTCCGAACTTTGCAACGTTCAAGTTGGCTGTTTACTTATTTCACTGTCAAACGAGTAAATTTCATCCCTCTAAAACATTTTTAACTTCCCTATATTACGCTAAAAAATCCCAAATTTAGGGACAACCTCATCATCTGGCAACCTGATCTGATTTAAAGAAATAGAGTAAATTAAACGTATTTTTTCACGTAAGCATTAACTTAATTTTATAACTGTTCTTCAATAATAGATGTGCGAATACTTTTGACATAAATTGCCAATATAACTTAAGCTATTGAGAAATGCTAAATTATTAATGATATCATATTTGCAACATTTTATTTTATACAAGGTCGCGGAGCCAGTGTCGGTCAAGGCTGGTTCGCTGACTTTTAGCACTTATAAACTGTACCATACTATATGTAAGTGTAAAAATTATCTTTCAAGAAAGTGTATTAATAGGAAAAAAAAAGTTGTGAAATGTATTTTTTTTTTAAAGTAAAGTCTACGTTTGTGCTAGGTTTGTCCTTTACGACATTTCGATATTAATCAGTCCCGCATTCTACCTTCCTTATAATATTATATCACAAGCTTTTGCTTGCGGTTCCGCCGACATGAACTAGTTTTTTTGGGATAAAGACTCGCTATATATTTTTTTCTAGCAGTAGCTTTTGTCCTTCCGAGGTCTCCAACTATCTCCATACAAAATTATATCAAAATACTTGTAGTGGTTCAGCCGTGAAGCGTAACAGACAAGCGGTTACTTTACAATAATTATCAGTCTTACTTATAAAAAAATCGCAAAGCTATGCTTAGTTAAAACACAAATTTACTCGCTCATCTGTAAGTCAAAACCCGCCATCTTGCTTCTTAATGAGGTTTAGATTAGGAACCATCAGTGGCATATGATGTAAATTATATGCTTACCTGCATCCTTGTAAAATGGCCAAGTTTGAGAGTCGCGGATCTTTACTCTCGTACGATACTGTTAACCTTTGCCAGTTTGCTCGAACAGACCACGCCATTATTAGGACATTTTCTGAAAATTGTAGATTTTGTTACTGAAATATAGCAATCATTTTGTAGCTATTTAGTATTACTGTCGGTGGTCTTTTATTTATATCTGATAAATTGAATTGGTTTCTCTTTTCATTTTATCCTCTGAGTTCATTTATCCTCTTTTACATAAAAATCATCATTTATTTTGTGAGATTTATACTCATACATAATTAGGAGACCTAAAGTACTTACTTTTTTTATCATTCCATACAAAATCGTACATAGTGCCTAAGATATTTAAGCATAAAATAGCATAGACAATGTACAGGAATATGCTTTGCAATAGGTCTGGCGGTTTGTCTGTCACTGTGTCGTTGTGGCTGTGGCAGTAGTGCAATGTCTGCAGTGTGGCCTTGAGATGGTGTGGGCGCGCCCTTAAGTTCGCACATTTCTGTATGCGTAAGGAGGCGTTCACGCCAGCGGTGTCGGGGCATCGTGCGCTTACGCAGTACCCGCGATGGATCACTGTTCGATTGAAATGTCTGACGTCATCCGAGTACTCCTGTTGACATAAGTTTGACTTTAGAAGAGGTGGGTGGATACACAATAGGTGCGATTCATTGAGCTTATATTCAAGTCTGTTAGGGAAGGAGTCTATTGCATTATGGTACACACATATTCAAATGTCTCACAGATTGTTACTCCATACTCTACTCTACTCCTACTTTTCACCAGCTGAGTTACGTTCCATGTAATAGGGACACTCGTATTACTATTTATTGACTGCGGGCTGATACTGAGCTGATAAACCTAACACTACTTTGCCCGCCTCGGCATTCGAATCCGAGAGTTCATAGCGGTAGTTGTACAGCAACCGCAATGGAACTATGCCACCAATCCGATCAAACAAATAGATAAATATTCCTAAAATAACGTAAATGAAAAAGTATGCAATCGGGCAGTTTCCACTACGAAGTAATACCCTAATGCAAAAGAGTAAATAAGGGTTGAGATAAAACATCATTGTCAACATCATCATTCAATAATCATCAACAAACAATTGCTACACAGCTTAAAGTCCTTTTTTATGTGGGTGGGGCAAAGTGACCCCACTTCACCTGATGGTAAGTGGAGTGGAGTCCAATAGAGTGTCGACACAATTGTACCCACTTGTTGAAACCGGATATACACAGGCTGATACCGAAACGCGTTACATTTACGTGGGTCACTATGTCGGATTTTCGCACCTTGTGTACAGTGGTCGCAATCCGGTCAGCAAAAGTGCACTCTAGTTACAAACAGGTTGGCATTATTACGTCGACTACTCTTCTTCTTCTGCTTGGCGATCATCCCGAGGTAGGTGACAAGGTCCGCCTTCCTACTGCAATCCTTTCATTTCGCCCGGTCTTTTGCATCCTACTTAGTGAGACCATTGACTCTCATATCTTTCCGGAGAACGTCAAGGCATAATTACGTCGACTGGCGTAATTATCATTCGTCGGGCGATACGCTGTCTACCTACTATTAGACGCAGTGGGGTCACTTTATAAAAAAAGCCACGTTCCTGATAGGCAACGGATTGGCTGTGCCTCTAGCATTGCTTTAGTCCATGGGCGGAATGTTGCTTAACATCATTGCCTAAAAAGCCCAACGTGAAAAGACTCTATTATGAAAAATACATATACGCCTAACCTTAATAAGATCATATGCGATGTGTGGAGACTGCGTCGGTGTCAGTTGAAACTTGGCGAGGCAATATAGTCCGTCTTTCTGTGAGAGGCAGCTGTGGTAGTCATCCAGGTGGAAAAGGCGAGGTAGAGTCAAGTACTCCTCATCTGGAAATGTAATACGGTTTGAATCCTCCGAAGGGATTGGTAAAGGAGTAACTGACGGATTCAATCAATCGATTTCGTTCAAGTATGTGATAGTTGGCGACCTTTTTTTTTTGGTTTCGCGGATAAAATGCTTATAACTACCGCCCAGTCTTATGATTGCTCACATGAAAATCAAACGCCAATTCTGGACTTCACGTGTATCTTTAAAGTAGGAAAGTCACGAATATAATTTTTTGCCATAAGAATCTATCTCAGAATTTGATCGTTTTAAAAAATATTAAGTGCTGTAAACTTTTATTGTGACCGGTTTGTAATTATACTAAGTAACGGCACTAAAACATAGAATTGAACGAAAAATATTCTTATATTTTTATAATACCTAAAATGAAAATTGGTTAATTGTGTTTCTATTTATTGTATATCACTAAGGCTTGAACTTGAAATGATATCGGCGCCGACCCTAGCCTTGGTTCGGCGATAGTCAGTAGTGTTAAAAGAAACAAAATTTTCCGATTTTTCAGAATGCGTGGTGTAACTGCTTATTCTTTCTATATAGAGCCCAGAGGCAGGTAGCTACCGTAGGACGAGACAGTGATCTTATAAGAATGCGGATTGTAGAAGGCGAAATACTTATTCCCTATCTCTGCCAAAAAAAAAAATTCGGCGCCTCTATATGTGACCGTTGCTGTGCGCTGGAATGATGCTATATTCCCGATTGTCGACATTAGTCCCCAAGACCGGCGAAACCGATGGGTGAAGCAAACTTAATCTTCTCACCAAACGGTGGTAACGATAATGCGTTTAAAAAAAGGGTTGTCCTAAAATCGATCACATTACATCCAGTTTTTAGTGTATATTTTTGCAAGACAAACCGAAATGATTCGTTACAAAGCAAATAAACTCTCTGATGACTCCGTCTGTATATTTACACGAGGGTCAACTTATAAGGTAAGAGCGGTATTTTAAATATTTGACTAGTTAGTAAATTCTTCGAAAAATTTTTGTGTACACTCAAAGTGTTAGTAAAAAACCTGTCTTCCGGTCATCAAATATAAACAATGACCTTGAGATAACATTAGGTCCTAAGTTAACATTAGGTCTTTTGTGCTAAAATATATTAAGGAAAATAGCCAAAACTATCGATGAAGTCACTTAATTGTGACATCAAAATAACGATCTACCTGAATATTATTCTGCACTTGTGTTTACATGAGCATAATTTATACCTACATTCACGATTTGTTATTAACATGCAATATACATGACCCAAACCTTTTCTTTGGTTTGTTTATTTTTGCACTTCCAATGTTATAATGCACCCAGTGCCGGAGAACCATCGGCACTAAGGGCGCCTTCAAATTAGTCGCGCTACTGCAATACAACCGAGGCACGTGTACGCTAAATCCATAAGATTTGCCACAACACAAACGACGTTACAGTAGTAGGCCTAAGAGCGTATTGCATTTGCGAATAAGTACCATGCGAATTAGTCGAAAACAACACGGTTATACTCACGTTTAAAAAAAAAAAAAATAGTCGGAAGTTAGTTTTTTTTTAAACGTGAGTAAAACCGTCTTGTTTTCGACAAATTTAATATGTCTCGCGTAAGTTTTAATAATATTACCATGCGAATTGCGCGGAGAAGTCTTTTTTCTGTCTCTCGCAGCGCAGGGACCGCGCTGTACCGGTGCTATTTATTTGAAAGCGCCCTAAGTGACTTACTTGCGGACTTTCCTTCAGCCTGATGGGCGCCGGGAAGGCCCGTGCAAGGGTGTGCACATTAACCCGCCTGTCCGGAACAAATCACAATAAAAACATCTGAATGACAATAGGAACTATCGACCACAGAGGTTTTATTATGGTTTAATATAATATACAAAATCCAGTGCGATTTTCATCTTTATATATAAAAAATAATCTCTATTTCCCTTGGTCACGCCATCACGCGTGCACGGCTGGACCGGTATAACTATTTTTTTGTTGTTGTGTTTGTTATTGTCAGAAGGGTCTTACGAAAGAAAACATTCAAAAAATTGCGCAGAAAATTAGAAAATTTAAGAAAACTTAACGAAAATATTAATTTCATATAATAGTACAGGTTCCCTGGTACACTTTTCATCGTTTATTACTATCAAGCTGATTTTTCGTGAGTAGCTTCCTTTTGACTAGACGCCCAAATTTTTCCTTACAGTAATGTTGGTAAATTATAGCTTAATAGGGGTAGCAAGGATAAAATATGCTGATTTAACAAATTTTAAAAATTTATTACTAAACGAAGTTTTCTTTGTTAATTATCGAGATAATTATCTAAATAACGTGAAAAAATATTTGTCCTACAAAATATAAGGTTTGGTTAGGGAGTCCCCTCTCTCCAACATGTATCATAAACAAGGTCATGAAAAATAATTACTAACCAGCAAATTTTTTTTTATTGGTTAGCTAACATTTGCATAGCTTACACTACTCACATTGTCCTACAAATTGCGTGGTATGTCAACTTGGTCCTATGCTCAAAAGTTGTCAATATCGCATGACTTTTTTTTTATTAGTAACTGTAGGACAATAGTATCACATGATAGGTTAATTATATTTGTCGTCCAAATAAAACAATGTCCTACAAAAAAAGGTATGTTTTATTATAGTCCTTCAAGATTAGTAATTTTTGGGTATACAAAATGAAATGAAATGAAACGATTGAAAATTGAACTTACATTAAATTAATTCGTAGTAAAATATAGTTATATAAGAATATAAATTTAAATCATAAAGAAATTAAGTACATAAATTATTTTTCTATGCAACATAAAATATATTGAATGGCAATTATGATAATTTAAGTAATTTACAGGCATTCTCGAAAACAATTGAGCATTTGCGAACATAGCCGAACTCTCCGATTGTTAATGGAGTAAATTGAAAACACGTGGAAAATATTACTTTTTTATTTTATATATTTATAAATATAATATTGAATATATTTATAATATTATAAATACACCTTGTGACATATGTGTATATATAACAATCATAAAAAATATATTATTAATATGAATTTGCTAAGCCTATACCAAATAGACCTTTTTTCTAGTATTTGAACATAGTGAGCTATGACGATCAATAGTTCTCCGTAAAATTTATAAGAATTTTAACATAGGTCTAGAGATTAAATTTATAAATGAATATAGATAACAAAAAGGTATTTTATTTGTTTTCGCAACAAAATATTTATCTTTGAAAATAAAATAAACATCGTTAAACCAAAAATAAGTATCCAAATATAACTAATCACAATAAAGCGTATAAAATATTTTTTAGAACTCAAATAAAATTTTAAATAAATAAATACCAGTAAAATCCCTCGCGATAATATTCGGTAATAGGAACAAACACAACACGAACACAACAGGAACATGATGGATATAGGTCTTCATCGTACCTCACTAAAGAACTGACTGAACGAAGCTCATTAAAGTTTTCTGATAATATTGGATATTAAGTTCGCATGTAGTAGGCGCGCGCGCACATGGAAGCGAAATGATCACCTTCACTCATAATTAGTTAGCTTTTAACGGATATTTCTTTAAACTGGCTGATTCTAAAAATTTTGTTAAAGAAAGCTACATTTGATACTAAACTAGCTCCTGTTCGCAGCTTCGTCTGCGAGACGGTTTTCCCAGAACGAAAATACCACAGAAGCGTATTGAGTGTATAATTATGTTTTTATTCTTTAAGCTAAATGCAGTGACAGTGACAGTTTATAGATGAGGTTGTTCGTCGCCTTGGAGGCAGAAAAGACTTTACGAGGGTATCACGGAATCTGCCTCGAACGTAGGATAAGGTTTTTGCCAAAAATACACTTGGAGCCTAAAAGGTTGCCGGAAAAAGGGACACAAAAAAATAATCACCTGGGGTGCCAGAATAGCAACGGCAAACTAAATGACGAAATGAGCAACCTGTTTTCCTGACTCTAATCAATACAACTACCAAACATTCAATTACAAAGTACTGTGTGGAATTGTATTGCGCTCATCATGATTTTTACTCTAATAATGCCCAGGAATTACAGTAACTATATCCTTCAAACCATAACGGGGTTGGCACAGTGGCCTAGGGGGGAGGGGGGAGGGGAGAGGTTTAGCAAGTTGCTATGGAGAATGATAAAAGTATGAATTATAGGTAAAGTCTAGAGCACATGTTCCTCAACCACTGCCCCCTCTCCCTCTTTAACAACAACATAGAGCAGAGCGTAATTAAGCGTACGGAATATTAGGAATAGAATTGGTGAATTCATTCTAGTTTCGACATACGGGAATGATCGATCAAGCAAGACTTAGGACTTTGGTTGCTTTACATTTGGAAACTTTTCTAGAATCTCTAGGGGGGCAGCTTCACCTCCCTGCCCCCCCTTGGCGACGCCCTTGGAAATAAGCATTAACTGCCCTGCCAGAGACCCGCATGCGATAACCTAGAGTAGGTATTTATAAAAATGATTTAATAAATAAACATTTTATTGCAAAAAACTTGTCATTCGTTTTATAGACGGATAGATCTCTTCGGAATTGGAATGTTGTAGATTATGTTAATACTTATTCGTATGTGGAGCATTTTGCAATATGATATTCAAGGTGTTTAAATGCCAATGTTATTGGACCGCATCAGGCCTAATGAACACACCTTTATTTTGTTTATTTATTTACATATTATCTAATATGACCTTGATTTAAAAATTAGTATTTCGTATTCATAAATATTGAGAATGTGTAGAATGTCTGATTTTGTTGTAAGTAATCTATACATATTATAAAATAAAGTCCCAAAATCTGCACACATACATATAACGGATTTTTATGAAGTTTGGTATGGAGATAGTTTAAGACCCTGGGAAGGTTATAGACTACTTTCTATCCTGGAAAACATAGAGGCACTTTTATCCCGGAAAACTCCTTCATTCGGGCGAAGCCGCCAGCAAAAGCTATAAATAATAAATTGAATTACCCAAAACAATTCTCCCATTCATACCTAGTGACACTAAAACGGGTTAAATGCGATCATAAGTTTGATTTCAAGGCCAGGGTGTCATTCGAATGCACCAAGTCATTTATTGAACAACTAAGTACATACTTATGATAAAAGCTCAAATATAATTATGATCCGGCCATAGCATAGTGCAATGCTGTTTCTTTCTCCTTCATTGGCACTTATGAACACTTTAAATGGCAGTTTTACACTCCTCACTTAGTCAAGTTTTATTATAGTCAAGTTTTAGTTTTATTATTCACACAGCAAATGTCATTTGTAATTTTCCAACGTATGCCTTTATTAATTTACGACGTGAGGTTATATCGTGTCTTTCTCGTGATCATCTTTGTGTGAAATTTTGTCTAGAATTTTCTGCGTTTATTTGTAACAACAACAAAATTATATACGACCTCTCTTTTAGTCAATAAATGTGTTACACTCTCGCGCTGGATTCGCAGAACAGCTGTAGTATCGTTTGTGAGAAGGTAAGCCGGTAATCCGAATGTGTATTGAGCAATAAAAGATTACTGGAATGAGTGAAATTAAGCTAACCAAGCGATTAAAAAGCAAGTTTTTAAGAAGGACGTGTATTTTATAAAATATCTTTTAGTGGGTGTTGCTCGCGACTTCACCCGGGTATAAAGCCTTTTATATCCTTACAGGGCCGTCGCTAGACTTGAATTTAAGGTAGGGCTGTGGTTACAACTTGGGCGGAGGTAAAAATGTTACTAGATCTGATCTGGTCAATCGATTTTTGGCTTTCTTAACTTGTTTACGTGTACGACTCAGGTTAATACTTACGCCATTGTTAGGGTAATATACAAATTGTAACAAAATTCTCTTAAATCTCGAAAAAGGGTTATTCCACCCATCAAAACGAAGCTTAGCTGTATATATAAATTCCTTATTTAGAGCGATGGCGCCACCAGTGCGACGACAACGCAATCTACTTAAAAATTGACATATTTCCTACGGGACCAAATTACCGCGATAAAAGTAGTCTATATGTTAATCCAGAACATGTTCCACTCGTGTGCCAAATTTCATCCACATCCGCTCAGCAGTTACTACGTTTATTTCAAATAAAAATCCAATACACTTTCCATTCACAGCAAGAGTAAAATAAAATAAGATAAGGTTCTAGAACTGATAGACAATGGCGCATCTGCATCTGCGTTTCGAGCTTATATATGTGCAATAATGATCCTGACAAGCTGGTACATCTCTCTTTGTCAAGCTGCATACGTACCTCTGCAATGTTTATTTCTGCCATTCAGCAATGTGCAAGCTATTTCGGTTTGAAAGACTTTGTATCCAGAGTAATACTGATCATTATTCGTATTATATACAATTCTGTTCTTTTCATGAAGTGCAGTCCACTGTCCTCATTTAAGCATAATCTTCCTTAATTTTGTGTTACGTCAACTATCGCGGATTAGGGCCACAAACAAGATGTCAAAAATATATAAATATAACAAATACTTTGAACATTCTAGAATATTGGTTATTGCACATTGTGTCGATGTTTTAGGTATGATTGAAACTAGAATAAGTTTATTAGTGGCTATTTATCGTTTAAACGATTGATCTAGCATTGCTATAAAGAAGCTTACAAATTGTTAAAATATGATTAGTTTATACTGTAAATTTACCAATTTATACTATATATATTTTGAAGAGACTAACGTTCCTCTGGCTGTTTTTTGTGTGCTTAGGTAGGTAACCGCATTTGCATATCCTAACTGAGGATAAGCAAGAAATATTGTTTAACGTATTAAAATTTTGACGAATTGTGGACCTTAACTACATGTAAGTTATTCTATTGATCTCAGTTATTAATAATCCCCGATGTTTTTCCATTTTTCAAGTGTTTGTGTCGATTTTATTTCCTTTAGTTGTTATCTGACTTGCTCTTTAACTTATTAAAAAGGGAACCCAGGAAATTCACATAATTTAAAAATTTCGTACGAGTAAAAGTATTAAAATAATTATCATATTTTGTAAACTGTCATCGATAATAAAAAAAAAAAAAAATTGCAGAAATTATTGCGGAACCAATTATGGATTTTGCCGTTTTACTTATTACTTCAAAGTCCTTGTCTTTCTCAAGAGAGTATTGACTGTATCTTACGATTTATACGCTTAATAAATATTGATTTTTTATAATCTTATTTTATGAATTGACAGGTTTTATGATAAACCGAAATATGATTTTCTTTTTTATATACATAAACCGACATATCTTTACAAATTATATAAAGCTGAAGAGTTTGTTTGTTTAGACGGGTCAATCTCAGGAACTAATAAATCGATTTTAAAATTATTTTTCTGGGATAAACTTTTTTATTTTTTTTTTGTAACACATATTACTTTAAATACTCATATAAACTTTATTTTCCTTGTGTACGAGTCGGTCCAAAAATAATTGAAAAATTGTGACGAAGTTTTTCCATCTTAAAAATTACTCAGGCGCAGCTTAGAGTCAGGAAGATATCGATGTGATACCCCACGTGCGTCGGAAAAGCACGTAAACCTGGCCTGCGCATGATCTCTCTTCCGTCGGATTGCCGTGTCACCGGACTATGAGAGTGAAGGAAGAGAGAGTGCACCTGTGTATTGCGCACACACTTGCGCACTTTAATATCTTCTGCGTACCTGGCTGGTCTTCTTTGAGATTGTTTGCTATTGCCAAAATTCGGCGAGTAGGGATTCATATGGTTTTTGCACCCCTTCTTTATACGTACTTTAAACATGCCATAACTTGCACTCTAAGTATTAATGTTATATTATTGACTGCCTTAGTGGCGTAGTTGTATTACGGTACGACTGCAGTGCTGAGGTCTCGGGTTCGATCCGCGACAAAGTGATGGAAGTGGAATTCGTGCCCGCTATGGCATTAGGCTCGCCTTCTATCACATCATGGAGTGGGATACACACGGCGGGAATGGGTGCACTACTTACTTCTCTGCCTACCCTTTTGGAGATAAAAAGCGTGAGAGTGTGTGCGTATGATTATTATGTAGATACGTCCTTAAATATTTGAGTCATAGATTTTCTTGATTTTTATATACTCACTAGTTGTTGCCTGCGGCTCCGGCCGCGTGAAATAGTTTTTCCAGGATTCATATTTTCCTGGGATAAAAAGTAGCTTACCACACTCGGGATAATGTAGATGCGTATTAGTGAAAAAAATATTAGAATCGGTTTAGTAGTTCATAAGATTACCGCGTTCATACAAACTTTTCAACTTTATATAATAGTATAGATTATATTGCATCTGTACTGCTTTCCTCTCATAACTGGTCTGGTTATTGTGTTAACAGGAAATATTTTTACGTTTTGTTATCTTACAAAAATAAACTTTACAAAAGGAAATAAAAAATACTGACATACAGGAAGCCTATATCTCATTTAAATTACTAGTTTACGCAACAACTTAATATTACTCAAACTTATTTATGATTTTTTTACCGTACAGGCCTTGGACTACTTATCTCATCCTTTATTTTATAAATAAAGTTCCTCACATCGTCTGTCTGTTCGAATGCGATAAACTCAAAAACTACTGAACGGATTTCTATAGAATTTTGTATGGAGATAGTTTAGAGGATATAGACTAATTTTTGTCTCGGGAAGACATATAGCAGGACTTTATATCGTTTAAGCTTTCATATATATTAGTCTTCTTTGTTAATGTTCTCTCCACTACCGTCTCTCGCTGTGTACACCTGCGTCTTTAGTCTCTGCACCACCTAAAGGTTGACTGGTAGAGAATGCCGTCGGATTTAAGTCCGCCATTATACTCTTCGTATATAAAGTGTAATAAAAAATATATGAAGTCGCTAGTAAAAGGTAGTTATTAATATGTAGTTATATATTCTTTTTATTTTGCGAAATTTTAAAATGATCGATGATTATTAATTACAAAAATCTTATATACTTTCATGCCACTTAAGAAAGTAGGCAAGGCGCAGATGGACATTATAAATTATAAGTAATAGCCGGCAAACAAATTGAGCACATTACGGCGAGGTGAGGGGATTTTTATATGTTAGTATGGCCACACATTCGTACAAAAAAATACGTGCCCTAGGCGTTTGTCGGTTATATTACATTGCGAAGACTTAATAAACGATATATTTAACAGAGTTAGATAGTTTGACTTCCTTCCACGCGGTTGGTATCAATGTTATGTTTCTATTCAGTGAAGGCCACATAATAAATTTAGTTTATTATATAAAGATAAAAATGGGGAAGCGGGTATCCCAACCGTTCGGGAATAAAAAGTCGTGAGTATATGTAAGGGGATGATAGAGCTATTCAAATCTATACATATTATAAAACAAAGTTCCCTTTTCTGTCTGTCTGTATATTATCGTTTTTCTCAAAATGTACTGATCTAATACTACTAATCTTATGAAATTTAGTATGGAGATAGTTTAAGACCCTGGAAAGGTTATAGGCCTTTCCCAGGGTCTTTTATTCCGGAAAACTCTTTCACGCGGACGAAGCCGCGAGCAAAAGCTAGTAAAGGATAATATCAACACATTATTATTAAATATTTTTATTGATAAATTGACGATTTTTTTACGATCACGTAGTCACAAAGAATTTCGCAGGTATGTGAAGTCTGCCAATGCGCACAAGGCCATGGTGATGGATCAATACCTAAACCTTCTCAGTTATAGAAGAAGCCCATGCTCAGTAGTGGGGAGTAATTATAATACAAAGCTAGTATTATTATTATTTTCTTTATTTTGAAAGTATTTTTACATTTATATATTATATTATATCAATGGATATAGAAATATCGTGAGAACTGAATCACACTCTGATGTCGAGACTCAGGTTCCTAGCCACCGGTAGTCATTAACATTATACGTAATCACAGGAGTGCATTAAAGAACCTCTGCATCGGTATCTCGCAGAGTACAGTCACGGGCACTGCGATGACGTAGGACATGACAAAAGTAGCTATCCAATCCAACATCTGGAATGAAAAAGACGTTAATACTTAATTATTTCTTATGTTTACGCGAATGTTAGACATTAAAATGAAACTATTTTTCCGATTTTATAGCGGTTTTTATATTCTAATTCTCTCGCCTTCGTTGATGAGGCGTGATGTCTCTTCCATGACAACGAAGGCTGCAAGGATTTCAAAATCTCGGGAGAAAATTAAAATATAAAAACCGCGATACAATCTGAAAAATAGTTTAATTATTATAAATGCACAGTATAAGATTGGTTAAAACTGATGCACTTAAAAATCTTAGTGTTTTACAAGTTCTATTCTCTACAAAGCATACAAAGTGTGAGAGACAAAGCGCTCCTGTAGCTCAGATATAGAAAAGGAAAAGTGTTGACCGTAAAGTAATTTTGTCCTTCTCAAGATTGTTAAATTATTGGATGGCATTGTTTAGATGTTTCTTCTTTAATCTTAATAGTAATGGAAGCGATAAATAAAATAATAATTGTGTAATAAAAGTAATTAATTTGTTTATGTCTGTTGTCTTACTTGAGTAACCTTCATAAATGCAAAACATGTCAATTCAAATTAAAAGACCAAAAAATCACTAATGGACTCATTAAATCGAATGCATTTTCGGAATTAAACATAGGCACTGCTAATTTGAATATACAACCATAGAAGGTTCTGAAATTAAGATACAATTTTATTAAACTTATTTGTAGAACAATTAGTAACACACATACCGTGCCTGTGTTATGGTATTGTACTTTCTTTTTGCACAGTTTGTGTTTTTTCTTGAAAGGTCCAGGGCTCCTTACTAGCTCTCACTATAGCTTTCAAAATATTGTTGTATTTCGTATTTATGTCTATACCGTCGCTGTCTGTTTTAAGATTGTTAAAGTGACATCAATTTTATCTTTGTAACATATTAAAGTTTTTAAAAATTATAATAAAATATATGTTATTTCAATGTGACTTCTTGTTTAATCATTTATACTAGTTTTGTATTTTTATGTTTCTCAGTGAAACCTTTACTGGTGTATGTATTCATCTTACTGACATTATTGTTATTACTCGTAAGTATTTACTGTTCGTTTATCAAATATAATAAAATAAAATATTAAGGTCTCCAGTTTGTAAGTTTTTCATAGATTTAGAAAAAGTTTTCGCTCTTTGTTATTATATAATTTGTTTAATTTCATTTTATAATTAATTCAAAATGTTTTACGATCTGAACTAAGTTGAAGTGTGGTTATTATTCCGACATCCTTTAATATATTTTTTGAAATCCGAACATTATAATTTAAAATTATTTGTTTCATTTTTACGAAATTTGATGGCGATTTAATTTTATGTTAAAAAATTTCGATATATCTTTCTTTTATAATCTTTATTTGTATATAATCTACAAGATAATGTCAGCCTCATTGTATCCTAAAACAGAAAAGGAAACATTTTATTTCCATACTTCAGACGTAGATACTTAATATTGATTAAGCCCAGCAATATTGTCTTTTTTCTGTAGAACGGATAATCGAGCATATTACTTAGTAAATTTTTTATTAGGTTACCACGAGACAATATATTAACCAAACACAATACCACACACATACCCCCTTATTCATAGACGTTTTGTATCAAAGGACGGAGTAATCTCCTTCCATCTATATATATAAAAATCAATTGCTGTTCGTTAGTCTCGCTAAAACTCGAGAACGGCTGAACGGATTTATCTTATCTTGGTCTTGAATTATTCGTGGAGGTCTAGGGAAGATTTAAAAGGTGAGAAAAATTCGAATAATTGCCGGGAAAAACCTCAAAACAGCATTTTTCTATTTCCCATACAAACGTTTTCTAACTAATACGTAGAGTCAATTTGTAATTTATTACCGCTGCATAAAGTTCAAATTCGCGTGCGCGTTGGAGGATCTAATATCGCGTTCTGAAACTCAACGAAAGTGAAAGTGAATCGCGAACGCGACAAAATTGCATAGTCTCAAAATACATAGTACATAAATAGTGGTCGGCTTCGAGAAACTCAATTTTAGCTAACTTCAGTTGTTAATCTGTCCGATTATTTTTTTAATAAAACTATATATAAATCGAAAGATAAATCTTAAGTTTTGTCACAAATTAAATTATGAATCTTAAGTTAAATTTCTGAACGCAATCATAATATTTGACATTAGATTTGACAACCAGCTAATATGTCAATCCATCCTGTCGCATTTCAGAGCACGGAAAAGTATTATTACGATATTATATCTATCTTTGTGGTTACGTGCGCGAGAACTTTCTTTACTTTGGTGATCCTTTGTGATAGTGACATTCCAAGTAATGTGCTCTTTTTGTGATAGTGACACTTTACTGCTAAATGAGCGGGAAATTTTCTCACTTTGATTAATTACAATTTACGATGCCGAGGAGAAGACGACCTGACTTAGGTCGTCGTAGTCAATCAAATGTGCGAAGAGCTACCTCACGTGCTAACCGCACTGATGACCAGAGACAGACAGATCAAGAAAATAGTCGTATTGCTATGTCAGAATTGCGTTCTTTAGTGAGTGACAATGTAGGAGATAGGCTAAATTATTTATTCAATAAATGCTTTTTTATTAAATACGGATTCGATTTGTTTGTTTTAAAATCATTTTATACAAAAGATTAGGTCTTTTATTTATCCATGAGGTAGTATGAAGTCTGCCGGGTCAGCTAGTCCTTAGATAAAAAACGTCTATGAATAAGTGGGGTTATTAAGTACGAATATATGTTTACTGTATTACAATCAATTTTGGATTCACTATAGTCCTGCAAATAAAGGTTGGATGTGGGTCTTACATATATGTATTTTATAGTCTGAAACAAAATTTACGTAGAAGAAGCATCCGCCAAATACCGCATACTTAAGTATATCATGATATGTATACATCAGCAAAATATAAAAAAAAATCTTAAAAATTTTACTGGTATTATGTTATCTTGTTAAGTATTTTAATGGAATTGACGCTTTTTAATCTCTACGTATAAAGAATATCAGTCAGATGTCATCTTCTACGTCGAAGCTATTTTTATATAAAAAGTTACAACAAAATTATTTCAGTAAGTATAACAAAAATATAGCGATAAATTTGTTATACTACTAATAAAGAATATACACACTAGAATGTGACGATTTTATTGAAGTTTCCTTCATCTGTCTAAGCTTTTAACGAACGGAAAAATTCACATGTCCGTATCTACTGCGATGTTTTTTTTAAAAACAAGTGTCTTCATTAGCGGGCCAGATATTGTAAATTTTTTTAAAAAAATATTACAATTTTTTTTCTAACTTGTGGATAGGGGGGTTAATGTAGGCTCATTATTGTAAAAAGAAAAAGTTTTTTGAAAAAACGTCTCAGACCGTATCTACTTTGACGCCATCGTTTTTATATCTCAGTAGCCTATTCTAATTTAATTTCATAGCTGGCATTCTATAATTGAACGTAGGATATTTTTTCTTATAATAGTATTTATGTACTATTATTTAAATTTGACAAATAACAATAAGCAATGCGTTGTGAGAGATTATATTTTTTTGACGAAAATGTGATATGTGTTTTTCTGTTTCAAAATAAGTGTGAATTTAGCCTTAAATTGTCTTTTAATTTCATATACTAGTCGAGCTACATATATGTTCAGTGTTTTTTAAAAAAAAAAAACAAAATTATAAACAATGTTAAAATGACGTTATGAATAAATTCAAGTTTTTATTCTTGAAAATGATTACATACTTTGATGAATATTTATACGACCTTTATTGTATCTCCAATTAACTGTCACCTGTAGCGATTAATAAAGCAGTAAGTACGAGTATGTGCGAGTATGTATACTTAAAACATTTTAATAAATTCGAACAATAAATAATAATTCTTCAAAATATAATATAGATGCGAAAAATTGATTGTTTACTCTATGAATGCAAATCCACTAAACTGATTTGGATTAAAATTAACACGCAGCCGCGACATGGACTATGTTCTGGTTAGAGGCAATTTATTATCACGAAAATGTATTTTGCACAAGCGGGGCAGCTAACAATTCACTATAGTGGGATTTGTACTTCGGATACAGTGGTCGTTATCCTGGCGGGTATAAATGGGTGAATATTTGAAAAGGGCATATTACGCGGCTCTAAGTAAATAACTACCTAGACAAATATTATTTTATGTTTTTTTTTATTTTTCCTAAAGCTTGGTTCATGGGTTATATGTGCATGTGCAAAACATATCTGTATTGTAATAAATAGAAAAGCTATCCTCAAAAACATGCCTTAAATCTAATTACCATCCGTGTCACAATTTCCAAATTTTAGCAATCCATGTGCGAAAAGTAGTAAAAACTTTTTGAAGATCGTATTTTTTTTAAACTATTCAGATAATAGAATACATACACTACAAGCTACCCAAATTACAAACTATAAAGATCACTTTAATATTATTTTTAACCACTTTGAAATTTGTCCCAACACATTGTTCTACCTACCATTTGTTGAAATAGTCATAGTGTTAAAACTTAAACGGAACGGGTCGGTGCCTGTTTGGTTTATTCTGCGGCTAGAGCTGAGTTTCCTCTCGCGACTCAAGCAGATTACACATCAAGAATTGATTATACGGCAGCTGCAGCTCGTATTTATCGTCGAAAAAAAGCGTTTGTCACAAATTTTTCTCATTTCCGTTTGAGCTTGCTGTGGTAAGTCTGTGTTGCTTATTTACAATTTGGATTAATTATAATTATCGTCATAAAAAACTGTCCTGTTTTATGGTTTCTTAAATTATAAAGTAGTATAAAGAATGTTTTATAAAATAAAATGTAGCAAAAACTACTTACCGTCGTTATAATTACCGTGTTTACCATTTGAAATTTGGTAAACGGTAATTGGCAATAACAAATTGTAATTAGTATTGCGTAAAGTTGAAGTAAACAAAAATGTATTATTATCGTATTTTATACTTTGTTTATATAAACTTAAGACAATAAACGTTATTTGAACCCTAAAAAGTAAATAATAGTATAAAAAGTTATGCAATTAATGGTTTAATAAATTATTTTATTAGGAGAGTTCACTAATAGTTTATTTTTTATTTTATTAGCTTTGAATGAAGAGACGAGCCCTCCATTCGCTTGATGGTAAGCGATACGACAGCCTATAAACAGCAGAAACACCATCCAACACCTTGAACTACAAAGTATAGTTTGGTATTCCACTGCGCTCGCTATCCTGAGACAAGAGATGTTAAGTCTTAGTATGTCCAGCAGTTACACTGGCTACAATGTCTTTCAAACCGAAACACAACAGTGACTACACACTGCTGCTTGGCGGCAGAAATAGACATTGCCGTGGTACCTAACCAGGCGGTCTCTCACATATGAGAGACCTATCACCAGTCAATAGAAGTTTTAGATAAAACGAAGGTAGCTCTCTTGAGTGTTTATTTCTGCTGCCAGGAGACAGTGTGCATGCACTGTCGTGTGTCGGTTCGAAGAAAATTGTAAACAATGTAATTACAGGGCATCTTGAGACTTAACGCCTTATGATTTCTCAGGATGACAACCGCAGTGAAGTACCACACAGTACGTTGTAATTTAAAATTCCAGGTAGACTTGCTACTGTTTATGGGTGATCGTATCGCTTACCATCTCACTGTTTTTGAGTTTAAAGATGCCTGGGAATAAAAAAATCTAATGATAGAAGTATAAGCAAAAGCCTTAAGAATTGTGCTTAGAAGTAGATACACAAAAATTAAAGCTGATCCTATTATTATACGCCCAGGAAAAACAGAAAGAAAAACAACAATAAAAAAACGAAGAGCACAGAAAAAATATTATCAGCTTAAGAATTAACACCAAGAGCTAGAAGACTGCAAAGAAAGAAATGTTGAAAAGATTTTAGATCTATCGGAATTGTTATATGAAAAATAAAATCAACTAAAAATAATATTTTGAACAAGTCGCATGTAAATGTATTTCTTAATTAAGGTTATGAGATAAACTGATAAATTATAACATAGGAACTTAAAAGATATTTAAACTTGAATTAGAATCAGATTCATAATATTTTTGAACAACAGGACATCCGGGGTCTTCTGACAGATCGTCTAGCACAAGAGTTTCACTAACCCAACTCATCAATAATAGAGTCTTTATTCATAGTATTAGAAGATTCATTTTTGCTATCACATTGTAATTTTCCGACATACTTAGTATGTCTACAATTCATTTCCAAACACCCGAAGCAACTAGTCCCTCTGAATATCAGGTGGTCCGTCGACATTCGACATATTGTATCATTTTAGCATTATTTCCTTGAAGAATTAAATCAAGATCAATGTTTAACGCATTTTTATAATGGATTTTCTCATTTCTGTTGGTTTTAAAATACAATATTATTGTAATAATTAAACAAGACTGTTATTTTGTTAGATGTATTTATTTTGCTGATCAAACTTTGTTGATTATTAAGAGCAAAATCGGTTAATCATGTTGCGTTACAATTATTATATATTATAATGGTGGCAATGAGTAGATATGTTTGTTTTCAATCTTTATATATTAGAGACTTATATATAATTCATAAATATAATATATTATATGATTTTAACGGTATTTATTTATTTACTTATTACCTACCAACCACCTACTATAATTACCATTTTTCAAATACTAATTACCATATGTGTCATTTCTCATTGCCATTCGTGAACATTTTTCAAATCCAAATTCCGACCTGAATATCGATTTACAGACTGTGCCTTTGATTTAAATAGTATATAATTACAATAAACTTTACATCGAATCGATAAAGATCGCTATTGGGAGAAATATTTGAATTTATTTTAGGAACACCGAATATGTCTATTTTCAAATATTCACCCAATTTATATTCTACTACAAACAGATTTGTGTGTAAGAGACATTCCCTTTCTCACACCCACCACTACAACTTCTGTAAGCCAGGATGAGCAGTGGCACACATTTTATGACACCCTGCGGTGAAACTCGGCGAATCTCAGGGAGAACTAATTTGTCTTTATCCCGTGACAAAATTTATCAAATCAAAAATAGGGAGGAGTTGGAAATATTCAACTTCCCTCTATAGTAAAGCGGTACACAAAATAACGAACTATGGAGGCTATTCTATTCTTTTTTATTTAATTTTAACCGCAAGTATAGGGACGTTAACCTAGTTGGATGTGGAACGGACTTCCGCGATGAATGTCTGCAGGTTTAAAACCCAAAGGCACGTATCTCTGACTTTTCTAAAATTATGTGTCTATTCTTTGTGAATTATCGCTAGCTTTAACAGTGAAGGAAAACATTTTGAGGAAACCTGCATACATGAAAAGTTTACTATAAGAACTTGACGGTGTATGAAGTACCAAGCTGCACTAGGTCAGCGTGGTAGACTAAACCCTAATCTCTCTCAGTAGTAGAGAAGGCCTGTACCCAGCAGTGCGACAGTATATGATACAGGGCTGATATCATTATATATAGGGACGTTTACAACTAGATAAGCCAGTTGTAAAGCACCAATGATAAAAATTAAACTTATGGATCCTATGAGATTTATGTATAGGAGAATTAATGGATCTGTTAAACAACTCGGTAAAAGGGGTCGAAGTCAATGCCGATCTAATCTTGGAATAATTTAAACACTAACCGGTTTTGAAGTGCAGTCGTTGCCGTCTGCAGGTATATCTTTAAAGTAAATATTTATCATCATCGTTTTCTTATCATTGCAGTCGCCGAAATTGTTCCCGAAGCTTTTTGCGTGTAAATTTAACTGATAAAACAAAAATAAATACTTCCTCTGAGGAAAATATATACCATTAAAGTTTCTTGAAATGTTGGTTTGGTATTTTTTTTATTGTATCAATATTTTTTTAGTTAAAAGAGAAACAAAAATTAACATAACAGGTATATACTGATATCTTATTTTGAAGTCGATGACTAATTAAAATTGGACTTTGCACATTGTTTCCGTATATTTGTTTATGTATTTATATGACGTAGCCAGCTAGCAATTTGGTTTTTAGTGGTTTTTAAAGGCGGGTTAATTTTTGATAAAAATTAGTTAATTGCTGTTAGCTGATGAACCGATTTTAAAAATATTTCTTAGGGATCATCTGGATCAATTCTTTTACATGGAAAAATATTTTTTCAAATTGATCAATAAATATCGGAGTTCTGAGGTAATAAATAAAAAAAATACGTCAAATTGCGAGCCTCCTCCTTTTTTGAAGGCAGTTAAAATATGTTTTCTTGTAGTGTATTAATTTACTTCACATGCATCATATATTGTCTTCAATTAACCTTAAAGCAGATTATAATTAGAAGTAAATTAAATAACAATAACAAGGGGTGATGGCGTAGTTGGGAGTGGAACGGACTACCGAGATGAATGTCCGCACGTTCAAAACCCAAGGGCATGCACCTCTGACATTTCTAGAGTAATGTGTGTATTCTTTGTGAATTATCATACCAGAGAAGTTCTCTAAAACAATTTTGAGGGTATGTGAAGTTTGCCAGTTCGCACTAGGCCAGCGTGGTGGACTAAGGCCTAATCCCTCTCAGTAGTAGAAGAGGCCCGTGCCGAGTATGGGACAGTATATAATACTGGGCTAATATTATATAAGCAAGATGCTATCTGGGTGTGACTAATTCTATCACTAAGTTACTATGTGCACTGTTGTGTGCCGGTTTTATGTGAGGGTTATCATCGTGGCTCAGGGTGACGAGGGCAGTAATTTGTAATTTAAAATTCTGTATGGAAACCTGCACATCTGAGAAGTTCTCTATAGGAATTTCGAAGGTGTGTGAAGTCTACCAATCCGCACTAGGCCAGCGTGGTGGATTAAGGCCTAATCCCTCTTAGTAGTAGAGGAGGCCCGTGCTCAGCAATGGGCAAGCATATAATACAGGGCTAATATTATTATTATATATGGTGTTGCTACTGTTTATGGACATTGCTTGCCATCAGCGCTCGGCATGCTCAAAGTAATACACACATAATTTTAGAAATGTGCACTTTGGTTTTGAACCTGAGGACATTTGTCTTTGCAGTCGCTTCCACTCGATTTACTAGGCTATCGCCGCTTTTCCGCTGCTCGCATATGAGATACCTATTACCAGCAAATTTTATAAGTACGTGAGGAACTCTTTAATATAATTTAATAGGACCTTAGTTGTTTTTATATACCTATAGATTCGGTAGCAGTTTAAAAATGCTAACATTGACTAAAAAATGTTCAGCTTTTATCTGAAACGGTAATTTCGAATTCATAATAACAGTAATATTTTTTTATTATTTAAACAAAAACATACCAGATATAAACAAATTTTCGTATTGTACTTAACCATGACAGTTAGTATAAAAGTACCAGTACCAAGAACCAATATGACAATAACAATGAATTTAGTTAAACCACTAAAACTGTGAACTTATCGCCTTAAATATGTATGTTGAGCAGTGGATATTCTGCGGCCGATGATGATGATGATGTATGTTAATGATAAGCTCCTTATTACTCTGCAGTAAGCACTATATTCCCAATACCCAAGGACCAGATCCAGCAATGGTATTTAGTAAATATAAAGCACTTACAGTATCAAAGGTAGAAGTCCCATATATGTTAGGACGGGCAGCAATCACCATATTGATGATCCAGTGGAGCAACATCACTGCCAAGGACATGCGCGCCAACGGTTGCCATCCTTCCCATCCAAAGAACCGTTTTAAAGGACCTACAACCATAATATATCATGTCTGTATCCTGTAGGGGTAAGCAGAGATTACCACACCCCATAGTATACCTAAAACTGATTTTGAAACGTGCAACACTAGTCTTCCCATTCTTCTCTGGTGGTAGAGTTAATATTGACGGAATCTAAATTATGTATATTTTTTTAAAGATTCAAATTAATTATTTAATTTCATATAGATAAAATAAAACACTAAGATCTTATCGCCCCAGTTCAAAAGTAAAATTCGTTCATGAGTAAATGTATAATGAATTGCACCATTCGTGGAAGCCTTCATGTACATTTCTTTGTAATTCATTAAAATCGGTGGCAAGGCATGTTCAAGGTATATTTTACGAAAGTTAGAATTACAGGTAAAGGGCAAATATTTATTTGTTGTTATTGTATTATTTCAAATATTTGTTTTTTTATATTCAAATATTTATCCAAAATGTTCGACCAAATAAGGATGTCGACCAATAACCTTGCAGTTAGCGCAAAGAACATTACAATACGATGGAAAAGTTTGCGTCTTATAGGCGTTATATAGAGCGTCATTTTGACATTACGTTACTAAATGAAACCACATACTTATCTACTTGAAAATAACACTTGACAATAAATTACTCGAACCGCAGTGATAAAACAAAGAAGTGTAAGTTTCGGACAAAATAAATGTTAATAAAAATTAATTTTAATAAACACGCTCTAATGCCAGTACAATTACTCTAAGATAATTGATCGCAGCGGCAACAGCTCACTATTTTTAAAATTTTAGTTAGAAATAAACCCATGCACGCAAAAATCTAAATAGTTAAACTGAAAATTTTATTGAAAATATTGGTTATTCATGGATGATATTACATTGTAAAGACGAACATGTGGTTTCATTTAGTAACATAATGTCAAAACGAAATCTTAATAAGGATGTTGCGTTATTGTAATATTACTAATTAATTTCCATATATCTATCATTTGTTTGATGGAACGTAAAAGGACAAAAACATCCTCTCTTATAAGTTGATATAAAAAGATTTAAAATTTTCCTTTGATAACACGAATATGTAAAATACACCAGAAAATTATTTTTTTTAACACAACTTCCGACATTATGCTGACTCATTAATACAAGATCCCAAGTTAATTTTTACTTGATTTGGGAAAATAACATTCATAATTTTCATGTTTGTAAAAATTAAATCGACAATAAGGCCAGGGTGCCCTATTCCATCTACGGGGGCATATCCATCTTTTTGCAATTATGGGCGTTCTAATCGAAGGACAGCTTTGCTAGTTGATAGATAAATAGGATTTTTTTTTTATTAATTATATGTAGGTACGGCTATCGAATCTGTCCTCCGAATAGAACGCCGTAATTGCAAAAGATGGATTCGTTCCCATAGATGGAATAGGGCCTCCTAATATTAATTCATGGTTCCTATTTTATTTAACTTTCGGGATTATTGGAAGTACAAAAGACATAGAATTATGTGATATATATAATTGATCTTGTAATAAAGAGCCACCGATTTATGACTTCTGAGTAGCAAGATACTACATTATTTTCTTATACTGAATCAATTCCAAATATCCTTTAAGTCATAAATTATGTTTCATTTTAATTGCGTTATCGCAGGAAAACCTTGTCATACCGAAAAAAGTTTAAAAGGACAAAAATAGGTCTTATATAAACTGTATTAAGTATCAATAAGCTATAGGAGAGGACTCACCATCAACATTTATGAGGCCAAATATGAAGAAGAATGCCGAAGCGAAGTACACAAGTCTGTCGATAGCTATGAAGGAGGCTGTGAATTCCAATGACGTGTGCTTTGTGGCATACATTCCAGCCTTGATCTGCCACAGCACGGCAATCGGCACCGATATATAGTGCAGAAATACGAACCACTGAAGAGTAAATAAAGCGTATTATCTTACTTTTTAAATGACAAAGTTTGTAAAAATGTTTTTAAAATATAATATCGCTCGGTCTTCATACTGAATGCATGTCCATGCAAGGGGGGAGGTTTGTTGCTGCCCTAGACACACAGATAAGTGTTATTACCTCATAGCTGCCAATTGACATTAAGGTCTATGAGGGATCATGAACATTTCCTGGCCTTCTGCCATCCTAAGAGGGTTCCTTCTGATTCTCCCACACTTCCTTCCCCAGATATCTGGTCCCAGCTTTCCTCCAGGTCCCTACAGTCGCTAAGCCAGGGGATTTCGCAAGTTTCCCCCGCTCTTGACTGCGGGGTCCGATACAAAAAAAAATAGCTCTGTATGATTGCACACGAATGGTATAAACCCTATATTTACACAATATTAACTTCTATCTATTCCGAGATGGTGCGCACTGCGAATTTCATTATAGAACATGACTTCCACGCGAACAGAGCATTTAGTACTATTCTAGTTCAGTTAAAAATCAAGGATTAAGACAAATCTGTATTAAGAATGTATACACAATTTGCATGTCTAAATCGAATAAAACGTTACCTTATGATCGTTGCCTTTGAACCCTTTCTCTTGGAGTTCAAAGTGCAAATGTCCCATAAACAATCCCATGAAACAGGTAGGCAAGGCTGCCCACGTCGATATATAGAAGTGGGAAAATGATTCCACACCGTTAAACATTCTTCTTAGATTCCTGTAGAAGCACAATAATTTGATATTAAAATCTTATTTATGAATGCGAAAGTTTCTAATGTTTACTATACTTGGTTGTTAGTGGAGTTGCGTCTAGATAAATTCTATCGAGAATTGCCCCCCACCAGTCGACATAATAGCGGCCTGTTCGGACGGAGTCCACACATGGATCCCGGAATCAAAACAAATAGATCTACTATGGTTTGAACACTTATGCTGTGATCATGAACTGGGCATATATATATCTTACCAGCGGTATTAGATGGGCTATGTGTAGATATAGAAGTAAACACAAGATTTATTAATACAAACTCAGGCGTGATGAACTGGACTGCAGAACTCCATTCGTGAGTGTAGCACATCACGACGTTCTGAAGTATTGTGAGCACGAAGCACGCTGCGTATAACATCATGGCTTGACGACGATATCGCCACATTATAAGAGTGAGGATACATGCTAATATATACAGGTGCAGGTCTACTGGCAGGTACCTGGAAAATACTGGATTCAGCTTCGTATCTTCTCCTGTCTTTCCCTATCTTTTATGTGAAGAAGTTATCTTGTTTAATAGAATGTATTATAAATGACTTTCTGAAACATCTTCTACCAATAACTCTAACTATTTGAAATATTTTCTTCTAATCAAGTAGTCATCAGAGAATCACAGGGTTTAGTGTAATTGTTTTGTCAAACCCATGATGAGGCGAAGAAACTTTTTATATGGTAAGTGTGTCGACATAAGCAGAAATAACATGGCCCGAACTAGAAAAATGAAGCCCAGCTGGCACTGCGCTCTTCACCATGAAACATTAGATTTCAAGTCTTACTGTCACGTAATTACCTCATAATTTAATTTGTATTCTGTTACTAGATAAGTGGTATGAGTAAATTATGTAAAAAGAAAATAAAGAAAAACGATTTATTTTATCTATATATGATATAATTACCAAGTAGGTAAGAGGCAGTGATTCTCCTTATCAACAATGTTGTTGGCGAAGAAGAGGTGAGACCAGAACTTCTGGCGGCACACTTTGGTGTGTCCCTCAATAATCGAGGACAGAGGGCCGTCGCGTTCGGTCCCCCACCAGGTTGACGCGTACCCAACCATGAGGATGTGGACTGGAATTATCCTTTAATAATAGTTTAATAGGATAATATTTATGTATTATACAACACATCATGAAATCTTAGAACTAATATATTGTCTGCAAAATATTGAATACGTAAAAAGTTTGAAATCAAAGTATTAATGCACATAACTGTTTAGCGATTTAATAATTTATATCCCCATTTTAAAGACAGAACTGCCTCCTTAGAATATCCCAATTCCCATTAAAGGACCAATTTGTGATTGATCGAGAAACCAATGCGTTAGTCACGTGTTGGTCAACCAATCTCAATAAAACGACACAGAGTCGTGTCGTGTTTTTTGGTTCATTCTAAGCACACTGAATATCTTCAGCCAGATTAAACATGCTTTAAAAATATATTGTAGTACCTGATAATCCTCTTGAAGATGCACATCGGTAGCATAAAGAGACCTAGTTTATTCTTCTTCGAGTACACCAAAAAATGATAACTTGTTAATAAAGTGGTGAGTAAAAGAAATGAATGAACCAGAATTGTTCCGTTTGATAACTCTGCTCCTTCAGGGCTGTGGAGTAGCTGCAAATATATTGTATCACAAATATTACTATCACCAAAGGTTACCCAAAGATTTCTAGATCAACGTTTTAGAAACAGAAGGCACCCAGTGACGTCCTGCAACGTACGTTAGGAAGGGAGATTTCCAGATCATCATTTAAGAAGCAGACGGCAACCAATGACCTCCTGCGACGTTCATTAGGAAGGGTATCCATGTTGATGATGGACGTCGAACACTACACTTGCCAGCATTATATAATATTAAAAAACAAAGTATTTAAATATTCAAATATATTCAAAAACCTTTTAGTCTACCACGTATAATGTCCCCGAGTTGGCTAAAGTGACATTGAGTTTTTCTTCACAGGATTCTTGAAGACTCTTGGAGAATTTTTTATCCGATATGATAGGCTCGCTCCCTATCACATCATAGGACAAAAAGGTGTAATATTTGCCCAACAAGGCAGTAATTGTATGAACATTGTAGATAGTGTTCAAACAGTCACTTACGCCTTCCAATTCTTCTGGACTACTCGTGTACATCATGAACAACATCGCCCTGGCATGACCGAACATTATTAGTGCTAATCCCGCTATTCTGAAAAGTTATTTGTAGTTTTTAACCTTCATGCACTCCGAACAAAGTCCTTATAGTATATTTTATAGATAAACCTATCTTCCTTCCTTCGGTTAGGTGGGACTAAATGCATTATAACTTGTGGTTTAATAGATTTCTTACTATTATAATAGTCTTATGAAATCCACAACAAAGATTTACATAATATATTTTTTATACATGTAAATGTTGTCAATTCAAATTTCGAATTACAAACACGGCAGTGAACTACTTGTTGCGTTAATGTTTTTTTTTTAATTTATTATTAATCTTTTAATAATTACATACAATTTTAATACAATACCTGGCCCCTTGCATAGGCATTAAGGCTTTAATTCGTGGATCGCTCTCTTTAGATATATATGTAAGCCTGTTCCAATTGGCAGGTATAGACCAGGCCGTCAGAAGTTTATTTTCTGTAAAATCAAATTCTGTTTCAATATCAGGTCCCTTGTAATTGAATGAAATCAATTTTCTTCATGTATAATTTTATAAAAGTTGCTTATATTTTTATTATAATTAATAATGTGGTGGTAGATCTCTCATATGTAAAAGTCCGGCTGGGTACCACCCCAATGTCTATTTCTGTCGCCAATATCTGTGTAGTCACTGTTGTATTCCGGTTTGAAGAACATTGTAGGCAGTGTAACTACTGGACAGAATAAGACTTAAAATCTCATGTCTCAGGATGGCGAGCGCAGTGGAATACCAAACAATACTTTGTAGTTCAAGATGTTGGATGGTGTTTCTACTGTTATGGGCAGTCGCATCGCTTACCATCAGGCGAACGGCAACTCGTCTCGTCATTCATAGCAATAAAAAAAAATATCAGCTTTAAACTGCGTTTATAAAACTTACTTTCAGGCGCATCTCCAGTCGTCATATCGTAAGCTGTTCCTATCAAATTTAACACAACAATAGCACACACAACTTGCACAAATAAATTCTGTTCAAAACTAGGCTTAAAATTATTTCTATCAGTATAAGTTCTGCAATAGTGCAGTTCGCTTAATGTCGCGTGCATTTCATGTGTTTGAGCGTAAGCTTCGACATATTTTTCGAATCTATGTGTGATATTCTGCTCTATAGATGGACTGTCAGCGCTGATGCAGTAACCTCGGTGGATCCGTGTACGATTGAAGTTGTAGCGGTTTTCAGAATGTCTCTGGAAAAAGAACCAAAGTTTCCACCCTGGTATGGGAATGCCGAAAATATAATTAACCTACCCTGGTATGGCATTTATATATTTTTCTGCTCCAGAAAACTCTACATGACGACCACGACCACTCTGTCAAGAGTGTTACGACTAAGAAGAAGAAGGTATGGCATTTACACATTAAAGCCGACAGTATAGTTCACAAAGAAAGCTAAAAATCTAATTAAACATCATTATACCCTGGTATGGCAATTAAAACTGACAGTATAAACCAAATAAGTTCTCATTTAATCAGCGATATTGCGTTTGATTGTCATTAAAATCCCGGCAGTTTATTTTCTACTTCATGGATGTCATGTGTCTCCAATAAGCATATGACTTTGTTTTTGTTGGTGCCCCGACATGCGTCCGTCAGCTGTGTTGTAATAATCTGTTCTTTAGATAAAAGTAGGATATTTGAACCAGGTGATAATTACTTTCGATTAGTAAAAGAATTTTCTAAATCTGAGTAATAATTCCAACTAATTCGAGGCTCTGGGTGGCAGATATTTGCGAGAACTTTTCCCCGATTGCCGAAGGAGGATAATGTTTTTCTTTGTGCTCCTTGCAATAGCAAGGCTCTGGGCGGATTCACCACCACCTAACGCAGCAACTGAATTTCGGAGTTGAGAAGTTAGCGCGATCAAAGAAAATACTGCAGTTTTATGATAGTTAAAGCATTCAAATAAATTTGTCATTAATACTAGCCTTCATTAAATTGTATAGATGATTAGGTTCATGTTTTGGCGTCAGTTCGAACTCTCCGAGACAATACACTCCATCCTTAACGGATAGACATTTGTTATAGTCATCCAAATGGAAGACAGGGGGCAGTTGGAAGAGTTCCTCATCTGAAACAAACGTTTTGTTAAAAAAAATGTCTTATTATATTTCCAATTCCTTCATATTTGATTAATTTCGTTGAGGGTTTAGAGTGCTTAGTACTTCAAAAAACTCGCATAGCTTCACCCCTCGATGTAATAAAATGCCACTGCCGATGTTGGTTTACAAGAGTTGCCAAGGTTGGCCTGCACCTATCTTAGGAACATCTTTTTCTACCCTAGATAAAGCCTTGTGCTTATGTAAGCCATACACGCTGCGGTCTACCAGAGAGGTCATCTGTAGTAGAGGAGGCCCGTGCTCAGCAGTGGGCAAGTATATAATACAGGGCTGATATTATTATAGGGCCCAGGTGCGTAGTGCAGGCCTTGCATTGCCTTGAATTCGGCGAGTTTTTTTTTCTTCCGTCAACTGCCGCCACTAGAGAAATTGCGTAGTTACACCAATAGATGTTGCAGTCAGGGCGGGCTACTATTAAGGCCTGTTTCATAAGTTTCAAGTTAATTTTATTTGACTGTTACTGTATTGAACAACTAATGTACATTATACTCATTTACAATACTGTGTCGTATGTACGTATGTATCTATCTTTCATTGATTTGATTTTAATATTTACGAGGCTTTAATAAAGAGATACCTAAGGGAGTACTATCCTTACTAAGGCAGCCAAAAATATTTGCTCAAATGTAATAACGTTATAAATAAATCGAACACACGACTTGAGAACCTCATCCTTTTTTGGAAGTCGGTAATAATTTTCAAGGTAATAATTCGATTTATAATGCAAATAGTGACAAAGAATCCAAATTCTAAGACGGAGTTCGTAGGCTCGCACTCTTGTCGTTTGTTTGTCGTTCCCTGATCGCACATATTTTAATAGTACTTAATTACGTAATATGAGAAAATAATATTGATGTGCTAGTTTTATAACCAATAAACGTTCTAACATTTCTAAATTTAATGTTTCATTTCTTATATAGAGAGCGAAATATTTTTAAAAGTTATGATGGTTTCACATCATACCTAATGCAGCGTATTTTTTAGCCGTATTTTTTAGAAACTACTGATTCAAAATTATATAGAAAAAAAAATATTTGGTTGTTTATTTTTTTTATAATGAGAATATTGTTTCTTAATGAAATTGCCACTAAAATTGTTGATTCCGCGCGTCTCCTAAAGTACACATTATATTCATTCGTAACCAAGACTTTTAGATAGAATAGTTAATTTAATGAGAAAAATCTGGGTAATTTAAATTTTTTAATAATACCTAAATTTGATTTTTAAAGCTATTCGCAATTTTGCATATTCCCGCCCGTAATTGTGCGCCGTAAAAGTATAGAATGAATGCTCTAGGCAGTTTGCTCGGGGCAAGGTTTTGAGGATATTATTAGGATACACTGTAAAGGTAACTATATAAAAAAAAAACTATATGCTCAGAAAATAATAATATATGCTCAGAAAAAGAAAATGAGTTACTTACTTGTAAGTTTTTCAGCTGTTATTCCCGCGAATAAAAAATACAATAACACCACGTACTGTATCGGTGACATGGTACTAACTAAACGACGACCTGTACTCTAGGTGCATATAAATTATTTGCATATTATCACCTGTCAATTACATTTCGCTTCGGAAGGGGAGACTGAGGACAGGTTATTATTAGAATTAACACCGAATTCTTATAGTTATCGCAGTCTATTAATTTTTGAACATATAGAATCTTTTATCTTCAAGGTAATAATAGTATTATGCAATCATATTATGTAGTCATAATCATTAAGGATCCTAACTATTTACTGATAAACTTTGTTTATAAGTATGAAGTATAATACTTATATCGTCGTTGTAGGTGGAGAACTAAATAACTCGGATTTTGGCCATTTTGGACTTTCATCACTTTTGTGTTGCCCGAAACATGGCGCATATTTTGGCCTAACAAGCATTTCATTATCTTATCCCGTTTCGAAATTATAGCTATTTTTATGTTAAAAGTGAAGAAATAAATATATTCAAATAATATATATTTTGTTGTAGAAAAAGTAAATAATTAAATTTAAAAATCAATAAACTGCGACTTATAATCTGTTCAATAGTAAAGAAATTAAATAAAATAAGTTGTTTAATTCTTCCTCGAGTTTATTGTTTATAAACAAAATTATTCAAATGTGTAGAAGAACTAAACAACTTGATTTGTTTAATTTAGACATTGAAAATCCTAATGATATTCACTTTAATAAAGTCTATAATTGTAATTACTTTACCGTATGGTTTCTAGTGAGGCAAAACTAAATAACTATACGAGTTATTTAGTTTATTTCAGCAAACTTACAAAACATTGTTGTGGCAGAATTAAATAAGAAGTTTTTATTTTTTTATATTTTTATCCTGCAGGTCAGAGTTTTTTTTGTTAATGCATAATATAATACATAATAAGACCCAAGATATATAAAAATACCGACGTTAAAATTATTCATAGTTTTTTAGTAATGCTTAAAAATAATGAAAAAACAGTTAATCGCGTCTATCTCGAAACTAGAAATTTTGAGTTATTTAGTTCTCCACCTACAACGACGATATTTGGTATCATATTTTGTGTTTGAGTTGGATTTGAATATAAAAATAAATAAAAAATAAGAATATGAATATTCCACACCGATATGTAGAGGAAATAAACAATGCAGTAATACCAAGTAAATACGAAGATTTATCGCTAGTGAGATATTGGGAAAACTTTGAGCAATTTTAGTCACTCAGAAGTCACGATAGACCAAATAACACGGCCTATTTAGCGCTATTTGTGTGTTAACCATTAAAATATTATTATGGAGTTTGTTACAAGTTCATTGCTCATAAAAATTTATCTGTAGGTAAGAATTCAACTTCGTCACGTTTCGTTTCAGTTTCCCCTCGATCCCTACTCATCAATATTTGGTGTACACGCCCCCGAGTTCATATTAATATTTAAAAATACTTATTTAAATACAATTATTATTATTTCTAACTACATTTAAGTATTTATTTGGTAACGCACACCAACAGCTATAAAGCTGTCGATTCGGGGCGTTTGTAGAATTTCACCATGGTATCCCCTGCCCGTAGTAAGAAGCGACTAATAGGAGCCATCGGAGGATCGCCGGTGGGCGGCAGGGGCCGTCCGCCGTTAGTGTGTGGTAACCACAGAACAATAATACTCTCACGTGGTGACCCCCAAGAAGGACTGCAGCGTAGAAGGTAGGCCTTGCACTGCCATTGACGCCAAGAGGGTCCTTCCGCGTACGGGGGCTCCTAAGCGGCTACATAATTAGAGTAGGGTATTGAAAACAAGAAAAAAATTTCGTTTTGTTACAGTTGAAATTTTTTTCAAATAGGTTCTCAATTTGACTGTTTTTTTTTTTATGTTTTTTATCTCAGAACTTTTGACTTGTTGAACCGATTTTGATCATCCTTTTTTTATTTGAAAGATGGTGCTTCCCGTGTGATCTCGTATAAAGGAGACGGGCGAAATTGAGCTTGATCGTACACTTATAAAACATTTATCAATATTCTTCTTCTATTTTTATATCAGCCATTAACAATTATTAGATAGTATTACAATGGGAAAATAAAATATTTTTTATTATGAATAAGTAACTGACTTCCGGTATCGGGAATATCAGGCTGTCTATTACTAATGTATATTATTATTATTGTTATTCGCTTTCTATACTTCTGCGCAAGTTAACGACTAGGGCTTTTTGAGAATATTTTGACGATTGCTGCTTTAATGAACTACCCACGCTTATTCAACAACGGACTTTCATTTCTTGCTTGCTCGATTGATTTTGCTTGTTCTACCGGATTTCGAAAAGTAACGATGAACCATCAACACCATTGTGTTATTGTGGCATAGCTACATGGCATTGTAACACTAAAGGAATTCGTCCAATTGAAAACGAAATAGTTCTTTCAATAATATAAAAACAGTATAAACTCATGCCTGATTCCATGAAGGAGTAGATAAAAGAAGATATGCAACCTACACTTAGTTTCATCTTGCGATAAGTAAGTACCTTTATATCGGTCCTCGTCGATCTCATGCGATAATTTCAATTCTGGTTATTGTCTAAGCCAGCTGCTCATTAGTCAATACGGCAATCCAATGGACAATGATTAGGTGCTGTGAACATCTTGTGCTATCGGGTAAATACGAAGTTATTTACAGAAAAGTGTTTTTTTACGCTATATTCTATAGCGATTATTTTTTTACTCCCATTGTAGAGACAGATTTTTTTCTAATTTAGAAATGGTTCTATTATTCCTATAAAATAATGCATAAATTATCTCTGTAACACCAAGCCCATGCTCTATGAAGTTTCGCCCGTCTCCTTTCATTGTTGTGGGACCCTTGATATCGGAGATATATCTCGGAGATAGAAAACTCTTCTAAGATGATATTGTATCGTATCCAGATTTTTACTAACGCAAAAAAGCAAAAAATAAAAACTTATTAATAACAAAAAATTATACCGCCTTCGAAAACCACTGAAAACCAAAAAGTAACATGATCTATACTGGTTATCAATTTTGGAGTTGGTGACTAATTAAAATTGCTAGATATTGCTAAATTAACATGTGACAAATGTACGAAAACAATGTTTAATTTTTATTATTTATGTGAGTGGATAAATCTTATTTTTTTTCGTATGGTCATTCCCCTTATAGTGTTTGTAAGATCTGTGCTTTTCGTTAACTTGACAAATGACAACTTATCTATAAAAGATGTTATTTATTTTCCAAAGAAACAAACCTGAGTGTATTAATTTCTCAAAAAAACCATAACAAGTTCATCAACATTCCATAAAGAAAATAATTTCGTAACGATTTCTTAATTTCATACCTTTCGGTGAACTTAACCTCAAAATGCAAGCCATCACCAAAGTTAGTCTATACCGAAGTCCGTATACAATATGTTACATATCAGAAGATTTTTTCGTGCTTCCCGATGAACAAATATACAAGAATGTAGGTTTGGAAGCGGGCGATTGTTGTGAAATTAAAATTACAGACGAAAGAACACGGAAAAGGAAGTATTTGAAACTGTGTACCAGTGCTTTGTTTTTAAAACCGTTTGTGAAGGAAACTGCGAGGTCCCCCGCCTTTAGAGCTAACCTTTTATCGAACTTGAACAAATCGAGTGGGTATCCAAGTAGTGGAACTGTGTTTCTAAAATTGGTATTGGAGCCACCGGATAAAGAGATTATTGATTATGCTTGGTAAGTGCTTCACTGTGTATTGAAAAATGTCGCATGTTTAAATACTCCTGCTTCAGGAAACATAAATAATGTTTTTTTTTCGGAAAGAGCAAAATTGTATTGTGTCTATTTAACTATAAATCCTTCAAAAACTGATTGTTAAGATATGACCGGTTGCATTTTTTGTTTTATAAAAATCAAGTATAAAATACATTTTGATATGCCAGTGAAGAAATGCTAGTATAGCATTTTGTAACTTTCTATTATTGTGATAATTATTCAAACATAAATTTATGTTTTTTCCAGGAATGAACGGATACTTACATTGGTATGGACCAGAGTGGAGATAGAGAATGCATTTTCATGGTTGTCGACACTAGGCGGTGCTTATTCTGCATTGGGCGATTACTTTGAACATTGTGTGAGTATTCACAATGAAATGAGATAATAAGCAACTATATTAATGTAGTCATTACTATAATATTCATATATTTTTTATGTTATAAATTTCAGTGAGATAGAGTTAGTTTTCAATGTTTTTCCATAAATAATTTTTATCTGAAGTAGATGTAAGTAAAAGTTAAATTGGTCCTGATGTTAGTTCTTTTAGGTCCCAAATTGGTATTTCACTTGTTAAATGTTATACTTTAGAAAAATGCTAAATATCCCATTTTCTGGTCTTTGTTTTATTTTATTGATCTATATAATGTTGTATCTTGTAAAAGAATATGATATATTTTATTATTATTATTCACCTTTGAAACAGTTTACATGGACAGTGCAATGTGTGCATACATCATATGTCCTCAATGATACACTTTACTATGGAGACTTTCATACATTACATGTTATTCCTAGTGTCATGTATCTGTCCATTGATAAGTTATAATACTTTATTATATTTAAAGGACTATTTTAAAAACCAATATAATTTAGCAAGCGCACAACAATTAATATTTTGAGAAAATTAATTAATTTAATTGTAAGTTATGCATGCAATATTTTAGTTTGAATATATGCAACAGTCTGAAGTATTACACACTATTTTATAAACTATTGTATACTTAGAAGTATCATTTCATAAAAAAATAAAAAAAAATGTGACCAATATTTGCATTTCTAAAATGCTCTCCTGTAAAATTGTACCTTTACAGATACAACTTATATAGAAGGCATTGAAATTATTACTTATCCAGTCTTTATTAGTATAGTGTAAGGATTTTTATACCTATAATATGCTATACCTATAAGCATACAATTTTTAAATTTATTTTGAGGTTGATACATTGATAAGAATTGTTAACTTTTAACACAGCGGGTCTAGGTTAAAGATCGGCTAATTACCATTGAGAATATACTTAAAAATAAAGATAATGAAGTAATTATTTGGGTGTTTAAAACCTGGTACAAGGCTTTCCTTTGATCCATTAGCATTTTATCGAAAAATGGATTATTCAATTTAGTTGAAAACGATTTTGCACATTTAAAATTGCCCTTTTTATCTGTTTAAAAATAAACTGTCATAAGTTTTTTTTTACATAAGCTTTTTGTGTAAATCTGATATAGTCCGAGTGCAAGGAACTTGTGCTATATAGAGGTTTATCTAATTTTTATTTTTACAGGCCGAAGAAGCAGGAAGAATATCAATACGACAGTACAAGCTATCCAAGATGCTTGGTGATGACGGCCTTGCTGCTCGGAGTTGTTTATATTCGGCCCTATCATACTCACAAAAAGGAGATTTATCTCTGGCAAGGCATATAGTTAGGACAGTGGCCAAATTTGCCAGACGAACGCATGACAAACGTCTCATGCGCATGTGCCAGGGGGTTTGGGCTAAACTATTATATTTGAAGTCATTGAAAGGATCTGCACAGGGTAAAACGGAAAGTAATAATGGTATGGTAGTTAGAACTATGTCATAAGTGTATTCAGACTTTTGGTACATGAGCATGTTTGTCCGATTCTGGTGTTCCCTCGTCACATTTGCAGGATGCGTTTTGCTGGGCTCAATAAATAATAGAATAGATGAATAATAAATTTACCAAGACGAGATAACATTCATGTAGATGTCTTTATTTTAGAATTTTCCAGTAGATTTTCCCTAACACTAACATTCAATTGTACATTTAGTTCATATTGTATTTTGTAAACAAGAAAATTCTGAGCAATATTAAATGTTCCATGAGCAATGATTTGCGGTATCCACCGTTTTGTTGATAGTATAAAATAGCCTTGAGTTTTCCTTATTTTATATGATGAAGATGGATGACTAAATCTATAACAAAGGATAAAAATATAATTTTAAAAGTAATTCCCGAATTGTTAAAAAGTTATTCTCGAACTTGATAACCTGATTCCTATGACGAGTTGAGTGTTTGATCACAATATTGAATTTGTTCGAGACATGTATAAGATATTTCCACTATAGATAACTAAATATTTAGGGTTACTAATTATATTTAGCCATAACAACTTATAACTATGGGACAATTTGTTATATACTTTCACTTTTAGAAATTTCTTTCCTATATTGGGCAATGTAAATAAAGATTTCAGTACAATAATTTGTTGTTGAAATTTTTGCGCATGGTATTTACAATTTAAATTAATTAAAATTTTTACACATTAACCTATGCTGAAGCATATAAAAATTTAAGAACGAATTAATGAAACTAGATGTTCTGCGGAATCATGTTTTCTTTGGCTGTTTATGTATGTAATAAATACAAAACTAATATACTGCCTACTGTTTGAATCCCCTTTTTTAGATCACTAGGAAATATACCTATGTCAATTAGTCAAGCATAATTATGACTGGGTTTTCTGGTTCAGGGTTTAAAATAACTACCCATTGTTATAAGGCGTGATTTTTATATGCTAAGTAAGTAATTTACCAAAAACGTGGCAACATGCTCATGTGATGAACAAATTAGACCCTAAACTGAATAGAAACAAGTATTTCGTAACAACCTAATATTTTTGTCAACCCTGTGATTTTTATTTTCAGTTGTGATTAGTTGGTGCTGTAAATAAATTTTATTTCAATGTTACTTTTAATTTTTGTTTTTGTTGTATTTAATTCCTACATTTCGCCAGAGTAATAAGGTAATAAAACTTTTATAATTGAGAACATACTGTGAGAACATACAGCGATGAAGCTATCGTACGATGCAAAGAGAAAACATAACGTACCTGACATAGCTGTAATTAATGTTAAATTACCTGAACTTATAGCCGATATAAAAAAATCGATTATTTTTTTGGATAATACTTAATGCCCCGAGCGGAAACTTAAAAAATAGTTCCAAGACTCCAACAATTTCACAGGTAAAATGTGTGGTTAACTGGGTGCTGACCTAAAAAAATACTCAGTTGGACATAGCGTGACATCTCTAGTGCGAGGTGCACCTAAGTTTGAGGCTTCGGAGCATTGGCGGGTTCGCCCTCCCCGACACACCCCTAAAGCCGCCACAGTGCATTGGCAGATACAAACTGAAACGTGGAAGCCCTCATCGACATCTTATAGAAGGCTATGGGTACCCTTTGTAACCGGTGCAAACCTGAGAATAATTGGTTTGATAATGAAATAAAAGAAAATGTTCCAATTTAAAAACAATATATTTCAATATACAAAATTTACTAAAAAATAAACAAAATCGGCCACAGTGTAGTAAATATCCAAATGCAGACGACCGATAATGCATGGCCATACACCAACTGAGGTAATCTCCGATTTTTGTGAGAGAGATAGCATATAAATACCCACGCGGTAGTATTTCTCGATGGTGTTAACTTGACATAAACAGTCAAGATGCGCACCGTCCAATATGCTGCTTTCCTACAAAATCGGTCATCTGTTTTCGGAACAGCGTAATAAAAAAAAAACATATAACAAAAATAGCACATTTCTATTGGTAACTTATCGAACACAAAAATTACAGTAAGGTGGTAGTACAAACGACAGCATATTACTTCACATTAGTTTTCAAACCTTATAAATTTTCAAACAATAAGACCTGTTACGAAAAAATAAAAATAAAAAACAACTGTACATTTTTGAAGATACAATCAAAATTATCACTTATAATCAGATTTCTTTTTAGAATCATTAAATTCACAACCAAAAAATTTAATTTTGATTTTATTTCCATAATTTCGAATCAGATCAATTAATACATATACAATTAAAACCTCAAACCAATGTAATTTATTGGTATACACAGATCGTTTGCAAAAGTCAGGATCAACTAAAACTTAAGCACACAATGTCCCTTGCTTTTATTAAAAACATTTGTGACATTTCAATCAGTGTTGCCAGGGCCCTTGAGTCGTAAGTTACATTTCGTTTCCTGAAATGTTACATTTTTGCTGCAAAAGTTACATTATTGTTTTGTTTTTAATTTACGCGTTTTTGGGCTAGCATTTCTGTAGCTACGAAACCGCAGGGACTCGCGAAGTAGGAAATGTGTGCGCGCGCGCACACTCAAGCAAAATCAAGTTTTAATGTAGGCAAGATACGTTTCATTTTGTCATGGCGAGCCACCTCTAAGTGTGATATGGATTGAAATACTTTTTAGACCCGCCAGTTTTAGGTGCATTCAATTTGGAGGCGTTGAATAGAAATGCGTTCGTAAACTGTTTACAATAAAAAATTGTATTACAAATCTCGTTGTTCTCAAAAGTTACGAAAATTGCCTTAAATATAAAAATTACTTACATGTTACGCGAGGGGGTCAAAAGTAACGAAAAATGTAAGAAATGTAACCTTCTGGCAACACTGATTTCAATACACAGAAGTCCGTTATCACCATTTAATTGTTTCAGACATTCGTCTGCTTAGATTTACGGCTAATTTCAATAAACGATACCAAACGCTAACTTCAGGTCAATCCCAATAAACCAATCGAAATAGGTCATTTAAGCATGCAATATGATCCATTTTCGAAATCGATAGTAGCGATTAGAATCTATTATTGAATTCGGTTATTTAAAATTTTCCTAGATCAATACAAATTGGTAATATTTAATACTCTACAGGTTTACATTTTTTTTTAACTTAAAACTACAAGCATCTGATAATTTTTTTAAGGCTACATGGTGATTATAAGTCGTTGTTGCTTTATGTTTGACGATATTCTATTTTCTTCTTTTACAATACTTGCTATTAGGTAAAACAACTTTTGCAAGGCTAACACTCTTTAGATACTGATTTTTACAAGATTTTCATCTTAGTAAATTTAGGCTATAGTTGAACTATATACAGGGAAGGGATAAACTTAATTTCTTGACGAATTTCTAATTCGCTCTGAAGTTAGCGTCAATTGTAAGCACATGTGCACTTACTGGCCTTATGATTCCATACTTTAATTAACGATGCTTCCTTTTTATATTATGGCTTTCACCGTTCACCGGTGACATTGCTAACCTCGAGTAGTAATAGGAGGAAAAGTATTAAGCATTTCTAGATATCACAAGTGCTTTAAATGATGTTAGAAAAAAAAAGTTTCAACTTCAAAGCGAGCATTGTCGACAAATATACCATTTCAAATACTGCCTATTTTGTGGTCAACAAACACAATAGACATTATTAAAAATGGGTATACCTACATTACAATTTTTTTTCCTTCCCCGATAGGTTATAGAATTATTTATTGTTATTGCTTGCAGTTCCAGCCTTAAAATTGAAACTAATGTTCACGTAGTGTTATTCTTTGGAGCAGACGGGGCAGGCCAGAGTGCCCATCGGGTCCCAGGCTGGCAACACTATAGCCTCCTGTTTGAAAACGTCTAGCACCTCCGATGGCACGTATTTTTTATCTATCACCACCTGAATAAAAAAAAATACACTGAGAGTTATAAACGAACGTCCTAATTAATTAAAAATGTTACCGTTCTAGTGTAAAACTTTGTAAATTAGTTTATTACAAAAACAGGAAAAACAGGCGATCGCAAAACCTCATATGTGTAAAAACGCAAGAGTCAGGAACACATTTAGCAGTGACCTAGGTCACGTGACTTTTAATCTTTATTGGATATGCTATATTTAGTTTTTTTTTCTGTGTCTAAAATAAAAAAAAAGATCTCAATAATAATTACCCATAGAGTGGATGTAGTGGCTAACTTCACTATGGCTAACTCAGGGGGCTATACTTTACCAATAAAACTTACCTCGAAAACGAATTCCCTAAACCAAGGCTCGGTGAGCAGCAAATATCCCTTGTCGTATTCTTTGTCGCCGTATGAATTTTCCACACGGAACTTCAACGGATTTCCTTGCTCCTGTAAAAACAAAATAGCAATGAATTTGTGTATAGCTATATTGTACACCAAAAACAAGAACACTGTACTTAATATTAAAAACAATGAAGGCAGAGAGGAGGTTAAATTGGTGGTCTTGTTGCTCGAGGCAATCTCTTATACACAACCATTAGTTGTAATAAGGGAATACAACGGAAAAGGGCAGTTTACGGAGTAGAATGTTGTTTTGTACATAAAAAAAAAAAAAACATGAAAATGGGTTTAATTAGTAGCATTACCCATTGTAAATAATTTGTTGTCTGGCACGCTGATCTTTCAAGGTACACAAGATATTACTGCTGGTAGGTCTCTCATATGTGAGAGTCCGCCTGGGTAGGTACCAACGCTAATTCTATTTCTGCCGCCAAGCAGCAGAGTGTAGTCACTGTAGTGTTCCGGTTTGAAGGACATTGTAGTCAGTGTCACTACTGGACGTAATAAGACTTAACATCTCATGTCTTAGGATGACGAGCGCAGTGGAATACCAAACAATACTTTGTAATTCAAGGTGTTGGATGATGTTTCTACTGTTTAGGGCGGTGGTATCGCTTACTAATATGCAAACGGTCAGCTTATCTCGTCATTTAAAGCAATAAAAAAAAGAAACAAGATCACAGAACACGTGAGATCATCGCTATCAGTTATCCAATGTCCAACCCACATTCATTTTCTTAGCTATGTATAAATCGACCTTCTTCACCCCTTAACACGGTATACTTTAGCGTGGCAGATAAATAATACTAACATCAGTGCCGACCGCGGTGAACACCATCGCGTGTGTCATGCACGAGTCGCCGTACAGCAGCCTGTCTTTCTTCTCCAGCCCGATCTGCACCTCAGTGTTGAACACTAGGCGGTAGTCGTGACTGAAAACAAACAATAAAGAGAATATTCTAGAAAAATGCCTCCTCCCTTAACGTGCGTACGCGATAATCTGAATATTACTTATAATAAGTTATAGGGATAATACACATTATATTAAATTTTAGAGTTTTTTGTCGAGCCGTCTTGATGTGATCCGTTTTCAAACAGAAAAAATGCATAAAATCGGTTTATACGTTTGGGAGTTACGATGACATAGACAAACATATAAGTACACATGTTAAACTTATATTTAACTATTTTTGTGTCGGGGGTTGAGTGAAATAAATACATAATTAACGGCGGATTTCACTAAAGAATCCCAATCTTAATCTTCGATCCGATCCCGTGAAGGAACCAATCAAAGCAAGTCTTTTATAAGTATGTCAAAAAAACTTCGTTCTGATTGGTCCGTTGTTGCGATGAATCGAAAAAAAGAAGATCGTTTATTGGAAACGACGGAAGAATATTTTATAGTCTTTGATTTTCAATCCAACGAATAAATTTTGTGTGATGCGCACGCATTTAAGGTTTATCAATCAAATTGAACAAACTTTCACATATGAGAATTTTTAACAAAGTAAAAAAAAATTACATTATATTAGTGAGAAGCAAGATATCCATTAAACATACTTATTATTGAATATATTGTTACTTACGCATCAAGATCTTCCAATCCGTTTTTCCTTTCGAATCGTTTGGACACTTCGCAGCCGAACCAGACCGCCTCGCCGGCTTTTATGCTGTCCTGTACAGCTCTAGAATAAGATTTTCCTTTTTAAGCAAGATTTTACTCCCGTTTACGTCGATTTTAATCAAAGAGTACTAAGATTATGTAGAACGGATATTGGGGAGATATAAAAATTTTGCGATTATGTGATGGTTCCTCAATCTATCGTTAAAATCAAAACATCAATGTAAAATACTTCATACTTTTCCATATCATGATTTGCACGTTTTTAAAATAAGCATATTTTTTGTAAATATATTATTTTTGTGTTCAAATAGTTTATTACATAAAAGCTCAAAATATACAAAAATAAATAAAATTACAGGAAATTATTATAAACAATTACTATCAAATAACGTTGTGACATCTTTTCATACAGACATTTCAAATAAAACAACAGCGCACAAAACAAAAATTTCGGCCTCATGTCCGATCTATAATTATGTAGTTTAACGTCTTTGAGTGCATTCGTTATTTTGGCATAATTACTATTATAATAATTAGCGATAGACTAATCACGAGAATATGTAATTCCCATACATTTTTTGTTTTTTATTCGCATTAACTGTGTTAAAAAAAAAAATATCACAGCTCTATAATAAAGTGACGTAAGTACAAAAATCGCAAAATCAAGTACGTATAGCAAACATTCTAGAAAAAATTACAGAAAAAAAAAATCTAACTCATTGTAATTGTAATGTATAATTTGATGCTCACTTCATGAGAACCTCGATGGGCTGGTTGTTGTAGGCGGTGAGCCGGCCGCCGACCACGTTGCCGAGACACTGCAGCGTGTACAGTTGGCCGAACGGGTTCGAATCCCGCGGGTCGTTCACTAGGCACACCTGTGAATAAGTAAGAGTGCTGTAGGATTTTTTTTTTAAATATATAACATCTGTGTCGTTTAATTGGTACGGTAATTATGCATGTTTGGTACTTCTTAACTGATTTTGATGGGTTGGAATTTCGTTGTTAATCGGAGAAATTCAGCAATATTGTTATTTAATTGGGAACATTGGTACTATAGCCACGTCAGTCCACTTACAATGAGGCTAGATCTGGCTAAAATATCGTACTTGTATCCTGCTCGGTAAAATTTGGTTAGAATACTGGATTTGCATACTGTTGCGTAACATAGACAAAAGTATGTTACCTGTTCAGGGGAATTTTAATAAACAAGAAAGGTTCAACGGATTTTTCACTCTAAAACCAATGGTTTAAATGGTAATAGTAAAATATAAAATATTTTGTACCTTTTCATTGACATCGTAGAGCGGGCGCACGTGGGTTTCATAGAACTCTTTGGGTGTCAGAGGTCCGAAGCTGTTGTACGCCTTCTCCTTGTTGTAGAACTCGAATGTGAACTTCTCTGGAGGTGTACCTGTGTAACAAAAATAAATATTAATATTATATGCCAATATTGGTAGAATAAATGATTGCACTATAGCCATAAAGAAATATAGGTTTGTTCCAAAAAGAAGTAACATATTTTTTTAGGGCAGGGCAATGTGACTTCATTGCGTCTGATGGTAAGTGGAGTTAAGACGGGATAACGACTGTCGGGTCAGCTAGTAAATAAATAAAATTACGTTTACATTTTAGTGGACTCCAAATCTAGTAGAATGTATAGGCATTTAAATCCTCTCTCACCTAAGCATGTGGCGACGATGTTGTAAATCACCGCGATTTGCTTGTTAATCGTAGCTTGAATTTCCTCATAGGAAGCTTTTGCGGCCACCTTATCTCTCAACTGTTTCGCATATTCACGAAGCTGGAATAAAATATATATTTTTGTAATTGACCAGTAATAAAACTAATCATATAATTTAAATAAAACTATTTTGCAGATTTTATCGCAGTGTTTATATTATAATTGTTTCCCGACGTTTCGAAGACTTTGCAACCTTTGTGGTCACGGGGCGGACTAATGTGTTGGTCATCTAAAAAGTCAAAGGTACAATATCTACCAACATTTTACAATTATACAGTTTTTTTTAAAGATTAAACGTTGCCTATCCCTGGAAAATATATAACAGGTCTTATTCTGGAAACCTCTCTCACTCGGGCGAAGCCGCGAGCAAAATCTAGTTCATAATAAAACAACCTTGAGACCTTAAACATACCATGTATATATATACTACGTTCAAATAAAAAAAACATTTATTATCTATGTCTGTACCTACCTTGGTTTTGATGAGAGCGTTCATGTGCAGACTGCGCTTCGAGCTGAACGACTCCGGGAAGCACTTCTTGGGCATCACGCCGTACTTGTTCACCAGGTTCACAATCATGTCCCATTGCCCGCCATCGTTTATAGGGTCCTTTCAAACAGTATTACACACACTTAGAATTTTATATTATGCATTACGAAAATGACAAATCTGCGAAAATTTTAAGTGTGCAGAAAATAAAAAATCGAATTATCTTCTAAAGAAATGTGGGTGATGTTTATAAATTTCAGGTTAGTGTAGATAAGACAAAACAGAATTGTGTACTGTGTACCATTTCCCAGCACAATAGAGATGAGAAAAGATTTGGAGTAGAGATAGGAAAAAATTTTTTTTTAAAAAAATATACGAGACGATGTCCTTTCAAAATTGCATATTCAATCACAATGACGATAAATCGAGTCCTATTCATTTGAGAAAATGCATTTGAAACCTTGTCACTTCTTTGAAAATTTATTAAACTTTAATCAATTTTGCGATTTTTTGACTTACGTCATTTACTGTAAGGGGTCCAATAATGTTCATCAAACCATACATATGTTCCGGGACACTACTTTTTATTGAAGACTAATTTTTGTTTTGTTTTATGTGCAAGCATGTCCGTTTCTGTTCTTTATTTTAAACAAATTCTAAACAATCTAAAGCACGGCAAGCTGACTTCTGCAAATTATGAAGCTTGCAGGACTTGCTGCGAGTTGCATGTTTAAGTGTAGAGCTATTGCCGTTAATGCATCCTGCGCAATATATTGCTGCGAGAACTTGCTCGTCTAAACTTGGCTTTAGAGTTACATTATATTGTGGAAGATAGACACGACATTATTATTCTTAAATTAAAATTGTAATAAAATGTCCCTTATATTTTTCAGTTGAGAATCCTGCGTTTTTAAATTGCAAAGTTACTGTAATATTGTGGAAAATATTTATACATTGTATTCAAAGTTATATAAGCAGCACTATTATATCAAACGCGAATACAATCATAAAACAATATAATTACGTTTGCAAACGTTATCGCTCGACGACACGATGTTATCACCTCTGGTTGTAATTGTGTATATAACATATAGATAGTAGATAAATAAATATTTCCTCAATATGCGACTGTAAAGTAATTGCAGTACTAGTAGGTATTTGTAACGTTTATTTACGCAGAAACAGTGAGCAGGTTCTATATAGAGATTTTACCGCCCTCACAACCATCACTACAACTCTTGTAAGCCAGGATCAGCAGTGACACACACTTTATGATACCGAGCAGTGAAGCTCGGCTAGTCTCAGGGGAAAATAATTTGTCATTATCCCGCAACGAAATTAATCAAATAGAAAGTTAGGGAGGTCACCTTTCCTCCATAGCAAAGAGAGAGACAAAATAATGAAATAAGGTTTACAACTAGAAAATCCAGTTGTATAGCACCATGAATAAAAATTAAATGAAAGGGTCCTTTCATATAGGACCTATTTATAGCTATAGACCTAATCAGTGTTTGAGTGAATAATCAATTGTCCGCAACTAACAGTTACGCTAGCAACACTGGTTTCAATGAGACTGTGGCCAACGCAATGATAAAAGAAGTATAGAGGATGGGTAATATGGTCACGTGACATGCGGCACATTTCATGAACAAAATGGTGCCGACTCCGCCCCTTACAATAGTGATATGCTAGTACCGAAAATTTTGTATCGACATCGAAGAATTAAGAGAGACAAACAAGCCCCAAAAAGATCAAATACGAAAGGGGTTCGGAACTACCATAATATAAATATAACAAATCATAATGTAAACAAACAAACTGAAACTGATTTATAAGTAACAATTGTTAAACAAAGCAGTACCTGTTGTGACAAACATCCAGTTGTGTTTGATCTATATTTGTATGTTGCACTATTCCTTGCTAAAAATTTAAGTTACAGATTAAGATATTTATTTAATACATGATAAATGGAATAAGATAGCGTAGCCAGCAATTATTTGGTTGGTTTTATTTTATTTTATTATTATGCTCTTTGATCGAGAAACATAACTATGGTTCAGCAAACTAAAATCAATGACCGTAAAAATGGTGGTTAAGATAATCAATTATAATAATTATTTGCAATAACAACAATATGATTATGTATCTATTTCCGTGCATGCAAAGGTTGCTCGAAACATAAGACCGCCAATTGTAAAAATATATCTTACATTTCATCTTTATGTTGTTTCTTTTATGTTTATCTATTCTTTTATGTAACAATTCTAATTTTATTCATAGCAATATATTAAAGTAATATTACTACTTATTAGGTGAAGTATAATAATCATTACTATTTTACTTATCGCGAATATTGTTGGAAAACAGTTATCTTTACTCGCGTTAATTAAACGTATGGTTTATGCATATCTTCTCAAAATGTAAAGAAATATGTATTTGGTGTAGGATTCCAATCACGTCGCTCAATATTCTCAATTCATTTTGCCTTGGTTTTTAAATTTTTTGGTTATCATAAAAAATATTCTAATTTCACTTAGTTTGTCCTTCTGAATAATACAATATTGATGTGTGCTCTAACATTCTTTCAAAGACAAAAACCGTAACTGATAAAAGGGCGTCTGTTAAAATATCGATATCAATAATTTCTAAACAAATCCACCCACCCATCCCTAAGCTCGTGTGTAAACAAACATAATGATTTTAATGTGTATAAATCACGCCTAAACAGGGTCCAAAGCTTAACAAACCAGATCCACATATCATTTTAATTGATAAAAACACATCCAAAAAGTAAATATACAAAGATATTTGCTAATTTTCGGTAAAAACAGTTACTAACCTATGAAAAGATATTTCGGGGTCTTTCTTGCGTGAATTCGATTTGCATCCTTTCACACAACACTGAGTCATTTTCGAAACTTAACAAATACACTAATAAACACACTGAACAATTGAGAATATGATTATATTACTTTAAATTCAATATTTATGAAGATTTGTTTACATCGTCTGACACTACATGTACCTGCCGACTGCCCAGCATAAAATGGCGTTTCTGCCGCAAGGCGGTCCCAGTGTGTTGAAGTAAACGAAATAGTGCCATATGCGAAGAAAGCAATTATTTTTGTCTTTTTTGATGCGTTCCAAATAAGCTTTGAGTAAAAGAGATAGACATATATATTGACAATTCTGCGTCGATTTCCCTAACATAAATATAACTTATTCATATAGCTAACTTTTGAGGCCTGTCCTCTTTATATTTAGTCATTGGGCCAACGTAAATATTTGACATTATGACAATTGACACTTACCGCCATTCTCAATAAACGATCCCAATCGCTTTTGTCGATCAATCTATAAAATGGACCAATCAGAACAAAGTATTTTTGACATGTTTATAAATGACTTATTTTGATTGGTTCATTCCAGGAATCGGATTGAGAATTGAGTTTGGAATCGCTTATTGGAAATGGCTGTATGTTGTGGTGACTTATTTGGCAGTGGCAGCATCACGAAATACGAGTCTATATCACGACTTATCAGTCGTTAAGGGCAATATAAAATTTACGAACATAATTTCCAGATAACGTTTTTAAACCTAGCCGACTATAAATTAACATTTTAACACTTATTCGGTTCATTTAGAGTCCAAAATACAGATAGGTGAAAAGCCTACCTTGAGAAGGAAGTTGAGCAGCCTCCCGTCAAGCTGTTCGCCTTCCTTGGCCGTGATGACGATGTTGTTCAGCCAGTAGTGGGACCTTTCTATCTTGTCCCAGAAGAATAGATAACTGAAATATATAATTTCTGATGTAATCTCAGGAAGACGTAACCATGCTTTGTAATTGAGTGATCTCCATATATTTTCATTTTTAGTATATGACGTCTAATAAAAACCTTGAAATACAGTCAACGATTAAAAGTAGCTTTATCTAAAATAAAATAAACAATTTGAAGTTTATTTTAGTTTAAAAACGATTGTTGATATACACAATAGTTTCACGGTGATTTGAAATATTGAATTTGTTTAGCTATTTTTGTAGTTGCCTGTACACTAAAAAATCTGTCAATTTGTGCGTTACGGCGTTTCAAACTGTCATTGATTTGGCCACATTTGAAATTTAACGACTGAATTTAAAGTTTAGATGTTTCTACTGTTTATAAGTATTCCTGGTGCGATCCAAGCATCCGTCGGACCTAATATGGATACAGGTTAAGGATAACCAAGGGCTGTTGCCAAGATGCCTTTCTACAGTCGGTAACAATAACCGAAAACAAAAAATGTTTGGGAATGACATATCCAAGCGATAGACAATATCCAACGTACATGTCTTTCCATTTACTTATATATTTATTTTCTATTAGCATTAAAGGTAAAAAGGCGTTTTGCCTACGCCCCTAAAGGCTACAAATAATGACGCGGTACAAGTATTCGTTTACCTTTGCGAGAACTCAAACTCCTCGATGGCGTATTTCTTCATGAAAGGCAGTCGCATCACGTTGAGTGCCGCGAACAGCCAGCATCGTCCAGAGTGCTCTTGATTCGTCACAGGTTTGCCTTCCGACTCCACCTGCATGTAACAGACATTCTAATGATACCTACAATATTACCAAATAAAAAACAAACATACATCACGCCTTTATACGCGGAAGGGTAAGCAGAGGTTTCACTAGGACACTTTCCTACATGTGATAGGGGTCGTCATCGTCGTTCTATCGCCATATTGGGAACACAAATTCGAGGCACCGGCTGATATTGAGTGGAAAAACTCAATATTATACTATCTGGGATCGAATCGGAGAACTCGGTACGGTAGTTATATAGTTATACAACTATACCATTTTAACCAATATTTGTACCAGTGCATAGTGATAAGCCAATGTGTATCTTTTTTTAATAAATAATAATAATAATACCACCAAGGCATTCTAGTAATAATCATTGTTAATTTGAATCATGTAGGTTATTATGCCTATGACTATATTTTTCTTAAAAATTAACACTAAATGATTTTTCACACCAAAAGGTTTGACCGACGAATGTGTATTATTTAAATTAATTAAGTCGCAGTAGATTTTTTCATACTTTTTTTAAAAGGGTTTTGCAGAATATATACCTGTTAGTTGCATTCTTTACTTAGTATATTCAGATTAGATTTGTTTTGACATATTTTATTTGAATAAGGACTTGCATAATATCAGTTGCATTTTTTACTTAACATCCTTAATCAATTTAAATTTTTATATAAATAGAACTATAAATTAATAATTAATTCAAGTCCTTTCAATATGAACAACTAACTTGTTAATTTTATTAATGTGCAAACCTAAATATAAAATTAAGATACAGAAATACAAAAAGGCCATTATGAGTATGTGTATGCTTTCAAAGAACTTTTGATGAAATAATACATTTACTATAGTCAGATAAGCTTGTTCAATCATATGATTCATTTGCTTATATTTTTTTATCGGGGACAGGAAAATGCCTTTACAGTACTTGATAAGCATAGTGTAGATCAAATATAATGTTGCTTAACAAGAAATCATTGTTTGCATTCTTGTTACTAAATGCAGCAATTGACTACGATTTAAGAAATATTTTGTGCATCTATAGTCAAAAATAGGCTTTTCATGTGTAAATCAATTAAAATATGATAAGCCATAGTGCAATTGGTACATCATTTATTTCCTATCTATACCAATAGTGGTTAAAGGTGAAATGTTCAGCAAGGGAATAAAACACAACTTATACTAATAATTGTACTATTAATATGTACAAATGCAGTCTGGAAAGTTGTAATGATACTTAGGCTTTACATAAATTACGAAAGGGAAACCGATAGGAATTAGATTATATGGATCCTTTGACTCTGTGTATGAGTGTTTCATGTAAATAAAATGCTATAATCATGTTATAATAACAGTAATCTAATTATAGGTAAACATCTAGTAGATGGGAGAAAATTTTACAACCCAGGACAGTGTATATATTTATATACATGCTGGCTTACTATTACAAGGTTCTATGTAATATTTGATTTACAAATTTAATTATGTTATATAATAATTTGTTTTTTCAGTGAATATTTACAATAGATAGATTAAGGAGAACCATGAATTATTGTCTTTTTTAACACAGGACTTTGATAGTAAAACTAGTAATAGTTACCATAGGAAATTGCAAGTCATTACTAATTTAAAAAAGGTAAATATTTAGAATATTCGCAACATTTTTTTTTCCAGGGAAAACAATAAAATCCTGGAAGGTACCTAATATAGAAGATAGAAACTTTAAAAATCTTTAACAGATAAGGATAGGTAAAAGAAGAAATTCTCAATACTCACTTTAATGTTGTAATTGTGTAGCGTGCAGTCTGCCTTTTTCCTGCTAATGGCCACTTCAAAGGGGTCAAACCTTGTGCATACATTCTGTGCCAACTCATTTTTGGGATCACCGTAAAAGTCATTCTGGAATTTTTTCAATGTTTCCAATGATAGTGGGACTGAAATAAAATAAATTGCTTAAGTGGCAAAAATCATTGAATATTTATAGATTTATTTTATTAATTAACCACATTTTTTTTAAAGATTTTCTTCATTTATTATGAGTGTAATGGAGTATTAAACTTGTTTTATAATTTGTATTTTGTATTATATTTTCACTGCATACAAACCAGTAGGTTGAATTTCTGTGTGGTCTTCGTTTGAGACCTCCTGGTTGGTTGGCAACAGTGTATTTTCGATCATAGGAATCACACTCACTTTTGGGTACGATTTTTGAATGACATCTCATAAGTTTGCATACTTCATATTTTTGCAAAGAAACCTTTACTATTTTATACATTTCATGATTGTTTTTATGAAATTTAATTTCATTTTAAATCCATGAAGTTCAAAAATTGTCAATTCATGCCAATTCGTCAAAATATATTGTTTAAAAATTAAACACTGGCTAAAAACTTTTTCTTTGAAAAAAAATACCAATAAAGTCAGCCAGTTACAGCTTTATATATTTCTGGATTTCCAGAAAATTAATAATTACTATTTACAAATTAATATTTACTCGATTCCCCTCTCATTTTCCTTACTAGGTCATGTAGTCTTTTGTTTTAATTACACTAGATGACTTAGCAATAATTTTATTTGTTGTGCATAATTGTTATAGATTTGTAAAAGGTCATAGAACAAAATTTCTTGTAAACCCATTGAAATGAAATAGCATTACAGTGTTATAAATTATTGTAACCGAAATATGAAATGGGTTATGTTAAATTTTGGTATAAAATATTAGTTCAAACATTTTTCTTACCAGCCGACATGGTCCTCGATGTAATTTGTAACAAATTATACGTGCGGCACCTTACTATCGACGTGAAAAGTGATTTCACTAGCATTTATTTTGAACAGAATCAACAACAAATTAGATCTTCTTTACCGGTGACGAATGAGGTTTTGAAATATATAAAAATTAATGTTCTTTCCTACGTTGTAATAAGGCCTAAAGTTGATGTTATATATTAGAGTGAGAAACAATACCGTCATATTCCACTAACTCGCTCATTGGTTAGGAAGAACGAGACGGAAAGGTTAATATTCGGGTCAATGAACTGAAGCAGCTGACTTTGCAGCTGTATTTCATTTTTTACTTTTTTCTCGTGGCGGCTTGTCTTTTAAGTCAATTGAAATTAGTTTTTCGGTTATAAAAAAGATTATGCATTTAGTATTAAAATAGTTCGTTTAGTTCTAAAATAATTCCTTTGAGTGTACAAAATGGCTTTTTAACGGGAAAAATAAGAAGTTAATAATTCTCGACTGATTGAAACAGCTACCATAAAAATAATATGATGATAATATTATTAGTATGTCGTAATGAAATGTGCATGATTTTATATTAATTATTATACAAAAACTGTCGTTTGTTTTATAATTGCTATTATAGTAAGTGTAGCGCTTTTAATTTCTATAAATAATAACCTGCCAACACTGACGTAGTTGGCGGGAAGTTTAAAAAACATTTTCAGTTAAAATTATTTTGTTGCAATATTTTAGAGAACGCAAAAACATAATATTATAAACGGTCTACTCTGAATATTAGTAACAAGAAGAAATTGTGTTTATTCAAGTATGTGTAAGTCTTAAACTACAGTTTTTAACAAACCACAAATGTTCATGGTAAAAATCAATATTCTCTACAAACTAACCTACCATGTTCAGACTTTCATACGCAGTATAGCCATTTCTCTTTCTCGCTGTACTTTTCTTTTTATCTGCATTGTTATTTATTTAGGTCAAGGTGTGAGTTAAAGTGCCTAAAATATTTTAATTCTTTATAAACCCTTTTAGACAGTAACAATGTCGCTGAAGGCTTATGAAGATGCATGTACTAGGGCAGAGCTTTTTGGTCAACCATTACCTGAGAAAGAAGAATTTTTGGCCAAACATAAACACCTGGACGTAGTGGAATTTGAAGAAGTGGAAATTAAAACTGCAGAGGTAAATTTTTTATAGTTTTTTTACGTAATTGTATAAAATTAAGTGTAAAGTATATTTTTTTACAGACTAAATGCATAAGCGCCTTTTAACTTAATAATAACTACATACCTGATTTAATAAAACGTTACCATTGTGATTTTAAATAACTAATTTAACCTAATACCAACTTCTAGTTCGCAGATACTTAATAATATTATTCAGAGTAACAATCGGCTTGCAACAGCCGATTTTTAATTTGCAGTTATATTCGTGATTTTCAATTTATTGTATAAATTATATTTCAGAATACTGCAATGCTTAATGATACCATCAAAGAAGGCAGCAGTGGTCTTGCAGAGCTAAATACAATATTAAATTCAACACAAACCAAAATTAATAGATTAAAGGTGAGAAGTATTTATTACTTATCTTTTATATTTATATAAAGACGAGTAAGTACATTTGGCTGTAGGAAATCAATTTAGGTCAGCATTGCTTTGCATGTATTAAAATTAAAAATAGAAAATTATAACTTATCGGCTATCACACAAATTTGCTTAAAATATGACTACCTATTCAAAATAATATTAATCTTTTATTTCACATAATATTATTATTATTTTTCTTTGTGTATATTCAGTTGTAATTGTTCTGTGTGTTTCCTAAATATTAAATAAATAATATTATGTAAAACTAGAAGACTAATGCGACCGTCTTTTTCATTTTATTTCTACTGCAACTATTACGTAGAAGCTATGTACTTATGTTGCTGGTGGTAGTATATATTTTATATCCGCCCGAACAGCGACCACCGTACACAAGGTGTTAAAACACGCTGTACTGATCCACGTGTGTCGCGTTCCGGGATCAGCCTACGTATATCCGGGTCCAATAGGGCGGCATAATTGTGTCGACTGCGGATGAGCAATCATCTCTCGTCAGTCGACATTCTATTGGATGTAACTCCACATACTATCAGGTGTAGTAGGGTGACTTATCCGCGCACGTATAAAAAAATGTATTTGCGTAATATTTTTTTGATATTTGCTTAAGGTTATAGCTTAAGGTCCATTTTCATACATTTTGTTTCACCTTTAATCTGGGTAACTAAACAAGTATTGGCATTAAAATTTAATACGACGAAATTTTAAAGGCCGAAATATCCATGCATATTAATTATTTTTACATTTTTCTTTCAACTGCGAGAACTAATCACTAACTAGACGTGAATTTAAATTCTTTACTTGCCAATACTTGTTTAGTTACCCAGATTAAAGGTGAAACAAAATGTATGAAAAATGGACCTTAAGCTATAACCTTAATACCAATTTTTTGACACGAATCGGCTTTTCTGGGCACACAGGTCTTTCAGGTGAGTGCTTTAGGCGTCCGCGTCTAGGTTATTCGCGTAATGATTCCTCTTTAGTATATCTAATATAGAGGAATCATTACGTCAGTCATCGAAGGCTAACTTATGTTTTTTTTAGTCAGTACTTGCTGTGATTCGCATATAGAATTATCGAAATAATGCTGCTAGTGTAAACGTATCTGGAAATTCTTGCGCCATATATTGCTGCGCGAACTTGCTAGTCTAACGTTAGCTCTACAGGTTCCTTTCTATGCATTTATGGTGATAATTATTATAATTGGAATTACAATGTTTACGATTAAATATTGAGTGATTCTATTGTGGAAATTCGTACCATGGCGACGACTTTGCTTTTAGATTTAATGATATCAAATATTGAAGAAATCTTGGCACAATTATCGCATTCATTCTAATGAATAGTTTATGAGATTATTCACGTCTGAAGTTCCCTTCATAGATATCTCTTAAGGAGTAAGCAAATTGTAAATGAGTGCATATTTACTACAAATAGGATACTTAGCACTTATATATCCTAAGGTCCAAGCCCCGAAATCGTCTCAAGCGGCATCGTAAGTGGTTTTGTGTTAGCAGCGATGAGTAAGCAAGACAGATATAGAGGGAATAGGAAGGATGCCTGACATAGAGCAGTGCAGATAGCGCTGTCATAGTTTGGCTCAAAAGGTAGTTCAGGGCTATTTTGTTGGGAGTAAGATAATCTATTTGTAATACTTAATCAGTCTGGGCTCGGTGTAAGGAAGTTGGCGGAGTCTCGAAAAGCAACTAAAGACGTTGGTCCTGCGCCTGATCTCTTTCCGGTCATGTCGGATTGCCGTCTCACCGGACTATGAGAGTGACGGAACAGAGAGTGCTTGTGTATTGCGCACACACTTGTGCACCATAATATCTCCTGAGTACCTGACTGATCTCCCTAGATCGGTTAGAAACTAAGCATAAAGTGTGAAAGCCATAGTGGTTCACGTAAGTGTGTGGCGTTCGAGGATCATATTCAGGTTCAAACAAGCCGACATCATTTTCCACCACTGCGAGGGATAATCACCATCGGTCGCATGCATTGACTGGACTCCACTATACTTCAATAGAGTCACTCCTCGAATAAAAAGTTGGAGCGACTTTATTAATCTAATGTCTAGATTAATGACTTATTGCCCAAAGATTTACTTATTATCATTAATTCCTATAATAATAGCGTTGTTTCTTCATTTCAGGGCGTCTGCGGTAGCATAACAAACTTCTTCAGGGTGAAACTGACATCAAAAGACGATCTTTCGTACTCCAGCGAGCCTAGCTACATAGGCCAAACGAACTACAAAGATTACATCCCAGCACAAACCGAGATAGGTTCCATTAACCAAGGCCTCGGCCCGAACGACAACGAAATGACGCCGCGTGCGAAACAAAATGGCCGGCGATCACAAAATGGCCGCCATTCACAGAACGACGCCGATATAAATTCGGCATTAGAAGATTTAGAGGCTATGCAGATAATGGACGATCCAACGCAGGTTCGTAGAACTATTGTATGCGATATTTCTAAACAGGTTAATACGCAAATGAGCAAGTTGGACCAGATGATCAACCAAGCAGATCGTGCCCAGGCATCCCTGCATCATCAGAATAAGCAAATGCGATCGTTCTTGCGATAGACAGTTGTGAGTCAGTCAGTAGTCCTAGTTCTGATGGTAACTTCGATTTGGATTGTTGAATTGGTTGATTATACCTAATGAGCTAACAATAGAGTGGTGAATTACTTGCAGAAACTATATCAGCACTATACATCTATTTACAGCTAAACTAAGTTTATTTAAAGTGTGTTGTGCAGTGGAATACCAAACAATACTTTGTAATTCTTATTCTTATTAATGTTGGATGGTGTGTCTACTGTTTATTGGCGGTCGTGTTGCTTACCATCAGGCGAACGACAAGTTTATCTCGACATGCAAAGCAATAAAAAATATATATATTTCAGAGTCACGTTTACTTAGAAGGTAATTCACACACAAATTGACATCACTTTGGCCACCATCAATGGTCACAACGGACATTCATCGAAATTTTATTTAGACTGCCCTATCCTTACATAAAGTCCAGAGAGTACTTTTCAATGCTAGTTTAAAAATAGATCTTTTTTTTACGAGTGACGTTAATATTCCCGGGAGTTGTTGTGATCATGTATGCCTACGTACTCGTTAGGTGATTCATTCTTCTGATTCATTAGGATTTCCGGGAGTATTTTCCAATGGAACTCTCAGGGAATGTAAGCAAACATTTTACTCAATATTTCACAACGGGCAAATGCGTGTACTACATCAACAATGATATTAATCTGTGTCGAATTGACTCCATTTTCCCTGAAGTTCAAATATATCTCGGACTAAAACCTACTCTATATTCGTGGAAGGAAAACTAAACGTAATCTACCTGTACTGCCATGGTAAGCGAGAAAGAGTTATGTCAGGGAAAACTTATTTCGCGAAAATCAAAGTTTTGTCAATATAGTTTTATGGTTTTGTAAATAAGCGGCGATAGAATAAGCGGCGATAGCCTAGTTGGGTGTGGAACGGACTGCCAGACGAATGTCCGCAGGTTCAAATCCCAAGGGCAAACACCTCTGACTTTTCTTAAAAAAAAAAATCATGTGTGTATTCTTTGTGAATTTATCGTTCGCTTTAACGGTGAAGAAAAACATCGTGAGGAAACCTGCACATATGAGAAGTTCTCTATAGGAATTTCGAAGGTGTGTGAAGTCTACCAATCCGCACTAGGCCAGCGTGGTGGACTATAGGCCTAATCCCTCTCAGTAGTAGAGGAGGCCCGTGCTCAGCAGTGGGCAAGTATATAATACAGGGCTGATATTATTATTATTAAGTGTGTAAAACTGGGATAGAGAAACTTTTTAAGTTTTAGTTTTAACAAATTCTAAACAAGATACTGTTATTTAGGTAAGTTCATTGGATGGGTATTTCTTTAAGCTATCTGTCGACTAAAAATCAAGATTAGGTTTTTTTTTTTGAGATACCGCTTTTGAACTTAGCACTGCAGTATATTTCTATTAAATAAGTCTTTCGTATGTGACAATCCGTCTTCCTAGGTATCACGGCAATCTTTTTCTATTGTGAAGCAGCAGTGTGTTCACATATACACTGTTGCCTTTGTTACACTTTAAAATGACCAATCATCGCGTATAGATGTATTCCACGTTGATTTATTTACTGCTAAAATGGTCAAAGACAAAATTAGATTGTGACTTTTCCTACTTCGACATTGGCAAAATCATTGTCTGTTAACGATGGAGCCACAATATTAAAATTGAATTGGATTTAAGTATGTGACTTCAAATAACACAGGAAGATGGCTGCGATATAATCATAGTGAGTTGTCATTTAATGTTCTGTGTGCTTAGAATACGGCAAATAAACACGATACAACTCCGTGTCGTTTTATTGGGATTGGTTGAGAGACTGACATTTGACTGACGCATTGGTCTTTCAGTCATACACATCAAGATTATACGACTCTGGGACTTTCTATGGTGGATACGAAAGGGACACAGGAATCAAACACGAGTGCCGGCACTAGACTGGTTTATCATTCAGTTTACGCCGGTACATAAAAATAATTTTAGAATTGAGTACAATATCATATTGACAGTGGATGGATTGTGTTATTATTTATGGATTGACCTGAAGTTTACAAGGCTAGCGTCTGGTCACGTTGTTAATTCGTATAAAAAAGCTTCAGTCACCAATCAGGCTCGGTACTGACATAATACTTACATAAAAATGTTTTCTTTAATTTCATCAATGAATATAGATGTAATTGAGCTAAATTCGTTGATATGTCTCTATCAATAAAGGGAAATGGGAAAAATAGGTTATAAACTTTCTGAGAAGAATTAAAGTTAAATTAATGAATCATAATGTTTTTCATTTCGTTACATTGGATCGGAGTTACCATCAGACTTAATAGTAATCATTTATCGAGAGATGAATTTGTTTATGGTACTACTAAATGTTAGTAAAAATCGCACTTTTAGGATTATAAAGGCCTAATCCGAAATAATAGGATTTTAACTTTTGATTGAATGAAATGTTTTTGTGCCAATTTCCATCAAAATGTAATTTTATTAGAGTATATTTTTAAATACCATTATTATTATTAATGTATGTAAATATTATTAGCTATTTGTTAGCTTCTCTGAAATGTTTTTTGCCTAGACCTCTATAATTGTAAAGGTGCGGAATGTTTAAAATCTCTTGCTTTGTGTAATCGACGTGCCTAAATGTAAGTTTGTATAAATGTATGATATTCAAAATATTGGAATTAGATTTGGACTTTAGCAATGTTGGTGCTTTTGAAGATAAGTGAAATTATGCGAACTTTGGCTAATGAAGTTATGTCGAATGTAAAATAGCTCATTTCGATGTATACAATTATATTTGATATGATTTTGACTGCCTCGGAGTTGTAATACTGTTTCAATTAAATATAGTTTTTCTAATATTCAAAATGTATATCCTTTTATATACCTATCAAATGTTCTATTTTAATTAATGTACGTTATTTCCATTGTTTAGTATATCAACGGATTGTTATTTGATTAGTATGCTTCGTACTATAGACTTAGGGTCTGTTTCACAATGTTTAAGTCAATATCATTCGATACGTAACACCGTTAATCTGTCGTCTGCTGGCGAAATTCCTTTATCTACAAAAACCGAATTATAGATACGGGCTAAAACTGCGCCGATATTTCAAACCTATCACACATTCTAGACTTTTAGATAACCAAATAGGCTATTATTTTTACATTATTTTGTTTGATTTTTGTATTTTTTCTTATTCGTGGCACGGCAAAGTGGTCTCACTGCGCCTGATGGTAAGTGGAGTGGGTTCCAATAGTATGTTGACTGACGACAGACGATTACCCCTCGGCAGTCGACACAATTATGCCGGCCTGTTGGAACTGGATATGCACAGGCTGATCCCGGAACATGACACAATAGGGTGTTTGACTAGTGTAACTAAAAATATAAAATTACTCCAATAGATAATACAAAAATATATATCAAATACATTTTTTTGTTTTAAATTGAAATGATCTACACAAAAATAAATCCTCGATTTATACAATGTATATTTTGGATTTCGTCGTGCTAAAGTCAACTACTTCTTTCTTAAATCGTTTGATTTTGGCACATGAATGAACAATTTATCGGGATTATGTGGTGTCGAGTTTTTACTTAATGGCACCGAACAATATTTATATGCTGGAACATTCATTTTTTGTGGAAAAAGTAACAACTAACAGATATAAATCAAAACAATTTGTGTTACTGTAAGGTGCAGGCTAGGTGTTACAACTGTCACAAATGTTTGTATATGTGCGATGACGTCACACAGGAATAAAGTCACGTGACAACGCGTTTTAGCGCGATGTTATAAATGCAAAAACAAAATCACGGATTTTTAATAAATTGAGCATATTTCAGCAATAAAAATATAATTAACGTTATAAGTGAATATTCTTCTATCGTTGTACATGCATTTAAAAAAAATGTCAAATACTCTATTACGTGTGCCGCTATGGCGGGCTTTAACACCTTGTGTACGGTGGTCGCTATCCGCCTATATTTTGTCGCATTATATTATTTGACGATTAGCATTTACTCAGCCATCGTGATTCGTGACGTCAGATATTATTTTATTTGCAATTTATTCGTATTCGTTTACAATAAAGAGTGTTTGTATATTGTACTTAAGCATAGACATTTGGCATAACTTTGAATAATTACAGTGATTTTATGAGTGTAGTATTAATTATTAATAATTATAAACCTTAAGAGCTTTGAAAAATGCTTCCATTATGGTACAGAAATAATTTTAAATCTAGTAGAAAACTATACATGGTGTTTTATTAATAGCCAGAAATATTTATAGCTTTTAAAGCTACGAAACAGATATTGATATTTTTTAATATTTTTGCTATCTCAATTTTGGTTATTTTGCTAGTCATTTTAGAGTAGTCGCTTGATTACTGATTACACTAATAATAAAACACCCTGTGGGTAATGTAGGTATCGACTTTTATAATTGACGTTACCGCACTTGTTAACAACACTAGCAACATATACTCTTTGACTATAAACGATATTTAGCAGTGATTCAATAACTGCTTTTGCGAACCTTACGTTATTATGTTATTATAAAATACGTAATGTTTACTAAAGTAAAGGTGAAGAGTTGGTTGTTTTATCGCGGTAAATCTCGGGTATTACTTAATCGATTTTTTTTTACTGATACGAAGCTACATTACTCCTGAGTGCTATAGGCTAGTTTTAATCCAGGGGAAATATAAGGTGGGACTTTTATCCCGGAAAACACTTCTCACGCGGGTGGATAATAATATACAAAGCAGTTATTATCTCAATTAATTCTTAAAATGTTAATAAATAAACACGTCCCTAGTCTTTTTAAAATTGTAACCATATTAATTCTATATGTAATACTTCCCGGCTACAAATAGTTTTCGTAGGCGTAATTTTAAAACCTATTGTTTTTAGGTTTGTGTATAGCAATTGTTGGTTATGAATAATTGGAATCGGTAATGTATTATGATATTACGATTTTGGTAAACTTTCCCAGTGTTAATCTACGATCCTGAATATAAATCAATCAGAACAAAATAAACCACAATACAGGCTCGCCTAGTGTGTGGACTGATGTCAATACATTAATTATTTGAAATATTTCGTACATTACTTTAAAATTCATACTTTGTATATTCGTTATGTATAGTAAAATCCTTTGTAAAATAAAATATTGTTCATTTCATTTCATAAATCATTTGTACCTACGCATGTCAAAAAAGCTTTGTTCTGATTGGTCCATTTTCACGATCGATCGAAAAAGCGATTGGGATCGTTTCTTGAAATTATAAAAGTCTAAGAATTTTGTAAGAAATTTCTGTGCCCGGGCAAGTTTCAGGTTAATTTCATGTGGTATTTTTCCATGAGTTGCTATTTGGCACCTGTGAACATAAGTAATCTATTGGCATCATATTTAAAATAATTCTCGAATATTCCTGGTTCATTATAAGCTATTAAAATACTCTCATTTACTATGTAATAAAAATACCTGCTAATATTTTCTTAGAGTCATGCAAAAGAAAAAAATACTAAGAATATATTATTTATTATAAAATGAATCAATTTATTTATTTTTGCAGTATTATGAACATAAATTATTTAAGAATCTAATAGATTAATTAAATCTGATTATGTTAATTAAATTCAATTCTCAAAATTATTATATTTGGAGACAGAAAAAATAGTTTTATAACTCAGATACATATTATACTTATCTTTATGTTAAGGCTCTTTTACATCAGTCGATTTATGAGTTTAGTTATATAAAAAATCTTATTTCCTGAGCCTTGAATTGAATTTAGTATGTATCTACCAAAATGATATTTTAAAATTAGCTATTTATAACGCTTTTTCGATTGTGATGAAAATATAGTTTTAGTAAACCAATAAAGTGTCAAACACGATGTTAAATTTTTATGATTTGTATCAACATTGAATAAAATATGTGATTAAGCTATTGTTTTATTTTTGCCGAAAAGTTCGTCACAATTACGCATTCCGTGACGCTATGATGTTCAAATATTTTAAAACCATATTTATCATTCCTCATTATAAATTGTGGAAAAACACATAAATCAATAAGCGTTGAAGCTGAACTGGAATAAAATATGGTAACGAAAGAAATAATTTGTTTTTTACTTTGAATGTATTTTTTTTGTCTCCCACACTCCGAAGTCCAATGTTTAAAAACTGAGCCCCACGGCATAATTATTTTGGGTATTTATAACAGGCGATTTTTCAGTGATATCGAGTAGCGTGTTGCATCGTGATAAAATAAAAATTTGAACTCGTTATTTAAGATTCAAACATTGCTGTTTTCTGTCTTGTTAAAAAATCTTGCACCGTGCTCGAACTGGGAATCGAATCCAAATTCTCATGGATATGACTTTAGACTTACGTGACAATGAATTAAAATATTTATATAATAAAAAAATATTTACCTATATATACATATAGTTCTCATTCCACAACATTTCACATTGGCTTATAGAACTATGGGGTGTTTTCTGTAACACCAGTGTCGGAAATAATATTTGGGAGTTGCCAAATATTTATATCGATGCGAGGGTTGATCTCAGACCACGTTCTTTTATTTCACTGTTTACCCATCGACCACCGCTGGTAACAACAGAAATTGTCATATAAAGATCACACTATTATTAATCTTCTCGAAAAGGTGTTCACAATCTAAATGCATGGAATATTTGTACAGGAACTGAGACGACACCGAATTAGACTTTTCTTTTCTAGACATAGTACATTTCCGTCAACCTTAGTAACAAGGAAATTTCGCCGTTCCTGATCTCGCTCAAAGAAGATCCGTACGGCATTGGAATGGTCACGCCTCCAGTCACGGTCGCACAAAAAACAGAACTTACGGACCGTAACATCGCATTATATAAGAATCAGATTAATGCACCATGACCTGTCACTACTTCGGAATCCGTAGCGTAGCAATGTTACTAGCACTAATTATTTGCCATGTGCTTGCGTTATCATTTGCAAATCCATTCCACAAGTACCCGTTTGTATTCCTGCTAGATGTTGGTAATGAAGAACTTGAAAGCGTTAATACGCAACAGATACGCATATCGACACCTGGAGGGTCTATAGCTCTTCGATATCCAGCAGTCGGTGAAGGAGATAATATAGCCCATGTGAGAGTAAGTGGAATCGACTTTGGAACTGATCTTAAAGCAAACATAGTTGACGGAGGACCTGGTTACAAATACGTTGTGTTAGTATTCATGGGTAACCCAGGAAGACCCTACGATGCTGTTTTGACTGTGCAAACTGTGCCTGATACAACAAAAGATGTTCAAGATAACAGTGCAAGTATTGAGAATGATCCAAACGACAGTGCTGAAGATTTAAGTGACAATGAGAATAGAGAATACTTGGAGAGTTCAAAGGCTGAACTTATGCAGTCCAGTTCTAATGTTTATAATTACGCCCATGACAACAATGAAGGTTATATTGAAAATAATGATTACATCTCACAAAAAGACATACATGTTCCATACAGCGAGAGTTTTAGCTCAGATGAGACTGTAGAAGTAAAGGATTACTCAGAAGATGACGAAGATGATGAAAATCTCAACGTCATCCCGAAAGATGAAGAAAATGATGATGACAATGAGGATGATAATGGTAACAACAATGAAGAAGGTCCGAGTGATGACAAAGTAGAACAATCTGAAGTTTTCGATGAGGAAGACGATCCTAATTTTAATAATGAATACAATGATATGTCGGCAGATTATGATGATTCGGAAGAATTAGATCAGACATTTAATGATGAAGAAGTACATGGTGAGAAATATAAAGACTCTAATAATAATTATGAAGACAATGATGATAGTTCAGCTGTTGCGTACTAGATATATAAAATGTTATATGTAAGATTATAGTCATGTTTTATTTAGAATGCCAACTCTAAAACTTAAAATTATAATTTTAAATTAGTAATGTTAAAAATTGTAAATAAATATTATTCGATGTATTTTTATTCGTCTTGGCGTAATATGTAAAAACCGACATTTTGTTATTCGTTTTTTGTTTCCGTTGCCTTGTATTACAATTGGCGTTTATATTTGTATATTTTAAATAATAAAGAGTAGGTATATGTATAGTAACAAAATATAATTATTATTAAGTATACAATAGGTACTAGTAAATCAAAAAACGTAGCGTGTGACTCATCTGTGTTTTACATTCCGGCACTGAAATTATAAACCTAATACTTAATTTAAAATTATAATAAAATTGTAAACCTATTTCAACTTACAATTTTTTAAATTCAATTTTTGTTTTTTAGATGCAGCAATTTTATTTTTAAAGAATATAATTTCTATAATACGAGGGTTCATTAGGATAAAGATTAAACAGTGTTTTTAGTGTTGCGCGCGTTAAATTTTTTGACTATTTTTAAGAGTATTTTAATCTATTACCATATTTTTAGAAGCTATCTATTCCAAATTTATTATACGTATAGAAAAAAATTAAACATCATATTTATACATTATGTCACCTTTACTTTGGATGTTTTAAAACTTTTTATTATGTGGATATAGTTTCATTGTAAAAATTTCATTTAAGTTGTTGATTTCGTTAATCTCCTTCTAAAATAAACATCATTTTGATTCCCAACCAACACTGTAAAACAATTTATAATATCTTGGTAGCTTAAAGATTTAAAAAGGGACTGACATTGATATTTAAAAAAATATATATTTATAAATCTTTGCCTATACTCGCTGTAACTCGTGCGCCGTAAATGTGGAACGAATGCGTAACGCCATTTCCTCGGGGTGTTAATAGACCAGTAGATTTAACTGTAAGATTACTGGAATTATGTTCATAGTTGACGTTAACAAAACATATTCCCACACGAGGGTTGGCGTACATCACAGACTGACATTAATAAGTGCATGAAAACACTTTATTTTTGTCTCCAAATGGCAAGGGTTAGCAAAATCTTCGGTGTAGGCGTACACGCGCAGCCATTTGGAATTGAAACGATGTCAACAAATTGTATAGGGTCCCGCCGCGTCTAAGCACGTCTCAAGGATGAAGAGACGAGCTATCAGCGCAGCAGGAGGTCCGCTAATCGCGACAAATAGGCACGTTCCAGATATTACACGTGTATCGGGTGGTTATGTATCTGTTTTTGGAATGTCTGCATTCCACGTGGATTCAGAGGATTCGGGTTTTGGAAGTTTAGGTGTTAATTTGGGTGTAGCGTTAAATTGTATATTAGGACGATTTGGCTTCAGCCATTTTTTTTTATTCATTTTTTTCTGTCAGTGCTTACTTCCTAGGAAAGGTTTGTCTAAATTAATTTATTGATTTTGTTAATTCTGTACGTCAGAAACGATTGAACATTTTCTGGCTATCATTTTAGGTTCAATACTTATGTTGTTTAAAGGATATTAAGTCCCTCATGGACTTTAAAAGAAACAGACTACAGTCTTCGATTGTATACTAAGTAACTGAAAGCCTAGTGCGAACTCTAGATTCCTAAGAAAAACCGTACACAGATGAGCAGCCTCAGCTTTTGGAAAGGCTTGAGTAAGGCATCAGGTATCTTTAATCTGTAATTGTAAATACCCGAAAAAAAGAAGGACTTTATTTAAAAATTTACCATCTTGGTCTTTAAATCAAAGATAAAAACGTATACAAAGATGTTTCTACAAAAAAGGGATTGTTTCAACCCTAGAAAATACTGGACACGTCCTTCATACGAACATATGTCCGTGCATTTACGCACATTGGATATAACGGTCAATGGAAATCAAAACATCGACATTCATTGACAAAATATTTTAATTCGAACCTTATAAATTTTAACTAGTTTTCTTAACGCCATGGAATTTGCTCGATATTTCTGAAGCCAACTCCCATTTTACTGCGGTTCTGTTTGGACAATACTTATATTAATAAAAAGGAGTAGGGTGCCCCTGCAATTTAACATACAGAAAATTTGAATTTCCTCTGGTAATATTTTAGGGCCCTGATTATAAAGAACTATATAATATATCGTGGAGAAGTAAACGATAAATACAGTGATAGCTTCGAATGGGCTATGGTGATAATAGCTTATAATTTTATTTTGTATTTTGAAGGTATCTGTTTTTAAATATTCGATCTTATTTACATAACTAGCTTCCGCCCGCAGCTTCGCCCGCGTGGATTTCGGACTTCAAAAATGGAGCCGGTCGCGAACGTTCGAGAATGTTCGTTTTACGAAGCTACTCGCTAGGTGATTCGCTAGCCTCTAGGTGCCAAGCAAGCCGCCTGCCTGTGCGTTCGCGACCTTATATATATACAAAAATAATCCTTATAGCATGATTCAGTATTCACGCATGATGGCTTATTATTAGCGTATTTCATGTATAACATTGGTGTTTCTATACCGATTTCTATGATTCTTTTTTATGGAATATTTAATAATGTTAACTTTTTTAATTAGGGATGACTGAGAGTGTTATATATGTAAGAGTAGACAAATATAATTAGAAAGCTTCGAACTGCTAAGCTATCGGGACTTACACGTGTTATTGTGAGTCAACCATAAAAGATAGACATATGGTGTCGTGGGATATTTTTTACATAATTTTAAGGAGAACATTTCCGTCATACATGATTTCTGTGTAGCTTTAACCATTAAGGTTGCACACGCGACGGAAGCTTAAAAAATGGAGTAACTTCTCCCGTTTTCCCAACATTTCCCTTCACTGCTCTGCTCCTATTAATTGTAGCGTGATGAAAAGTATACTCTAACCAGCACAGGAGTATCACAAATAATTGTACCAAGTTTCGTTAAAATCCGTCGAGTAGTTTTTGTTTCTATAACGGTTATACAGACAGACAGACAGACCGACAGACAAAAATTTTACTAATTGCATTTTTGGCATCAGTATCGATCCCTAATCACCCCCTGATAGTTATTTTGGAAATATATTTCATGTACAGAATTGACCTCTCTACAGATTTATTATAAGTATAGATAGATATAGAAGATATAGATTAGATAGAATGTGATTCCAATTTGTATCTTATGAAATAAGTCGTAGTTTATGGTTTCAGTTGGCTGTACATTAATAGCCGATTGCAATAAAGTATATGTATCAACGGTTGAAAGGCTAATTGACGTAAGTTACATTTTTGCGACACAAGTTTCATATATATTTAAAATCAGCTCTTTTTTCTGTGATTTTTTTCAACATAGTTAAATTTTTTCGAAAAAAACATGTTGCTTAAATTAATTAATTAGCTTTTCAACCGTCGATATTACCGATCAATCGATATGGAGAATGAGCCAATCAGAATAAAGCTTTAATAACATTCAAGTTAGGGATTACGATCAAACGACCCTTTATTGAAATCGACCGTTAGTCATCCTTCATCTATGAGATCGAAACTACTATATTGCTCCACCTGACAAAAACCTGGATCAAAAAAAAATGGGAGTTCTGACGTCATCGCTTGTTAATTGTGTTAAATTATCTTTTATCTATTAAATAATTCACAATTGCGCGTACGCGACGTCCCGCACGTATAACGGTCGATAGAAATTCAAATTTGGAAATCAAGTAAACATGTCGACGTTCTATAATTCTCATTTGAAATTATTCGTAAAACGGTTTCTTTGGTTGCCTTTGGGTCATCTTGCTCCGAATCCATTTTGATGTCTTCTCTTAGAGGGCGCCATCTTTTGTTAGTGGTAAAACCATTTTACACTCTATCGTTGAATAAATAGACTTGTTTTCAACTTTTCTAGTTGTTAATATGAAAATTGTAAAATAACACATTTTAGATTCTGTTTTCATATGCAATGTTTGCACCGTTCCGAATGTTTGTTCGATAAAAACACAGTATTTGATTTGCATGATTTTGATTTATGGTTTATATAGAGTGATTAATTGCGGTACTTAAAGTTTAAAATTGTTTGACATATATTATAATTTGCGGATTATTCAAATACTGGATTTTTCGTTTTATTATCATTGTTATTAAACTGTATAGCAATAAATATGAATAAAGTGACAAATTATTTATGAGACAATGAAATATTTTGTATATCTCTTATTTTGAGTAGGTAAGTATGAATATTAGTTCTATTATTTACCAAAACATAACCATACTTATTACTAAAATATCATTCTATTCATAGACTTGGTTGATTTAAGTAAGCTAGGAATTCTATTTGAACTGTAATTATTTTATAGTATAAAATATGACTAGAGCTCTGGTAACAGCACAGATATTTAGCATCTGCTCAATAAAAGAAATCCTGACATTATGATTCAGTTATAATACTGGCCATTGCATATTTAGAACATAAACGGTCACCGAATGCGATTCGAAATTCAAATGTCACTTTTAAAAATAGAACGTCGCCATCACGGCGGGAGCCAGGGGACCGCTAATCGAATATAGGTTGTAACGGTTGTTGAAGCAAAGAATAAATTGAATTATTTCAATAATAGATTATTCGCTTCTTTGTTACCTTGAAATTAGTTTGCTTGTTGCTAAACCATAGGCGAATTTAATACAACTCTGTCTGTCAAATTTGGTCAAATGTCGGAACTAAAATCAATACTTAAACTTACACTTATTTGTATCTACCTTACAAAGTAGGGAGAGGTTTAATTCTGTATATAAAAAAATAGACTTTGAATGCACTTCCGGGCATTTCTCGAGTCCAAGAGATAACGTGGCGACTCTGTAAACAACTAAAAATAACGGAATAACAAAAAGTTTACTCAGTCAAATTGTTTATTTTCGGATTGTGGCCAAAAATTGCGAGAGTTTTGAGAACACTAATAAAAGTACTAGAAAACCTTGCCAACCGATGTAATAATTATATAATAAAAACAATCTTCAATAGCAAAAGTGTAGAATTGGTTCTTTATAGTTATTTTAGGTCCAGGAAATGGGAATTGCGAGCAATTCTCTTACACAGGTTAAAGAAGCGATAAGTTATATTTGGTGATGTTTAGAATTACTGTAATTTAGGCCAATACACGACGAGTACAGAAAGTTTATAAACAGTAGATGAAACTAACAGGCATTTTAATTATGACTATACATGAGTCATACTGTCCAAAAATTTTTTGGGGCCATGGACGTGTATTCTATAGACACGAACCTCCATATAAACTATTTGTTCAAAATCTGAACTAAAATGGCAACCAAAATGTCACTGTTATCTATTTATTCACTTAAATAACAAATAATTTTACTTATTTGACTAATATCTTCTATTCAAATCCAGGTTTACACTTAGACTCGAGTTCTTATATCATGAGCGCCACTCCGTAGTCCGTACACAACCACAAGCTATCAATATTGACCATACTAAAGTCATTTTGAGTGGATTTCAGTTCAATTCAGTGGAACACAGTGAAAGTTCGGAACGCCAAATCTAGTATGTAGTACATATATATCGATGTTTGGGGCATATTTTAAATAGGGTTAGTCATTATGTAGGTAACTTTGTCAGTAGCATTGATAACGGGTTGGACCGGGATAGTGCTAAAGTAAAGTAAACTATTATGCAAAGATAGCTTTTGAGTGTTTCGTTAGGTGAGGATTTTGATGGGAAAATTTACCCTTCCTTTTTCAATCCCTTTCTGTATAGGCATAAGTTCATGTTTCTTCCGTATTTAGAGTGGAAAAGAATCCCATTTTCCCGGATTTTTTGTTGACCTGGAATTTAAACTTGTGACAACAACACGGGCTCATATAGATATAGGTATGATGATATGTCTCATAGGAAAAAAATGAACACTTTATTTAATATATATAATTCCTTTGAATACGATAAATATAATCAATAGTAGCCGCTAAATACTCTATTTAAAATAATTGGTGTTAAATAACTATAAGAGTTCACTTGCTTATAATACCCTAGTTTGTAGCACTGTTCTAGGACTGCAAACGGTTTTGGGTTCGATACTTAGATAGATAAAAATAATAGATAAATTATAATAAAAATGCTATTAATACATGCCGGATTTATATTTCTGTCCTATGGGTTGATAGGTTTGCACCCAATAATTACATCATGGAACGTGAAACTCGGCAAAAGTAGTTAATTAGTTGTGTCACTTTTCAATATTGAAACCTAGTGTGAACCAAGATTAGTAAAATTAAAAAAAAATAGTTTTATTTTTATAATCCTTAATAATATCTTCGTGTTGATAAATAGTAAAAAAAAATTATTGCTTTGTATGAGGAGACGAGCTTGCCGTTCGCCTGATGTTAAGCGATACGACCGTTCATAAACAGTAAAAACACCTTGAATTAAAAAGTGTTGTTCTGGTTTTCCACTGCGCCTGCCATCCTGAAACATGAGATGATGTTATGTCTTATTATGTCTAGTAGTTACACTTAACCGATAAACGGGCTTTTAAAGTAACATATTATAGTTCCTGGCAACAGAGCACAAAACATATCTATTTTAAAACCACCTGGCGCGAGGGTAATTAGTGCAATTGTTTTGTCTTCGTAGTTTTGATGCCCTTGACATTTGAGCGGTTTCAGATTTTACGATTCTCGTGCTTCGGGGTACAGTTTGTTTTAAAAAACATCAGTCCATAAACTTTTATGTTGACTCCAAAGAACAGGAAGGTTCCATTTGGCTTCGACGGTAGGAAGTAAGGTATTGTTTACGAAATGTTATGATAAAATTGGATTTTTGGCATTGAGGTATTATATAAATTATTGGTAACAGAAAGGAGGTTAAAGTGTCAACACGGGAGGATTATATTAATGAAATTAGGGTAAGGAAAAAATCTTTAGCCATTGAAGACATCGTTTTATTGATGGTTATTTATAGTTTTCGGAGCAGTATTTGCCTGATTGTATCACCTCGAGTCTTTAGAGGTTATTAGATGTTAAGTCTTATTAGTCATAAAGACTAGTAATTAAATAGGCTCTAATGTCCTTAAAACCGGAACGCAACAATGCTTTTAGAATGTTGCTAGGCGATAGAACAGCAATCGAGGTGGTACCTATTTGGTTTATAGTATTTGAGAAACCTACCATCTAGAAGCTACTTGCAATCACATTGCGGATAAGCAAAAAAATATTTTATTGCGGTTTTCGAAATTGCGATCTCGCGTATTTCAGCTGGGACATTCGCTGCGCTATATTGAACGTCATGAGATTTTTTGTTGATAATGCTTTTGATGTTTAGGTTTTTAATGTTTTGTTACGAAAAATGAATCTATTTTTCTTTTATGATAGAATTATGAGATAGTTAGTATCGTGATAAAACGCCATCTATCTTTCTGACTAATATTATATATGCTAAAGTTTGTGAAAATGTTTAGATTCTTGTTAGAAGTAAACGTACAAACAATTGAACAGATTTGTATTATGTTTAGCAGACGGGTAGATCAAATCATTACCGTATTATAGGCAAAATTTTATTCCGATAATTTGCTTCCATGGGATATACTGGAGTTCTTTTTAATCTGGTAAAGGTGCCGCTATGAACGGCTTCAGTTTAAGGGACTTTTGAAGCAAGATAAGCTCTTCAAGTCGCAAGCGATACCGACTAACTTATAAAAACAACGGAAACTTATAATTACAAAAGCACCATATTTTAATCATCTTAAGACTATATATATTAAATTCTATAACGCCCAGTAAATATGTCCTTAATAATATTATAATTACTGGTTGTAGGTTTCTCTTATGTGTGAGTTCGCCTGGGTAGATACAACCGCAATGTCTATTTCTGCCGCCAAGAAACACTGTGTAGTCACTGTTGTGTTCCGGTTTAAAGGACATTGTAGCCAGTGTAAGTAGGCACTGGACGTGATAAGACTTAACATCTCATGTCTCAGGATGGCGAGCGCAGTGGAATACCAAATAATACTTTGTAATTCAAGGTGTTGGATTGTGTTTCTGCTGTTTATGGGCGGCCGTATTGCTTACCATCAGGCGAAGGGCAAGCTCGTCTCGTCATTCAAAGTAATAAGAAAATGTCCTTTAAAACAATCATGCTTGCCTACGTTTGTAGCGAGAAAAGACAGTGCGCAGTATATTGGCATATCAGGATCTCATTAATTTTCTACAGGTAATATTAACTGTTGTATTAACAAACAATACTTCCTTTGCTCTTGCCGTATATATTTTGATTATAAGACCTTGTTCCCGATATAAAACGAAAACATATTAAATATGTAAGCACTCAATATCAGGGAAGCATTGAAATAAACATACGAGTATCAATTGAAATTTGTATTTCATTCATCACTTTGTGTCTTTGTTATTGTTTTAGCAAAAAATAATTCACGTAAATGCCAAATTTATTGATACTAGGGTTGCCAAATTTTGTAGGAATGTAAAGTGTAATGTGGACGGAAAATTTAAATAAACAGTAGAATGGAGATATAAATATTATTATAGATTTTTTTTAAAGTTATATGAACATATTTATTGGAGTTTCTCGCACAAATAAACTACTTATTACAATTATTAAAAGATTCAAAACTCAAAGCACCCCTGATTTTGCGAAGCTACATGTGTAAATATCGATTATACATTGCTCGTTTTAAATGTGAAGGAAAACACTAAATAGAAAAGGCAACTTGTAATAAAGAACGAAATAACTATAATACTGTTTGTAACAGTATAGTTGGCAACCCTACTAGTAGGTAGTATGGCAAGAAGATTCAACAAACACACTACACGCAAGCCTAGTATTGTGCATAGATACATACTATATATAAATAACATAAACATAATACCCAAACTCGAAATAAATATTTGCAGTCAAACATAATTTGTTTTAGATGGATATCTTTTCTTGGTCAGAGCCTGTAGTGCACACAATAATCGTTACTGTCACATTTCAAAAATAGACTTGGTGGATATAAAGTGCTTGGTAGAAAAGTTTTCTATTGATGTTTTTTTTTGTGCCAGCAATTTTTGTGTACTTTTATATACAAATCTCGTCAAAACTTGAAAACTGTCTTCATTTCGGAAAAAATATTTGTAATAATTTCAATCATACGTTATAAATTTGTGCAGTAAAAATATTTTTGAAAACTTTTTGGTTAGTGTAAAAATATATGATATATTTAATTCATGTGTAATAAATGTGTAATGTTTCTTAATACAATAAGATAAGAAAATTAAATATCGAGTCCGCAGTCTCTCGTCTTTCGCATTACCGCTACACTATTGAGACTGAGTTTATGACATTTTGTCCGAGATGGATAACAGTTTACCACTTTAGGGCTACAATAGTAAACGAGGAGTCTGAGAACATTCTTCAATGTGTCGTGATGTTGAATTCTCCACGGCATCAGTGTCTCATAAATTCGGGACTTATTTGAGTCTGCATGGTGTGTAAGTAGCCTCAACTGTACTGTAAGGAATATATAAATCGACCAAGATTTCTCTGAGATAGGAGACATACTTGGAGCCCTGGTGAGCAAGAGATCACCAATACATAATTATCTAATGATAATCTTGCCACTTCCATTCACAATATACATGACTTGAGTGAGACACAGGTTCGGTTACATTTGGCGCCTAATTCTGATAACACAATCGTGGGATTATATTTAATTAATTTAAGGTTTTCCTGCTCAATATTCCAGTACTCTTTCAGACGTAAACACGAACAAAACATTTTCAAACATTCTTGTTAATAAAAACCCTAGTATAAGTATCTAATCCTTTATAATGCCGCTGGATTTCGCGTCTAATTCTGCTAGAGATCATTTACAACTGGTCTTATGTTTACTACGTGTTATTTTGCTCTGAATACGAGATTGATGATCTCTCGACCAAAGTTGATAGAACCCTAATATTTTATTGCGGGTTTTCCCATGCCGCATATCTTTAGTACAAAAACAAGCTTTGGCGCGTGTTTTTGCTCATATAATAACAAGAAAGGAAAGTGTTGTGATGATTCTTGGAACAAGTCAGTATGTCAGGCACAACAAAGTTGAATGATAAGTCACTTTAATTAGTTATTAAGTTTATAGTGTAGTATCACTGTATATTCATGATTGTTATCAGTTTATTAATCAAAAAATCAAACAAACGTTTACATTCGCGTTACGAGACTTGACAATCAAATCTAACCTAACAAAACATGATCCTGATAGATATTCTAAATTGTATCGGCAGACTGCACTAACATAATATGAAGTAGTAACCACTACAATAAAATCGTAAGTCCGGGTATACGTTATTTAGAAATTATACTATCAAAGAAATCAATTTTATTAAGCAACAACGGACGACGGAAAAATAGGGGTGTAATACATTTAAAGCATGTATTATCAGTATATTTGTCTATGATATCGTAGATTCCAACCAAATTGACCAATGTTCATGCGTTTTTGTTTCTATAAGCCGCGATAAATGATACACTATTTCTTTATTTGTGTTAATCGAATTAAACTGTTTTGCTGATGCTTTCTGCTATCAAATATACAATTCGATTTATATATATAAAGATATTAGGATCACAACGCCGTCTCGGTGTGAAGAGAATTACAACGTGACTACAGATATAAATTCCAGTGGTAGCCCGCGATGTATTTAGATCACCGGGATAAGGAAAGATCTGAATTGTAAGAGTATTTACCCAGCTTTCACAGACCTATTTAGATCGAGTCATTTCCCGTTTCAGGGGTAGGCAGAAGTATCACACCGGCATTTCGTCATTTTTGAATTTTGTAAAGGTAGTGAGTGTATCACCATTTTCTTGGCTCATTATTACAAAGTCGTATGTTAATTGTTACTTATGTTGCATATATTAGATTAAAAAAATTCATTTTGGTAAAAATTAGAAAAGATAATAATTTGTAGTTTCCCTAATAGAGGTTATTGAAAATATCTACTGAAAAAGATTTAAAATTGTCTGATATAAATTCCAGGAGAATTCCAGGCTCTGAGATTATATCATCCGACCAGGGAATTCAATAGAAGATCCCAGCACGGTATACCTACAACGTACACCGCACTACCAATAAATTGTCAGCAAGACCTACACAAGTACCATTATTATGTCATAAAATCAAATTTCATTCTGTAAATATAGGTATGTACTATGAGACTATGGGACATGCAATTATTGTGTAAACAAATTAGAATTCAGGTTTAATTACAGTAATTTGTATCTTAAGATATACATTTATTTTTGTAGCTCTATAAAGCAGCCAGTAACTGCAAATAAAATAAAAAGCTTAGTTTAAAAAACGTTGAAAGACCACAGAACTCCTTAAAAACAAAAATAAACTCATTTCAAAAACGGTTTCACTTTAAAGAGGCGATGAAAACTCACCGCCGAACGATACGAAAGAAAGTCCTTCAGACAATTTATTTTTAAGAGTTTTAAACCAATGAGTCAGAATTTACGAGGTATATAATATTCTCTTTATACAAATACATTTAAGTATCCGCTAAAATGGACATAAACTTTACACTACATTGGTACTTTAACTTGACTCCTGGTATATTAACCACCCTATTATTTGAGGAGTGGTGGTTGTACCAAATGGAGAGGGGACGTCTATGATAGTATAAGCCATGATATTATAAGCCTATGATAGTACAAGCCATGCCAGCCTCCCGGTAGGCAACGGCTTATTTATTTATTTATTTATTTTATTTTATTATTTTCGGAAAACTTACAGCTAGATTAAACAATATTAGAGGTACATAAATATAAGAAGGCCATTTAAAAGCTTTCACAAATAGAATTTAGTACAAGAGCTATGGGGTCGGTAGAACAAATATATACAATCATTAGAAATTATTATATCATAAAGTAAATTATAGAGCCTGATTTGTCAATCATCAGAGAACAGTTAGTTACCTATCATATAAATTAGTATAATATTTCCAGTTTAATTGCTATAATCGTTTCTTAAACAGATATTGAGATTTAGTATGTAGATAAGACTGATAATTTTCAAATCGGCTATTGGCGGAAGAATTTATTATGTAGTGTACTCTTAACGAGAGAAACACTAGTATTAAACAAGTCTAAGTCAAATTCACGTGAGAGATCGTTAAATAATTTGCATGCTCTTATAAGAAAGCTATTTTGTCTGTAAGTAGTGCTAACACAAGGTACATGTAACAATGTTGGCTTGCGTAAGGTTGCAGAACGTGTAATAAGTCCTATATGACTTAGGAGCTCAGGGCTGTTAACAGTGCCGGTAACTATTTTTAATAGATATGTCAAATCAGCAATGCGTCGACGTTCATACAGAGGCAAGAAGTGGAACCTCTTACAACTGTCAATGTAGTTTAGTGCGGGCTTACGTACTTTAAACTGTAGAACCTTTAAGAAACGCTTTTGAATGCGTTCAATTCTGTCAATATACACACTATAGTTTGGGTTCCACACCTGGGATGCATATTCAAGGTGGCTGCGGACAAAAGCGCAGTAAAGGATTTTAAATGTCTTTATATTATTGAAGTCCGTTGCAAATCTTAAGATAAAGCCAAGCGATCTGTTTGCCCTATTAATGACATTCTCAATGTGAGTGTTGAAAATAAGTTTGGAATCGAAAGTTACGCCTAAGTCCCTGATGTTGTCAGTTCTGGTCAAGGCAATACTATGTAACTTATATTTGTGAACTATAGGCTTACGTTTGCGAGTATACGTACATACGAAACATTTGGACACATTGACTTCAAGCATGTTGCGATCGCAATAATTTTGCAGGCTGTCAAGATCTTGTTGAAGGTCAGAACAACTATTAAGATTATTGATAGGGCATAAAATTTTCATATCGTCAGCATAGAGAATGATTTTAGAGTGAGAAAAACAGGAACCTATATCGTTAATAAAGATAACAAATAGAAGTGGACTCAAGAGTGACCCCTGAGGTACACCGGAGGGTATTCGAATTGCAGGTGGCTTAGCAGTATTTCTGGCATTGCAAAGTTCATGGGTTGCGGATGCTGCTCACCATCAGGCGTACCGCTTGCTCGTTTGCCTACTAAGGCAATTAAAAAAGAAAAAGGCAGTGCGTACTGCTGTGTCAGATCCACCACGAGATATTACCAACATTTAAACGTTAGTTTCAACTCGTATTGAGAAAAGTAAGTATCCCTCTATCATTTTAGTATATTATGTATGTATTTTGGTAACGTTTTTAATGTTTGGAGAGCCTACATTTTCTTCCGTAAGTGAATTTATATTGTTTTCCTATATGATGGAATTATGAGATAATTCGTATCGTGATGGTAAAGCACACGACTATCATTCTTATCTTCCTACTAATATTAGAAATGGTAAAGTTTGTGGAAATGTTTGTTAAAAGTAAATCTACAAATAACTGAACGAATTCGGAGGAATTTTGGCACATTAGACTACGCCCTGGATTAACATATTATAAGATACTTTTATCCCGGTAATTTGCTCCCATGGGAAAATATGGAAATTTTTATCTAATGTTTTAAACAGATGGAGCGTATTTCGGACTATTGTAGCGGGAAAGGCTTTCCTCGCGGGTGAATCCGCGAGCAAAACCTAGCCCACAATACTACTCACCATAGGACTGCACCTTAATTAGCTAAGAAATATTGACATAGTCTAATTATTCTTATTGTATACAATACGTTTATAGTAACTTGTGAGGAAACCTTGATTCCGGGGCTCGTTTCCTTACTACCATCTGCGTAAGTAGTGTACGTATGTACGTACCTTAGTAATGGTAATGTAGTATGTTGCCTATATAATTAACATCAGGTTTTGATTTGATTTCGTTCGGTTTTGGCGGTTGTTGGTGTAGCGTCAGCAGTGGATTAAGTGATATTTTTTTTTATTCTAGACTAGTTGACCCGACAGACGTGGTCCTGTCTTAACTATGTATGCACGCACGCATTTTGTCGATCGCTGACAGTTATTTCAAACCACTGACAGATATGTAAAATTAATATTGCCGTTAAGTTTTCTTAAATTTTCTAATTTACTGCGCAATTTTTTGATTTTTTTCTTTCATAAGAACCTTCTCCTGACAATAACAAACACAACAAAAAAAAAATTGTGAAATCGGTCCAGCCGTTCACGCGTGATGGCGTGACCAAGGGAAATAGGGATTCATTTTTATTTATAGATATCTATTTAAAGAAAACAAAATTGAAAGATGAACTAAGACAAATATTTGTGAATGCATTTTACAGGGTATTTAATATTTCTAATAGTGTTGCCCAAATGCAAGAACAAGACGAGACTTAGCCAGTCTTGGTCTTGGTCTTGCGCCAATACACCTGATCTTGGTCTTGGTCTTGGTCTTGCGCTCCCAGTCTTGGTCTTGGTCTTGGTCTTGCAGCAAGAGTCTTGCAAGTCTTGCAATTACCTATTAGTCTATTACTATTTATTAAAGTTTACTTTAAATCTTAGAAAAACGTATTAGAATTGGAACACTGTGAGCTTGAATTAACATAGCCATAGTAAAGATCAAGCAGATTAATAAATAACTGAAGATTTGATAAGAAATTCGAAAAATCAACTGACCTATATGTCGTTTTCCATGGAAGTAACTGTTTCTTAATAAACATTTATGATTTATAAGCTTACATTTGCTAAAACATGTAAAAAAAACAAATTAATTACAATAAATTGACTGTATTTTTAAAGAACAATACTTATCTGTCTAGAAAGAGATTGAACCTTCAACTTATAAGAAATTTAATAAAAGAGTTTTACGATTTATCATTGTATCCCAAAGTAAAAATGAAAAATTATTATTAATATTTCCCAATTGGGACCCGAGTGGGGCCAAAGTGGGAAATCCCAAAGTAAAAATGAAAAATTATTGTTAACATTTCCTAATTGGGGCTTGAGTGGGATTTAAGTGGGAAATCCCAACGTTGAAATAGTAAATTATTGCTAATAGTTCCGCTTGAATAAATCTAACTAAGATAAACGAAAAACAGAAACAAATATTAAACATTTAACCGCAATATTAGTAATATCATCTAGTTGATTCGATGTACATCAAATAAAGCGACGAATGTAATATTCCCGCTTGGACCAGTGGTAACGTGAACGACTGATGATCAAGAGGACCCGAGTTCGAGCCCAACTGACGACAAGGATGCATTCAACCAATAGTTCACTTTCTAATCGAAATATAAAGTTATAGTACCATCAGAGTCCGTAATTCAAAAATTATTTTTGATTTTTTTGAAATTTTAGATTTTTATAAATTTAGATTGGGATCTGATGGGGATTTCCCAATTGGGCCCCATTTGGGATTTCCCAATGGGGGCCCAAGAGGGCTTTGCGTGACATCCCAAAGTGGGCCCCAAGAGGGAAGCCCAAGAGGGGCCCCATTGGTCGCACTTTTAAATTTCTAGTCGGGCTATCCTTACCATTTTATCCCAATCATAATACTACTTGCGTGATCAGTATAATGTATTCATTTTCATTCTAAGCACTCTGAAACTTATTTATTCTTTGGAACACCTGTAGGTACTCTTAAAATTCGAAATTATTTTGCATGAGTATACCTACGCCCTATGGCGGCAATCAAATAGTGTCAAATGTTATGATTTCGGCGTGGCGGCAACGATTGTTTTAGATTTCAAAAGAAGCCGCCGGCGCGTGTATCATAACCATGTACTTCCGAAAAGCGGCAAATTTCTTTGAGAAGTAAGTACAAAACCTTTGATGCCGCATTATCAAAGTGCCGATGGTTAAAACATAGCTATGCATGCACTCAGTTTGATTTTAATAGATATTTTTTATTCGCTATGTTTATGGTATTAGTCGTAATGCGCATAGGTCCAGTTTTTCATATTCTTTGATACAGTTTTTGCGTCTCATAGAATTCCTAAGCGTACCTACCTATACACCGAACTGTTACACCTAACTACTCAGTGAAATAGCGCTAAGTCCTAGCTGCAAGACGCAAGAGTCTTGCAGGCTATGTCTTGTTCTTGCTCAAGTCTTGCACGGTCAGTCTTGGTCTTGGTCTTGCTAAAAATACGCGGTCTTGTTCTTGGTCTTGGTCTTGCAAAAACGCAAGAACAAGACCAAGACTGCAAGACCAAGACTGAATTTGGGCAACACTAATTTCTAAGACCCACGATCAGTGCGCATTTAAAATATTATATGACTAAAAATCTGGACATTCAACGTCACTAAGATTGAACAGTAAAAAATGTTATAACTGTTTTCAAATTATCTTTCATAACAAATATAAACATCAATGTTCAACGTTACATTACTGCTCCCACTATATCATGAACAGTTTAACTGTTTACTTTATTCCCGACATTGCGGTTATGGCAAGTCGTCAAGTTTAAACGCGTATATTTGTTAGTGTTATTTTGTAATTAGGACGTTAACCCCTGGCAATATCAAATAAACGATGCATACATAAATTTTACGCTAGTCGGTATGATTTTTATGTGCGAGGTGAAGACCTGACGTGGTAGACGCTAAAGGGACTTTGTAAAATCCGTGGGGCTTCTTAGATCTCTTGTAGAGAAAGGCTGTAATACGGCACAGGGTAGCCTTCTTAGTGCAACAAGATTCCCTGGGACTGTGTCGTATGCATCAAAGACGAGTGTTTGGGTTAGTATGGCGGTATAGGGTATAAATAGGGTTAGGGACTCGGAACAATGTCCGCTCGGTTGGTGTTATACTTCCAAGTGTCGAGATTGGGCCGTAAGACCTGTGAAATCAACATAACCGTTGTACTAACCCCTAATTGTGGTAGTAATAACACGCTTTTACACCGCCAAAAATTGGATATGTAAATTTAAGATTTACGTAATTTCTTAAACTATCCCCTGATGGTGGATGGTAGTGGAAGCTGGCAGCTATAACATGTTTTTGTTCGGGAAAAAAGAGTTTTTAAACCTGCTAAAACCATTTTACAAAAAAGATGACAGGACTGGCCGTATATAATTGTATTTAACAAAAAGTATTTTAATAAAGAGTTTCTACTTTCTTTCTTGAAGTTTAAATGATGTTGCGATAGCTTCGACAATTAATTTAAGGCGAAATATACTTCTCTATCATATTGTCAAAGGACAGAAATTAGCTTCAAGAATCGCGGGTATGAGGGCGTATGCACAATAGGATTTACAAGGCGTTGACGCGCCTTCAACGCAACTGACGACTATAAACGCTGTTTAATACAGTATAGTGTCGACTGACGAGAGATGATTACCTCTCGCCAGTCGACACAATTATGCCGGCCTTTTGGAAACTTTGGAAAGATGTGCATAGGCTGATCCCAGAACGCGACACGCTTACGTGGGCCACTATGTCGGGTTTTAACACCTTGGTTACGGTGGTCGGTATCCGGGCGGATATAAAATAAATCCTACCAAATTTTTTACCAGCAATTGTTTACGCTAATATAAAACAAACATACCTATGAAAATGACAAATCTGAACGGCAGACTTATTGCTGGGATTTTTTTATTGCTTTGTATGATGAGCTTGCCGTTCGCCTGATGGTAAGTGATACGACCGCCCATGAACAGTAGAAACACAATCCAACACCTTGAATTACAAAGTACTATTTGGTATTCCACTGCGCTCGCCATCTTGAGACATAAGATGTTAAGTCCCATTATGTCCAATAGTTACACTGGCTACAATGACCTTCAAACCGGTACACAACAGTAACTACACACTGCTGCTTGGCGGCAGAAATAGACATGGCGGTGTACCTACCCAGACGGTCTATCACATATAAGATACCCACCACCATTTAAAGATATGTCATTCCTATATATTTTATTATTTTCTATAAGCGTAAACGATTGTAGAGTCGACTTGTTTACGGCGTCTGTAAAGGATACATCGGGTTCTTGTTAAAAATAAATGACTACGCAATCCTTCAAAGGGCGTCACACAAAAAGGTTTTAACAATGCTATTGTGTAAGTGGCATAACGTTACAATAACTTGCGTAACCTATTACTCAACTTGTACATGGGAACCAACTCTGGGCTATTCTATCGGTTACTACTTTCTCTGTGGTTTAGTTATATATTTTTTTTGTCCGTTTGTTATAATTTTTTCAATAAACATAGATAAATAAAGATAGTGATGGTTGTTGTTTTTACTAAAATATCGTAGTTTAGTTTCAGTTTTGGAATACTTCTTATTAGTTATAAAACGTCATCAATTCAACAATAACTCTTTAATTAGAGACGACGTGTTATACAAATAAAACTTGTATAAACTAATATCAATTATAAATAATCCGTTTCCATTTGAATTTAAATTTCTAATAAACAGTATCCTTTGTAGTTGTTCACAAAAACCTGTGCAGAATGGACGCAGTCAAACGTTTGTAAATAAAATACAACAAATAGAAACACTGACTAAAACGATACGTCTTATTGCAGTGTATTTCGGTACGCAAACCCGCGGGCGTTAGTTAGCGAGCAATAAATCCATGCGTTGGACAGTTGTGAGTTATGACGCAAAACACAAAACATAAAATGGATCACGCGCCTCGTGTTAAAGCGACGATGTTTCTTTTACCGGTACAGTGCTTTGTGGTCGATATTTTATTGTCTGTTCACGGGTATGGATTTTTCGAATATTTGGCAGTGTTAATGGGTTTTCAACTTCCTACGTCTAAAGTATGTAAATGTTTAACAATTTAATGTGATTGGAATGGAGACATTGAAAAAAAATCAGTGGATGTCGATCGACAAAATTTAACTGATGTGACGTAGTGCGGCAAGTTGACTTTAGATAATCCACTTTTTTGACAGTGAACGTGAGAAAGAAATCAAGTGTGTTTTCTATGACATCTGGGGAAAAATATCTCGTTTTCTTCTTCTTTACTTGCCCTAATCTCACTCTAACGTGAGGTCTGTGCATCCTATTTATCATTAAAGATACCAAAATCAATGTTTACGTCTGACCGTTTGACATAATGTCATAAAATCTTCGAGGATCCAAGTCCGGACAACGGGAATTGTGTAAGAAAATCAACACAGTGTCGTCCAACCTGGGAGTCTAACTCTAGCCCTCAGTCCTATCTTTAATCACTATAGCCATTGGATAAAGTATCAAATGCTACGGCTATCACTAAACGTTGGCTCTTGCGTCAACTATCTTTCATAGGATCTCAAATTCATTCGTTCTTGGCAGATGGTTTCAGGAAAAGGTATTTGGAAATTACATTGGCTTTATACCTAACCTGAGAATAATTTAAGCATTCAAATGACGTCTAACGATACACGAGACTGAATTATAAATAATCAAAATCTGGGTCCTGGGATGCGAAATCGTTGAGAAAATAACTGTCAGTTTGTGTCTTTGGTTTAGGTGGTAATTGTTGACGTCCAATGCAAATAAGTGGTTTTGTAGACCCTATCTATATTCGCAAGTAGTCATCTTAATCAATCAAGCTGTTATTCGCCGTCCACTGCTGGTCGTAGATTTTTCCAAGTGTGGGTCAACCATCCCAGTCTTGAGCAATCCATCCGGTACCTACCGCTTTTTTAAATTCATCAGTCAATCTTGCATAGATTATATTTGTTGCGGTCTCCACTCCAGCTATCTGCCCCACCGACCGTTCGTTTGCCTGCAGACGAACGGGCTATAAGTTTATTTGTACATATCTTTTAAGAGCTTTGTTTTTAGTTTTGATATTGACACTTGTTTAACTTAAACATTTGTTTTTAAGCTTTATTAAAATGAAAAAAATATTATTTACGCGTAAATAAACTTTGCTTAAGCTTTGGTTAATTTGACTTCAGTTATAAGTTATAAACTTTGACACAATATGTCAAACAAAAACCGAATTAAATAAGAATTTATCACGTTGCTTTTGCGTAGACATGCATTTCAGAATGTTATTGTTTGTGAATTTATTAATTTATTTTGACTTTGCAGTTATGTTTACTTTATGGCACAGTGCAAAGGTTTTTAAACTTACTTTCAGGTGACCTGCTGAATTTTTGATAATTGGGTTTTCGAGTAAGAGTAAAACATAAAAATTTCCACTTAAACTAGTAACATAATTTACGAATCTGAGTGTCGAATGTGACGTTATATTGAAAAATATGGAGTTTTTAATAAATTTTATAACTAAATGTAAGCTTTCCCTGAAATAAACGCACTTCTTGAGATAAATATTAGTAAATATTTTAACCTAAGAAATGGATTAACTGTGTGGTGAATTGAATACAAATCCATTCGGAAGTTTCTGCGTTTATCTCTGACAAATTTCCTTACATCTTCATAAGATTTCGAATTTGTTACATAGGTAGTTAAGAAGTCCGATATTTATTGCGAAACATCTAAGTTTTTAATTCTTTACAGATAATCTATATATTAAAACGTGGAGAAAATACTTTATACTCCTTTTTAAACATATTGCGTGAGTAGTGTGAGATTTAGCATAATTAAAATCATTAAAATTAAACTATAAACGTTTATTATTATAATATCAGCCCTGTATTATATACTTGCCCACTGCTGAGCACGGCCCTCCTCTACTACTGAGAGTGATTAGGCCTTAGTGCACCACGCTGGCCTAGTGCGGGTTGGTAGACTTCACACACCTTCGAAATTCCTATAGAGAACTTCTCGGATGTGCAGGTTTCCTCACGATGTTTTTTCTTCACAGTTAAAGCGAACGATAAATTCACAAAGAATACACACATCATTTTTTTAGAAAAGTCAGAGGTGTGTGCCCTTGGGATTTGAACCTGCGGACATTCGTCTCGGCAGTCCGTTCCACACCCAACTAGGCTATCGCCGCTCGGCTATTATTATAAACTAATCGTTTAATTTTAATGTCTAACATTCGCGTAAATATAAGAAATCATTATAATTAAGTTTATACACGGAGAGCAGAAAAAAAATGTTATTTGTTACAAATATATTCATTATCACGGTCGAGTTTCGACAACTGCACGACCGCTAGTATATTTTAATATGTAATAAAATCATCACTTGTACTAAAACTGATACATATATTAGTTCAGGCTTCTCCTTAACTAAGCTTCCATTGCAGATGTCTTAACCGGCTCGACAGCGACATTATTCTATTACGCATTTATTTATTTAAGTAACGGTAACATTTTGGTTCCAATCTGATTGTTTATTTGCAAATGACAAATATTGCTGGTTTTATGTCATTTGAATCATCAATGCGATGTATTGGTATAGTTCGAAGTACGTTTGTTGAACGGATAGCGTCAAATTAGGCAATATGCATTTAAACTTCGAATATTCGAACCTCGATTTTTTTTTAATTATGGGATGCTTAATTAATAAAATATATTATACAGTGGCGAGGGGCCATACAAACCGACTCTTGCCGGCTTTCCTTTATGCAAAATTTATGTAGAATCTAATTAAAATGATTTGCAGACGCCATTTAAGCATATAAGTATCTATTTGTTGAGTCGGGTTCCCTTTTGGAAAATGTCACCTTTCGCCACTGATATTATATATTTTTTTCTTTTCTATAACTCACTTTTATTCTTTAAATTACCTATGTAATTTCTATTAATTTTTCGTTTTTGTTCTTGAACATTTATAATTATTGTTTCTATCCGGAAGTGGGCACTGTTAACTGCGACACAATAACTAATACAGTTCGCAACTATCTATCGTACCTATTACATATTTTTCACCTAATAAAGATTATTATTAGTACTTATATAACCTTAAAACCGTTTAGGCATTTTCCCAAACTGCCTAAATACTTTTTAATTATTTCTAGAATAATGTTACGTAGTTTTTGTTTCCAACGGTCAGTGGGGTTACTTGATATCTTTTTTCAGCAACCTTGCCAAGGGCTGTGTAAAAACTGTTAAATTGAACTTTTTGCTCGTCTTCCTTTGTCATCTGATGTTGATAGGTTTTCTTTTGTTTCGCAAATTAGTTCGCCCGCCATGACGACCTTGTGAATTTCCTACAAAACTGGATTTTTTTTATAATTTTTTTGAATAGGAAAGGATTTTTATGAATCTGGATGTTTCCATGAGTTATTCTGAATTTAAAACTCAATTAACTAAGTGTGTTGTTTCAAATATATTGTACAAAGTATCCACAGTAGGTTAGTGTTGTGACAAGAGGGCTAAGTAATTATAATCGAAGCCCTGGCCCTTCACTTGGAAAATCAATATAGGGCTGACTTATGGGCATTAATTGGTTCCTTTATGTTATTCAAATCCTTTTACGTTGGATAATCCCAATTAGATAAAATATGTGAATAGAAATGTTCAATATACCACAATACGTTACTCTCTTACCTAATCTTATAAATGACCAAGATTTGGAATGTTAAAAGTAAATGCAGTAATCTTTTAGGGACATGGATGATTTTGGCACACAGATAGACTGTGATCTCGGAAATGTACACAGACTGTTATGTGCCGGGAAAGATCTGTTATGTAGGACGAGCCGTGAGTAATAGATAGTTTCAAATTACCATAAATAATTTTATACAAATGATCGTAGTACCAGTGAGCATCAGTTAGTACATTTGTAAACAAGAATGAACTAAATTTATTTGTTCACACTGCAGTGATGTTATCCAAACATTTCCGCTCTTTTCAAGGTATCCTTATCTTATTACTCCCCACCTGTTTTCTTTAATAATATCAATCTCGAGATTTTCCAAAATTGACCATTTAATATATCATTCAAAAAGCATACATTCTCTTACGCGCTTGTAATGCAATTTAAGTGCTTTTACGCAATAAAAACGAAATAAATGATACATTAACGACTCGCTGTACATACAAACAAATGCCTCCGCCTTCACTCGGTAACCTTGTAACGAATTTTCATTACTGGCTATTAAATTTGTCTCTGATTTTATCGTCAAGTTTACCTATATTTATGAAATATTTTTATCATTTATAAATGCGCGGGAATTTGACAGCGAATTATTTTTGAGAGGAGATGAGGTGAAAGAACTAGTGACGGTTACAGTTTGCTAAATGTGGTCGCTCATGTTGTAGAAAGAGAAAATACTTTTTTTTCTCGAATGTGCACAAGGCATCCAGGATGCCTGTGGTTTTGTGGGGTGTCGTTAAGTGTGTGACTTACCGTCAGATAGGTACCTCTATTGTTCAATACCCTTGGCTAGGTATAACACTTTAGTTACTAGTTAACGTATCAAATTGCCAGTTCATACTGAAAAAGTACGTTATTTTTAGCTTTACATATTTATTTAACTCTTGGTCTCTCGTGAATCGCCGGCGAGCCAAGACAGCTACATGACATTTGCGTGTGTCACGGGATTATAACCTTATATACTACATATATACTACATAATAAGGTTATTTTTCCGTCACACGCGTAGCTGTCAATGTTTGCCGGCAAACATTCAGCTACCTCACGGGTTAATAAAAATTCTTGCCCTACTTTTTTTCTGCATTTCCGCTATCTTTATACGCGTGAGGAATTTTTAAATTTAGAATGTCAAAGTTATCGTGTGAAAAAAGGTTTTATTCATCTAAATTAATTTTAATATCAAGCGGCCAGTACTAACAACTGCCAAATTCATACTTCCCTAAATAATCGGTTGTAATACAAGGAATGTGGAAACTTATTTGGTTTGTGTACCAGAGTTGTATTAAATCGGGTCGGAAGTGCATTTGAGCCAAGAGCATTGCTATAAATGTAGCACGATACGGTTACCTTGTTGCGGTTGGTGGGCACGTAATCAGGAGTGGTGGAAGGGAGCGAAACGAGCTGTGAAGGTTCGAGGGGAGATTGTGTATTCTAGGTATAGATAAAGAATCATGTTTGGTTTCGTTTTTAGCATGATGCAAGCATATTCCGAATATTATAGCAAACGAGTAACAAGGTCAAATTACGATGGTATGTAACTTTCACCGAATATTATAACTTTAAACTGTGGCTTTTAATCTTTTATAGAACAATTTGCTATGTACGAGTAAACAATGCTATGGTTACATTAAACTTATTTTAACATTGGAATTGGCTTCACTCATGTGAAACCGCGAGTAAAAGGTAATGTTATCACATACACACACGCTCCCGCCTTTTATCCCCGCAGAGGTAGGCAGAGGCGCAACTGGTGCAACAACCTTCCGCCGTGTGTATTCCGTCGTATGACGCGATAGGCGGCGGGTTCTTTAGCAGTAGCAGCCACAAATTCCAGACTCCGGGCTGATATTCAGTAGAAAAAATCAATGTTAGTTTGCCCGACCCGGGGATTCAACCCGAGACCTCAGCTCCGTAGTCGTACCGTTAACTGCGCCACCGAGGCAGTCGTATTACGAGGTAACATAATCATATTCTTTTATCCTAATTCCCACTACATTATTTCTTTAAAATTCGATACCGGTGGCTTTGAAGCCCCACTCCATATCACTTATTACGGGACAGCGTTAGTACTGGAAGTTTGGAGATAAGTTTCCTGCGGTATTCTTGAACTGCTGACATCTTCACGACCTGTGGTGAAAGCGTGGACAGAGGTGGATCTGTGTTGACACCATCCTATTTTCATGCGTAGTTTCGCTGGGATTTTCCTTGAAAATAAAATTATAAATAATATAATAATACCAGCCCTGCATTATATACCGTCCCACTGCTGGGTTTGGGCCTCTTCTAGTCCTGAGACGGTTAGGCCTTAGTCCATCACGCTGGCCTAGTGCGGATTGGTATACTTCACACATCCTCAAAATTCCTATAGAGAACTTCTCGGGTATGCAGGTTTTCTCACGATGTTTTAAATTACAAATAATCTTTATATATCATTCTTAAAATTTTTAGAGCATAGACCAGAATAATCAAGTGCGTCACCTGATGCTAACAGACGTCCAGCCCTTATACGCCTATAGTACCACAAGAGCTATTAATGCGCTGTTAGCCTGGAAGAAAAATAATACGAATTAGTAAAGAAAATGCTTCACACTAGTTTTAATATTTAAATCTATTGTTATTACTAAGAACTGGTGTTAATAACATCAAACATTCAAAAGTATCGATCATCAAAATCTTTCAGAAAAGACGTGTCGCGCACTTAATAGACATTAAATTATAAAATTATCCTTTTTAAGCTGATGTGCCAAGGGGTCTGTAATTTAGCGACCATCATCTATATGTGTAGGTACTATGACTATTTTAAAATCTGTGGGAAGTCTATTGTATGATAAAATAGGGTTTGTATGTTTTTGTGGATAATATTTACCGGTGGTAGGTTTCTCATATGTGAGAATCCGCCTGGGTAGTTACCACCGCAATGTCTATTTATGTCGCCGAGCAGCAGTGTGTAGTCACTGTTGTGTTCCGGTGTGAAGGAGCAATTTAGGCAGGTTAACTACTGGACATATGAGTTTTAACATCTCATGTCTCAGGATGGTGAGCGCAGTGGAATACCAAAAAATACATTGTAATTCAAGGAATTGGATGGTGTTTTTACTTTTATGGGCGGTTGTATCGCTTACCATCAGGCGAACGGCAAGCTCGTCTCGTCATTTAAAGCAATACAAAAAAAAATTACAAGCAAACCTTCAAAAGTTATAGATAGAAATCAACACAGCAAAACATAATACAGATGTAAATCTGAATCTTATGTAAGTAATGGTAATGTGACCAGGCGCTTGTCCGAATTGCATTCAAACTAGTTGAATATATAGAAAAAATCAGGGCTACAAACTATTGTTGCTCTCATAAATATTCTCATAAATATTTAAAGTGAAAAAGTTCGAGGCGTGGCTGGAGAAATTGTAGTCATATCGAATAAGGTACATTTTACTCCCGGTTTTGTTTAGGTGAATCATCTAGACAGTCAAATAATAGAATATATTAAGTAGTAGTTACTGTGTGGTCCACGTAAGTATGTCGCGTTCCGTAATCAGCCTGTGTTTTTGTGTCGACTGCCGAGGGGTAGCCATGGGGCTTCTTTAGTCTCTGCACCCCATATGCTCGACTGGTATAAAATGCCTTCGGCATAAATCCGCCTTTATACTTGGTGAATCCAAAGTGTAATAAATAAAATAAATATAACAGGTGATGGTATTGTTTATGAACAATCGCTTTGATAAATATTGATATACATTTATAAGGATTAAATCAAGTTGGTACCTTCAAAGCTAACCATTTTCCTTTTGATGACCAGCTTTAAACTATTACTAAACTTGACACTGGAATATTTCAAAACGAAACGTGCGAGCTCCAAAGGGCCGTAAGACCTTGCGATGTCTTTTACGAGGAAAACGTGTCAGAAGCGAATCCAACTGAAGTTTAAAAATAGTAAACTAGGTAACCAGGTCACATACCTTACAACATTTTATGGCTACAATTACAACACAGAAATGAATCATGACGCTCTTAGGAGTCTTATTTCCTCTTCGTTTAGTAAAGAGGTTGATGCCTAATATGGTGCACGAATCAATGACAAAGAAGTGAAAACATTGTATTAAAAAGTATTTCTATGAAAGACATTAAACAGTATGGTTAGTTATGGACCGCAAGACATCGGGACTAAATTTGTGCTTTGAAAGTTATTTCCAATTGGTAATAAGTCGTTGTCTTATTTGAAATTTCCGTGTGATAAGATGTCACAGCGTCCTTAGATATTATTACAAAAATAACATATTTACAAATAATATACGCATTGAATACGTGCAAATCATGATACGGAGATATTAAGAAGTATTTAACGTTTGCGTTTTGCAATTACACGGTAGATTGAGTAACCATCGCATAAGCGCAAAATTTTTGTATAACAATCTTTCCAATCGATCAATATAATAATTTATTTATTTATTTAGCACTTTATATACAAATGTATACAGGCGGACTTAATGTCATAGGCATTCTCTACCAGTCAACCTTAGGGTGGTACCGAGATAATCATCTAATCTTAGAACTCTTCAATTAATATTAACTACAACCAGCAAAAAAGAAGTTTGTTAGAAGTTGCCTCCACAGGGTCCCTATGACTCTTACGAGGTCGGATGCCACCTTGTAGGGGGACGTCTAACGCTGCGCTTTTAGGTACGTGGGCAGTTAAATTTTCTATTCGAGAATTTTACTGCCCCATCTAGTATCATTACATTAAAGAGACACCACTATCATGCCCTATCAATATCTACAAAAACATGTCCTTTGTTTTCAAATATAAAGAGTATTTGTTGGCTTTCCCTCAAAGTATTCTACAAGCTCTCTGCCAGTTTATTAGAATATGGCAAAAAAAATACGGCACGACTCCGTAAGTTTTATTGGGATAGGTTGAGAGACTGACGCATAGGTCTCTAGATTAATTACAAACATCAAAATTGAACGATTGTGCAGAGTGGACCTCATACTTTGAGCTTCAATGTGGGTAGTTTAAATATTTTTTTGTCGGTTCCTGTATCGGAAGAGGCTACAGCTATATTAAAACAATATTTTCATATCATCAAAAGTTAGTAGACACGGATAAAAATGGGCATACGAAGCGACATAGTAGTGAAATAACGACCAAGCCCCTAAAATAAAGATTAAAAAAAATAATTAAACGACATCGACTTTCGAGTCGTGTTTTTAAGATATTCTAAGGGGCTGATGTTCTTTCAACGGTATTGTAGCAAATTATATATGGACTATTAATTCGTGATTAATTTTAAAATAGATTGAATCACGATTCTACGAAAAAAGGTTAATCAATTTTTGATTTCGATCACGTCAATATTATCTGCTTATAAATAACATGAATTGTGTTTTTATTGGTCTGTTCCGTTTCACTTACGTAATAAATTAATCGTATATAATTATGTTATTAATAGAGTATTTCTTGACGTAATAATTGTAAAAAAATATGATATAACGAAATCAAATTGAAATAATTTAAGGTTATGTACATGATTGCGGTTTTTGTGCAGTATACGGTTATTTTTATCACGAGTTGGATATAATAATATCCAAAGATATACAAAAAGTATAGATCTGCCATACCCCAATCATTGCTATTTTCAATAAATGATCCTAATCACTTTTTTCGATCCATCCCATAAATGGAGCAAACAGATCATTTTTTGTTCATTACAAATGACTTGATTGGATTGGTTCATTTTCGGAATCGGATTGAAGATTGAGATTGGGATCGTTTATTGAAAAAGCATTCCAAACGTACATATACATATTTTTAACATTAATATGTCATGAGGAAGCGAATATATATAAAACTTTTACATAGAGTATCACATTTGCCATGGAGAAAATGTATCTACGAACAATACGACAGCTTTTATTTACGCGTAGGGAATGGAAACAACCGAATGGAGGTAATTTTGAGCTTTTTGACAGCGTGTGCTAATAGAAAATCAATATTTTTGAAATAATTTTTAATTACTAGCAAGTCACTGGTTAATTATTTTTCGTTTAGAATATCTTTTAAATTTAAGTATATGAGGGCGTTTCTGGGAACTGCGAAATATATCCAAATTAAAATAAATTTAGATCTATCTGCTCAGTTCATAATGTGTTTTTTACTGTTAAATAAGACTGGTGTATATCTCTTTCAAGTCTTTATCCTTGCCGTTTCAGACGTATAAATATGAAACTATATATTTTTTAAATTCAGTTGATTAAAAACGATTAACCATGCGGGTCGATTCTTTTTATTATTTCAAAATATTGGTTGTGGAATTTTGCCTAAAAATATTATTTTTGGCATATTGCAGCCCACTTTTTTCAGACCTATCAAACAAGCCAAAGTCAGCAGAGGTCAGCCAAAGTTACCGCTGAAGTTCCTTGACATTTCAATTAAAAATAAATAAATATTAATAAACACCCTGTATTAATCCAAGTTTCTGCCCCGTATGTCCTCTACTAAATAAATTAACTTTAAATATATTTCACAAACCCCCTATAGTAAGTAAAACACAACCAGGTTTCTATGAATTAGGGACTTAATATCCTAAACAACAATATTTACTATATCTACCAATTTTTTTTATACACATTGTGCTAAGTGCCACTACACCTGATGGTACGTGGACTGGGGTCCAATAAAATGTCGCTTGACTAGAGATGATTACCCCTTGGCAGTCGACATAATTATGCCGGCCTGTTGGAACTGGATATACACAGGCTGATCCCTGAACGTGACATACTTACGTGGGCCACGATGGCGAGTTTTAACACCTTGTGTATGGTGGTCGTACGATGGCGAGACGAACTTGTCGTTCGCCTGATGGTAAGCGACACAACCGCCCATAAACATCATCCAACACCTTGAATAACAAAGTATTGTTTGGTATTCCATTGTGCTTGCCATCCTTGAGATGTCTTATTGTGTCCAGTAGTTACACTGGCTACAATGTCCTTCAAACTGCAATACAACAGTCAGTACAAAATGATGCTTGGAGGTAGAAATAGACACTGCGGTGGTACCTACCCATGTGGAGTCTCACATATGAGAGACCTACCACCAGTAATGTAAGTATGTATCTCTCCACAAGCAAATATAATATTTTCCATATAACAAAAAAATAGATCATAGTATAACAAACTTGCTAGATCGTCAGTTGATAAATTTAAATAGTTTAACCGTGTAAATACGTACTTATCACGTGTTGATTATTCGTCCTCGGATTTTACACGAGACCAGGCCTTTTGCGACTCAGGGAGCTCGCGGACAGTCGCGTACAGAGGTTTAATTCAATTTTTGATTTAATTGCGATAAAGCTCTATCACATCATGGGACATTTTAGGTTTAATGGCCATGAAGTTTTACATCATGGGGCATACAAATAGTGCAAAGTTGATGCACTGTTTTACATCATGGGATTACTCAGGTTATTAATGCAAGTTACAGACCGATATTTAAAATAAGTTTAGCTTAGCTCGCATTGCTAAGACAATTGCACTATACTACATCATAGGACATAATGAAAAGTGGGTGCACTGATTACGCCTCTGTCTACGCTTTTGGTGGCGGTATATTTTACGTATATTCAGATAGCAACCACTGGACACAAGATGTTAAAACTGGCTATAGTAGCTGATGTAAGTGTGTCGTGTTCTGGGACCAGCGTGTGAATATTCGATTCAAACAGACCGGCATAATAATGTCTGACTGGCGAGAGGTAAACTGGCTATAGTAGCTGATGTAGGTGTGTCGTGTTCCGGGACCAGCGTGTGAATATACGATTATAAAGACCGGCATAATAATGTCTGACTGGCGAGAGGTAATCATCTTTCGTCAGTCGAAGTTGTATCTGGACCCGACACTGCTTGCCATTGCAGTGGATTCACGTTGCCATGACTGATATAAAAGATAAACCGGTAATTTCTCTAACGTTAATAAATAGTTTATTTTATGTTTAATTTATCGACTCGAATTTTGAATCTAGTTTAATAACCTAAGTAGAAATGGAGTACTACCGAGAGAGAGGTTCGCAGGTAACCCAAGGCATACACTTCAGGCTTTTCGAAGTTTTTTTTTTATAGAACCTCGGTAAAGTGGCTTCACTGCACCTGATGTTAAGCGAAGTGAAGCTTAAAGAAAGTGCCGACCGGCCAAAGATACAAGCATCTCTGGACGGTCGGCACAGTCATACCGGCCTGCATAATTGCTTCTTCATGCTCCGTTTGAAAGACCCCAGGTTATAGGAACATAGGGAACACGTTTTTTCCACATTCCACAGCCCGAAGGTGCGGCACAGATATGAATTACCGAACCTTTTGGTTCGCGCCGAAATGGAAGATACCACCGATCTGTGGTGCCGCAAGCCAGCACGCGTAGTTCTAGAAAGGAACTTTCCGTCACATATCACTCGCGATGACGGTACTTAAAGCAAAACAATAAAGCGCGACGATTATCTATCTAAGAATTCTATACATTATTACGAATTTGAAGCTCATGTGAAGTCTGCCAACTACCAAGAAATAAAAGCTGTCAGTAGAGGGAGGAATACAGGGCCTGTATTATTATCATAATCAAAGCACTTCTGAACTCGTCTGTCCCTTCATAAAGAGGGCAGTAGCATCTACCATTAGTAAAATGTATGTCAATGCTGAATAGATTGTATACCACGTTTCACCTTACAGTTTACACTTTGTGGTTTCGTTGAATATTTTTGTATAAGTATCTGAAAATTATAATTTGAAGTAGGTCAGTATGGAAGAAAGTATTCTAATTTGAGATTAGAATCTTGTTTAATGTAAGCAGAGGGAAATGCGCATATTCTGTAATGTATGATGGTTTATACATAATATATTTAGGTATAAGTTAATAATACGAGCCCTGAATTACATAGTTACATATTGTCCCACTGATGGGCACTTGCCTCCTCTACTACTGAGAGGGATTAGACCCAGTCTACTACGCTGGCCTAGTGCGGATTGGTAGACTACACACCCTAAAACTACCTGTAGAGAACTTCTCAGGTATGCAGTTTTCCTTTACTGTTGAAGCAAGCAATAACTCTCAAAGAATACACAAATAATTTTAGAAAAGTCAGCGGTGTGTGCCCTAGGGTTTTGAACCTGTGGATATTCGTCTCGGCAGTCCGTGCCACACCCAACCAGGCTTTCGCCGCTCTTTATTATATTTAAGTTCAGGATCTGATGCTTTGTGATGACTTTTGCTTCTTAAAGGGTTGAGTTAAATTTCATAATCAAATGTTAAATTTATTAAACTGTCGTAATCTATATGAAGACGCGGTCCATTCCTTACAATACTGCTATTAAGTTTATAATGGAACATATAGTTTTTTTAAAAATACCTTGTTAATGTAAAAATAGTTACTGTTCAAAACATCGATACAAAAAAGTGATTTTTATTCCAAAATTATTCCCGAACATGGCAATGTTTATGTACGGCTCGAAGCTGCCGACAAACGTGGAAGTGAACATACGAAATGAATCATGTAAAAATATTGAGAAATGATATTAAATTACCCGTGCCATTTCGCCTTGTGCACAACCTCGTGTCTGAGTGCTGTCAGATTAATGCTAGTGATGCGCTATTTTGTTTATATGTTGAGTTATTATCGATGTTTAGTTATTGGGCAAAAGAGCTCGTGGACGCGCTCCTACCCGTTGGAAAGACCAAATCAAATCCATGACACACTCCTCTATAAATGAATGCTTCCACTCGCCAAACTTTGAGGCATATGGCGACGCATCGCTAAAAGGTCCACTCTGTCAAAAGTGTACTACGAAGAAGAATTATCGATGTTTTTGTGACATGGACCAACAAAGTTAGGTACAACATAAAAAGATGTGTATTTTTATTTCAGTAGTACGAGATTTCTTTGTCATCATTATCATTCATAGGTCCATTGCTGAACATGGCCCTCGCCTAAAAAATTCCAAACCGACCTGTTAAAAGCACAGCGTACAATGCGGCCTGAATTCAATAGGAATAAAAAGTTCCTAAGATAAACAGGGAACTTTTGATCCTGGCCACCGAAAAATAAAGACGGATATCTACTGCAAACTTTTTAAACACTGAAGAGCAAAGTGCTCAAGTATTTACATAGATTCATATTATTAACATAGCTTCTTTTATTGAACTTTGATGCATGAAAGGTAATCAAATTAGTATATTCTCATTCCCTTGCGGCCATATCTATCACGTTTGAATCAATTTAATTTGTTAAAGTTGACATCAAACTCCTTATCTCTACTTACTGGTAGATGTTAATTGTCAATGAATCCCTTAGACAATGACATTTAAATTAATCCGACTGCGACTTTTGGCTCCATTATTTCTTCACACTTTATTTTTCAAAGTTTAATTTAAGAGTTATTGAACTCCCTCATAATACTTTAATTAAAAAAGCGCTTTGAATTTTTAAAGGACAATTTTCCATTGGCCTTTTGAAATTTTAGGACATCAGTTTAAATGTGATACTATTTAATGTGCTAATGGTACGTTACTAAACATTATTCGCATATGAATAATTCAATAACAATGAACATTATGTAAATTGAACTAAAAAAACAATTTTGTATTAAACTTATTGTGCATAACGCATTATTTAAAATTTTACGATTATTAGAGTTATTTAAATTTTTGAACAAATCTCACGGTTGTTCTGCCTGGGTGTCGAACCTTGTATAAAGTTCTTACTGCTGGAGCCTGGAACTAACCCAATGACTTGATAGATGATCTAGATCAAATAATTAATAGAAATTTCCTACGTTGTTGATATTGGCTTCATTTCACCGTAACGTTGCCAAATGCAATAACTTTAATCTATTTATTCAACAAAAATGTACTAAATGCGTCAATTCAACAATTAAGTAATAGATTGCTTCCGGCTGTTTGTCTATTGGAGTTTTGCCTATTGAATTCTATTATTGCTATTTGAGTTAGTGAAGATAGCCTGGGGATTCAAAATCAGGTTTAAATTAATCAAGTACTATGTGGATATTTGAAGTGACGTCAATTATCTAAATGAATGGAGACTTCAATTTGTGACCAAATGGTTATGTTGTCATTTTACAGTGTTTTCAGACACTTTTACCATGTATTTGACTATAAATTCATTTCAGGTAATGTTAATTGTATAGATACCTTACACACGGGTGGGCATTATAGGTAGGTAACAATTTTTCTTTATGCTTGGTAGATGTATAAATCAATCTGATCTTTGAATAAGATCTCTAGTAGAAATTTGATGTATTGAACTATTTAATAAACAATGCTTAAGTTCTCATTTAAGAGTTTGTTTTTTATTTAGCGGAGTCGGCGTACTTTAATACATACAACTCAGTTGTAAAAATCCTTCATATGCTGTGACTTAAGATATCATTTGAGAAGTTGATGTCTGGTTATTAAATAGCGACGACATTAACATTCTAACTTTACTTTGAGAACATCTCAGCTGATATCGTATCTTATCCTATCTTCAGAGCGAAAGTGAGTCGTATCTATTTATCCGGCCCATAGATTTCTAGCTGATAGTGACAAAGTGATTTAGCATTCATCGATAACTTTTTATTGCATATTGCATCCCTATATCGATAAAAGCACCATTACAACAGACGCCGCGCGGCCCCGAAACACTCGAGTGGCCGCACTCCACTCCTTATTCTGGATATTTTCAGTTCGTTTATATCTAGCTTATAATTTTTAATGTGGTATAAAGCTGTATTAGTTATATGAGGATAGCTCTTTAAACCCATGAGTTCGTTGAACTGTAAGATCGGTACCAGTACTCAAGCCACAAATGTTTACAATTGAGAAAAATGTTGAAGGAACAGTCTTCAGCTGTAATGGTCTGGCTTTACTCTTTTGGAGGGCGATATTTCAATAACAATCTGATAAGAGATTTGGCTTTTGATTTGGTTGCATAATGATTTTTTTGTTAATGTTTTTTTTTTACATTAGCTATGTATAAATCTTTTTAAAAAGTGTGCCGATGTCTTTCGTCGCTTATGTATGATTAATTATGAATCCTCTAAAACACGTGCTGGTAACAATGTTATCAGTTAAATAATATGTCGAATGACGCTTGAAACGCAATCATATCTAAGCGACAAATATATTATCTGAAATAAATTATTTTAGATAGTATATTTGTCGACGGTTTTCTTAATCTATGTTTTTTTAAACAAGTTAAGAAATTTTGAAAAAAAAATTCGCTTAAGTCAATTAGCCTTTTAACTGTCGATATACATAATATTTGAAATCGGAATTTTTCTACGTTATTTGGTCTTTTGTCGCTCTGGGACAATACTTATATTAATAGAATTTATTTTTACAATCTGTATAGTTGATTGTGATAAGTTACAACATTAAATACCTCTACTCAAAACATTACTGATTGTCGCTTAGATATTGCCTTTCAAGCGTCGATATAAACATTAGAATACTCAGGTTATTAATGCAAGTTACAGAAAAATTTAAACTAAATAAGTTTAGCTTAGCTCGAATTGCTGAGACAATTGCACGTAGTACATGACTTCATTTACATAGTTTGCGGTCTGGACATGACTGTGAAATCTCATGTCTGCGAGCTAAATTAATTTAGCTTAGTTGCTGGTCTGCAATTGGCATTCTACTTACAAGTTTGCAATGGTTGAGTCCCTTTGAAGAAAATGACAGCTGTATTGGCCATTATAGGCCATTACCCGTAGATAAAAACGATAGACAAGTATAAATGTTAAGAAAATTGTGTTATGTTACTATGAACTGAGTAGTATTATTGATATATTCTTAATTATTTATTTATGTATTAAATTAAGTAATAAAGGGTCATTAAATACCTGATACATATTTCAATAATTTATAAAGTAAGTCAATAGAGTGTTTGTTATATTTCTATAATTTTAAGAAAGTACTTTTTTTAAAAAACGGAATGTTTTGATTCGACAAAGCCTTATCTGTTTTGCACACGGTTCAGCCAGCGATTATTCCGTCTTCAAGCCTAGAAAGGAAAAGTCGAATGGATTAAAAACTTGCTTTGACATTACTGGCTTTAATTTTCGGACCCTGATTTCAAAATTTCCTTACAATTGTTAGTCGCTCACCAAGCGATCGACTCGCTTACGAATCATAAATACATTCAGATTGAAATTTCTTTTTCTGGCATAAGGAAAACTCAAAATTAGTTCTGATCGTAAATACCGCGTGTTTGGCGCATGATGCACCAAGGATTTCCCAGACATGCGTTTCAAGTGGTCGTCTTTCTTCCTCATGCACCGATAAAACGGGGCTAAGTGCTGTGATAAGACATTTTGATGACCCAATTTTGTCTTCTCTGGAGTCGTTGAATCGATTTATGATTTGGGACAATGCCTTTGTTTTATTGCCTTTTTATGCAGAATAAGATCATTGGACCTCTGGCAAAGAATATATGTAACGCCAAATATGGTTGATTTATTAAATCGAATCTATTTAATAAAAAATCATTTGAGTATTACTATCTTTATATAATAAAATTGTAACTAGCCGTTGTTATAGATATTGAAAAACACTAATATGGGAGGTTTTTATTAGAGTAACAGACGCCAAAACATTCGTTTTTAGAATATTTGTCTGCCAGTATGTTTGTAGACGTATTATTCAAAACTACTGCATGGAATTGAATGCAGTTTTCAATGTTGTATTAGTAGAAGTCTAACTTAAAATATAAGCTTAACTTTATCTCGTAAAAACTTTTTCACGCGGACGCAGCCGCGAACAAAAGCTAGTGTATTAAGAAATCTTTTAAAATTCTTTGTTTATTAATAAAGCCTATAAGCGGATATTTATGAAATATCTTAAATTAAACATACCTTTATAAAACTAAAGGAAAAAATATAAAAAGTATAAAAATAGCTCTCGATCAAGAATATCTCGATTAACACGTAATATTTTGCCGGCTTACAATACCTTGTTGGTAAAAACGATGATCATTAACGTCAGATATTATGTGTGCGATAAAAATGTTAATAATCTTTTATTGTCGGGTTCGCAGTTGTAATTAATAAATTTACTGAAATTTCGACTTAATGTTATTTATTACTAGTGTGGATTTGCAAGGGATTTTGGTGTATTTGTTTGGTTTTCTTGGATATTGTTTGAACTCAACTCAGGACTAGAGTATATTTTGTGACTGTAAGGTATTTTTTTTGTTATTTCACTGCTTTATGTAGGACTAGTTGCTCGGAACGTTGTCCGCATAAAAAGCCTTTTCTGCTACAAAAGTCCCTACAACACTACTAAGTCTCTACACACACCTTTTTGCAGACTCATAGATAGGTGTTAAATATGTACGAAACTGACGCGCTCCATTTAAAATTTCAGATTAAAAAAATATATTATTTCCTATGGGAGCAAATTACTAGGATAAAAAAGCCTATGACTTAATCCAGGATATGGTCTACCCGTTCGCCAAATTTCATCGAAATTCGTCCAGCTGTTTCTGAGTTTACTTCTAACAAACATATAGATATCAAAACAAAGTCACAAACTTTTGTATTTATAATATTACACTCTTTGATTCACGTAGAACAAAAAAAATATTAAATTAAAATAAAATGGATAGTAAATAATTGTAGAAATAAATAAACTGGTAAGTAATACAATATGCATACTTTTTACAATGGACATAAATGTAATGTATATTGAACTCATTCTTTTTTCATGTATATACTATATTATCATATATGTGTACCCCAGTATTCTATGATTACGAACAAATCATTTGGACTCTTTTCGAAACCTTTTATGACTTCTTCGAAAAGAGTTCTTAGTTTACCACTTTTACTTAAAAGTCAAAACATTAATCAAATTGTTGCGAAATATTAATTGAAAAGCTATTTTTGTTTTCTAAATATAGAGTTTGGTTATTTCACAAATTAGTTTCGTTCGATGATTGTTACGATAAATATTCGCTGTGATGTTTAACATTGCGTCACAATACTTTTAAGATTTCATGAATGTTTTAGAATACAATTAGTTACATATTAAAATGTAATATAGCCTAAGTATACAGTTTAGAGGCCATGAAATTAATAGGTAATATTCAAATACATACCTTTGACTCTTAATTTTTGAATTTGAATATCTATCATTGTAATTTTTAATTATTTTTTAATGACAATTGTACATTATGCCAATTTCATGTTGGGGTCTTTGTAAATTTAAGGAATATTATTTATGTAGGTTGTATACATAATTAATGAACTCATTATAATAATAAATTACGGGAATAATTTATAATTATCAATTAAAAAAATAGATTAAAGACTTGAAATAAGGAAGTATTTAGAATTATTTTTAATAAAATATTATAAATTAATTTTAAAAAGATTTTATTTTTGTATCTTTTAGATCAGTTCCTTTATAGTATGTGCGTCGTAAGAAATAAAAATTAAAATACCTAAGATTTTTAAAAATAGAACTGTCTTCTCGTAAAAAATATAAAACCCACAATACGGTGACAATTTCAAGGATCTGTGTGCAGCCACACAAGGAAACCGTGAATTATTTTATTTATTACAAGAATAAATTAATAAGATGGTACAATTTAATTCATTAATTATGACGATTCTTTTTTATTTCAACAAAAGAATGAAAATAAATGCTGAGTCCGATTACTCGGAAAATGGGAACAAAAGAAATCACTCGTTGTGTCATCGAAGAATGACATTTTATACGTAATTGTCATCGCAGAGGTATTAAAGAATTACGTCCTTATTGAGCAGTCAAAGAAAGCGAAACACAAATCATTTTTGCACTTTTGTGGAATAACAAACAGGTTTTATAGCTCTACAATTACTATCACAGCATAAAGTTAAAATTTATTTTTAATTCTTCATACGAATGAAATCATCATATATACGCACGTGCCCCAATTTGTTAAAAAAAAGAAATAAAATTTAATAATCGAGCTGAAGGTCTAGCCAAATATCGTCATATTTCTTTCTTTACGGGGTTAATTTTGGTTTTGTTCGTTGCAATGGATGTTAATTTTCAATTTTGATAAAATATTCAACATTTTTATTTTTTTTATTCCAATTTCAGCCAGGTGTCAAATTATATTGTCTAGGTATAATTGTTCTATTTCAATTTTTACAGAATAATAAGTATCTTTTGTTGGCTATGGTTTAAAATTATATTGAATAGTATGTTTTATGATTGAAGCCGCATGGATAATCGCAGAACATATTCGATAAAAATAAAATTAATTGCCACGTACGTGGACAAACGACCAGTCATATGTCGAGATGGGTTCCGGCACACGAAGATGTGAATCGCACGAGCGACCTCACCTTTATACGACGATTGCTTAATAATATTTCTTATTAAAGTCTTATTAACTTGGATTGTTGATAACTGGACTGGCTAACGATTAGAAGTTCTTTAAAATAAATTACATTTATAATCTCTGTAATCTATATTAATAATATTGTAAAGTAACTAGCTTTTGCTCGCGGCTTCGCCCGCATGAAGAAGTTTTCCGGGATACATTTTTTCCGATTTACTTGATATGTATCGTTATAATATGACCAAATTACACAAAATCATTATAAATTTTAGCCTATATGATATTCTGATATATAACCAATATTACTGTAAAGTTTCATCCAAATTCGTTCAGTAGCTTTTTTGTGAACGAGGAACAAACATACATGTCCATTCATACATACATCCATCCTCACAAACTTTCGCATTTATATTAGTAGGATAAGATTTTTGTTAGTGCTGATCTAGTTGCAGTTCTACCTAACACTTATGGGTAAGTCGTGAGGGTACATGGTATGTATGATATAAAAATTTTACCTTCCTTCGACCAGGTCAAAATCACAGGATGAGGTAGTCAAATCACTTGCCAAATGTAATACATAACACATTTTTTATTTTCGCAAACGATAACAAATTGGCAGTGTTTCTAAACTTTTCAATGTGAAATATCTGGCAATACTCGAGTACACCTGTTCTGAGTCATGCGGTTTAATTAGTTTGCCGATTCTTTGGACATGCGGATTTATTTGATAACTATAATATTGTATTTTAACATGGGAATAGCGGAATTTATATTATTTCATGATTCTTCAGAGGTTTGTGCACTCGTATGGGACATTTGTATAATATATTCATCCTAAAACAACAACAATAAAAGAAAATCATTGTATTTCTTTTTACATTTCGTGCACTGTAGTTTATACTTTAAACTAATTTTGGTGTGTCTGAGTTTCTTGCCCCATTTCTCTGGTCAGAACTGCTTTCCTAACTGGTGGTAGAGTTAATTTTGATAGAATCTAAATAGTGTATAACATTTTACAGGTTCCAATAAATTATTTAATTTCATAGTTCATTACATTTTCAGACGGGTCGGAATCTTTGATAATATATAAAAAAATCTGGTTGTATGATGTTTCTCTCTTCCAAACGTATTAGAACAAATAATGTATACTTTTATATGATTATATTAGTGTGCATAAAACGGACAAGCGTTAGATTTATGTGTGAGTTCATATAAACACAAAACGGTTTGATTATGCGTACTGCATTATCATATCAATGTAGTAGTGATACTGAAAATGACAGACATTTTAGTTCGCGTTAATAGTCACATGGTGCTTCCTTCCTAGATGGTCTAAGGTTAGAAGTAATTTGGCCTATTGTAATAAGCCCGTCTACACAGGATTCGCAGACGTCGCGTCTCAAAATAAAAAAAAAAATCACGCGTACGTTCTGAGACATTTTATAAAGAGGATTAAATTCTCCACCTAGATAGAGTGAATCTTTTGAAAGACTAAGAGCGTCCTTTTTAGATGGTCTAAGGTTAGAAGTAATTTGGCCTATTGTAATAAGCCCGTCTACACAGGATACGCAGACGTCGCGTCTCAAAATAAAAAAAAAAATCACGCGTACGTTCTGAGACATTTTATAAAAAAGGATTAAATTCTCCACCTAGATAGAGTGAATCTTTTGAAAGACTAAGAGCGTCCTTTTTAGATGGTCTAAGGTTAGAAGTAATTTGGCCTATAGTAATAAGCCCGTCTACAACTGTTACGCAGACTTCGCGTCTCTAAATAAAAAAAAAATCACGCGTACGTTACGATTGATTTTTTTAAATTTTCCACCTAGATACAGTGAATCTTCCGAAACACGAGCATAATGAGCATGTGTAACAAAATAAACAGTATTCAATGGAAACTAAATACGTACTTATTATTATTGGCATAAGATACAGAAATGTTACTGAGGAGACCCAATTTTGTAGTAATTTCATCGTAATTGAACTTTCAACTCGTTTATGGTATACACGTGGATGGATTGTTTGTCTTTTTGCACGTTCCTTCTATGTATGGATCAAGGTTATTATAATTTCTAATTTGGTCCTTCATGATTGTGGCTATGAAACAAAACAAAATCATATTCTGAATATTTCGTTTGTATTTTCTAAGCTTTTACCAGTTAGTTTATGGTTTGCTATTATATATTTAAACATAGAAAGATTTTCTATATCTTTATAATATACTACCTTTTGATGGCGGTTTCGCCCACAAGAAAGAGTTTTTCGGGATAAAAGTCCCGCTATTCCATTATCCCGGGATAGAACGTAGTATGTTCTTCCTAGTGTCTCAAACTATCTCCACACATATTTTCAATGAAATCTGTTTGGTAGTTTAAGAGTTTATCGCGTTCAGACAGGCAAACAAATATGGTGGGGGCTAGTGGTGAAGAGTCCATATAAACCGATTCTTACCGGCTTCCCTTTTGTAATATTTGTTAGCAAACTATTAAAATAAATTATATTTTTTATAAACAAATAATTAATACAGATGGTATAATGGGCTAAAATCTAATTATAATTAGTATTATTACAAATACTTTGTGTCGGCTTCCCTTTTGAAAAATTTCACCCTACGCCACTGGTGGGGACTTTATTTTATAATATATTTTTAGTATTTTACTAAATCGAACTATTCCGTCATACATGATTGTTTTGCGACTTAAAAGATATGCAACGGAAACTCTTAAACCGTATGCAACGGAAACTCAAAAGGAATGAATTTGCCCCGTTTTTGCAACATTTTTTATGATTCATGATACTCCTCGACCATAGAATATAGTGTGATGTTATATTATATCTTATACGCCCGAATACTGAAACGCTACTCAACCAACCAACTTGTCTGAGGCCTACTTAAATTTAACAGGCTACTTAATTTAAATGGCATTCTCAAACGTACATTAAAAGATTTTACGGAAAACTCAGTTGAGGAGCAGTTAATTTGCTATAGATTATAAAAGTATGTTTTCGTTTACATAATTTTAATAAAATGATATTTATGTGCCGTTTTACGCAGCATAATTTATGAAACATAAAAAAAAATCAAATAACGTAATACGCAGTTTAATTAAAAATGATTTTTAATTATTAAATTCTCAACATTGATGTAGTAAATACATTCCAACTTATTTATACTTGCCATTTGGCAGCATGATCAGTATTGACATTAGTCACTTTAGAAAAAAAAACTTCTGCATCTGTCAAATTTTCGTCAACAATTAAATCGTAGTGATTATTTTCTCTTTGTTAACAATATAATTCTTATTTCGTGTCTTACCACAGAAGTTTCTATTTTATAATTGTATAAATATAATCAATGGAGTCTGCAAATAACAAAACCAAAAAAGGGGTTGAAATTATACCTAAATAGAAAAACAAGAACTGCTGGATATAGTGAAAAAGTATTGGATTTATTTGGAGGCCCATCGAATTAAGAAAAAAGGGCATTGCACGATGCGGGCTACTTCCGACGTTCAATCTGGAAATTTTTGCGGGAGGCCTTTGTTCAGCAATGGATATCATGTGGCTGATAATGTTTTTTCTTTGTTAATTTTTTTTTGAAAATATATTTGTTTTATTGGCAGCTCTCGTGAGGAACACAAGCAGTGAGCTGTGGGCGAGTAGCCGGCTGTGAAGTGAGAGGCCGTGGGTTCTCTTGTGTGATATATATAATCAATCAATCAATCAATAATTTATTCAAGAAATAGACTTCTGCAGGCATCTATATATATGTTCTATGTGTAGCAAAATGTCTGTAATAAAATTTTATATGTCTGATATATAAGAATTACAATTAAAAATATAATAATTACAATAAAGTTTCTTCTTTCTTCTCTAATAAATATTTCTTCATTCAGACATGTTCAGACTTTCAATAAAATTAATTTCCCTTAAAATTGTTACATACACACATAATAAAGCTAATCATCCTAGAAGAGGTAGGCAGAGGCACAACTAGTTCCATGATATGAGTACAATATGATGTACCATATTGTACTCATATCTATATATATGTACTATGTGTAGCAAAATGTCTGTAATGTAATGTTTATATCTCTGATATATAAGAATTACAATTAAAAAATATAATAATTACAATAAAGTTTCTTCTTGCTTCTCTAATAATTATTTCTTCATTCGGACATGTTGACTTTCAATAAAATTTATTTCCCTTAAAACTGTTACATACACACATAATAAAGCTAATCATCCTAGAAGGGGTAGGCAGAGGCACAACTAGTTCCATGATATAAGCACAGGCACAACTAGTGCCATGATATGAGTACACCATGATGTACCATAGGTTCCTACACATGAGAAATATCCCAGATGACCCTTTGATAGGTGCCTGTGGTAAAGAAACGAAGGGCAATAAATATCTGGTATTTCTTTTTATGACCGGCTAGGCTGGATCAATATCCAGTTTAAATCAATATGATGAATGAACATTGCTGAAATGACAATTCCTGAATTAAAAAAGCATAATTTAGGACAATTCCTGAATTAATCAACATAAATACTCTTCGAAAGTGTCTAATTTCTCTCGATTTCTTCGATTGACCCTATATTCTTCTTCAGACAGTGATGATAGTGAAGAAAAAGACATTTTATTAAATCGAAAGAGAATATAATAACAACTAACACAACAATAAATATTTTAGCGTAAAGATTTGAGAGTAGTCGCAAGCACTCTCAAATTAATCTCAATTAACAGCCATATAAGGCGGCCTTAAATAGCTGTCAAACTTTAAGCAGGGTTTGTGAATACCGTTTGAATCAATAAGCGGACCTTAAACCTTCGTCGCCTTAAATTTAAGGTTAGGAAATAAGTGACGTTTCAGTATACCAATTTCAAAGATAACGAATGCTCAAATCCGTGAGGCCATCTTAAATATTTAAGTGGCGTTTGAGTATTCGGGCGTTAGACTTCTTCTTCGATATATGGGCTATCCAACAATCAAATAATTTCAATTCGATCCAGTAGTTTCTGAGATCGGCGCGTTCTAACAAACAAACTCTTCAGCTTTATATAATAGTAAGATAAATTAAATAACGTATATGTATCTAGAAAATTCCTAAACATTTATGATTCAAAAGTTAAATTATTATAAATACGTATAGTTCGCCGACCCGGGAAACGCAAAACATCCCGTTTTACAGCAAAATAGCTGTTCAATTATACCTTTATATTGCTGACTTACTATTACAAGGGCCCATGTTATATTTGATGTGCAAATTTAATTATATATTACATAATTCTAAATAATTTTCGGTGAAGATTTCCAAACATCCCGAAAGATAAATAAAAGGGAAACAATGAAATATTAAACGAACATTTTTAATTTAACAATCCCTTATTTTTATTTTTTATTTTAAATAATATGTTAATCTACAATAACATTGACCCTTGTAGTAGTGAGCGAGCGATATTCAAGACGTGTACAAAAAAGTTTCCTGCGTAATTCTCATCAATTAAACTGAAAAAAGTGCAGGAAATCGTAAATACGTACAATCAGGGTAAATTGAAACATCGATTGTGTTTTAGTAAAAAATAAAGTGACTTTTCCGCTCGAATTACTGTAAAACTAGTTTTGTGATTAAGGTGATGTTTTGTTGTTATTTTTTAGATAAGCAATTTTCTGCTGCATGCTAAACTTAATGGAGAAGATTGGTCTAATTGGCGAATTTAATTTGAACCGAGAAGGTTCTAGGATGATTTCCTGGACCGGAGGATTTTGAAATAAAAAAACACAATTGCTTTATACTTGTAATAGTAAAATAATAATATAAGCCCTGCATTATATACTATCCCACCGTTGAGCACGGGCCTCCTCTACTCCTAAGAGGGGTTAAGCCTAAGTCTACCACGCTAGCCCAGTGCGGATTGGCAGACTTCGAATACCCTCAAAATTCTTATAAAAATATTCCTAGGTATACTTATGTACTTCTATATAGATCCCTTCATAGACCATTATACATCGTACATCAGCATAAAAACCAAAGTCCGCGTTCCTATTTGACGCTGCAAAGATTGCGCCGGGCATAGCCTGACCAGGGAAATAAAATCCTCCTTCGAGGGCGCCACTTCTGCGTTTTCGTTTTAAAGTTAGCGTTGTCAGTACAAGAAACTAGTTCTATTTTATCAAAACATGGCGAGGTTTTTTATTTTTCTGGTCAGGCTATACAAGCAATAACATATAGACATATAAAAAAAAATAGATTTCATCGCGGTCTTTCTTATTGATTTTCTCCCTACGGTTCGAAGTCTGCAGTCTTCATGGTCACAAGGGGGACTGAGGTGTTTCTCGTATTAAAAGTCAAAGTTACAATATCTACCTACATTTTACAATTATACAAAATTTTATCTTCACATTCTCAATGTACGCTTCACAGTATTGCCAAGTTATTAATGTTTATTCATGTATTAGCTTAACCAAGTCTCGGTTACGGGATTCTTGACACATTCATTAAACATTTGGCAGAACAATCATCAAATGGATGACCTCTACTAGAATATCTCGAGATCATCGGGTTTGAAAAATTACGATAATCTATTATTACTATCGCTATTTCAAGCTTTGGTTATATCTCACGAAGCAATCTTTATATCAATTTATTTTCTTAATGGTTTTGCGAATGCCTGAGGGAACGCTACTGGTTACATAAAATGATTTAATAGTTCAACTGCTGGCCTTATAAGTTAGTGTGATTGAAGAAAGCCCGGTACCTAATAAGGCCCACTATACGTTTTTGGTATTTTTTGTGTTGTACAGTAAAAACATAATTGGTACACACACTACGGTTTTCTTAGTTCTTTTGTTATCAAATTTTATTATATTATGCATATATTGTTCGCGGACCCGCCCGCAGGATAAAGTTCTTCCGGGATAAAGCTTTCCGGAATAAAAATACCGCATCATATTTTCGTAAGACAGAAAGTAGCCTATGTTGTTCCCAGGGTCTCAAACTATTTCCATACGACATTTCATTTAAATCTAATGAGTAGTTTTTGATTTTATCGCGATAAGACAGGCAGACAGATGCGGCGGGGCTGTTATTTTATAACATAATTTTATAACTTTTTAAGAGGAATAATTCCGACATGTATTATTGTTACATAACTTTAACCGTTTACGCAGCGTAAGCAACGGAATCTCGCAAAAGGAATAAATTTTCCCCAATTCTTACAACATTCTTCATGAATGCTCCGCTCCTATTGGTCATAGCTTGATGCCATATAGCGTATAGCCTTCCTCGATAAATGGGTAACCTTACACCAAAAGATTTTTTTAATTCGAACTAGTAGTTCCCGAGATTAGCGCGTTCAAACAAACAAACAAACAAACTCTTCAGCGTTATATAATAGTATAGATTAAACATTATAAATAGATGTCGGGTAATTTGCTAACAAATGATTGTTATTATTGATAGAAAAGTACGAATGAATAGATGATAAAAAATCGGCAGATGTACAATTCGTCTTAAATGAGGAAAACCCGTTTATAATTGTATAGAAATTCTATTGTTTCCTAGTCTAGTCCGGTTGTAAGCATAATTGTAGGGTTAGACCTTGATATTTCCTATATATAATTGATTTAAAAGTTATGATGATTCGAATACCATAATATGATGTGACAGTTTATATAATATAGTGATTATTTATTATGCGTAATGTATTACCTAAGTTAAATTGACTGAGATCGACCTTCGGCAGTCTTCATTGTTAGTTGTTTTATAATATCGTGGCTAATGATTGTTTCTGTTGGAAGTAATGTCCAAGCTTGTTAAAAAATAGTATGCGTATATGTAGAAAGTGGACTGAGGAATAAAATAAACATATATTTATTTCACATATCTAAAATAGCCATCAAATTAGCTGAAAATAATTTAAAATTACAAAATTCTTCTTTGTATTAACTTCAATAGAAATATTGTTTATTCTTTATCTATATATATATATTTAAATGAATCTCTATTTCCCTTGGTCACGCCATCACGCGTGAACGGCTGGACCGATTTCACTATTTTTTTTGTTGTTTGTTTTTGTCAGGAGAAGGTTCTTATGAAAGAAAAAAATCAAAAAAATTCGCGGATAATTAGAAAATTTAAGAAAACTTAACGAAAATATTAATTTTATATATCTGTCAATTGTTTGAAATAACTGTCAGCGATTGACAGAATGCGCGCTGCAAATTCATAATTAAGACGGGACAACGTCTGTCGGGTCAACTAGTTTAAAATAAAATTTACGTCGAATTGATAACCTCCTCCTTTTTTTGAAGTCGGTTAAAAATAAATTGTTTGACGTTTATTCTAATAAAGAAAAAACGATTGTTGATATGGACACAAAAGTTTAAAGGCTATTTAAAATTTTGAACTTGTTCAGCTGCATTTGTTACCGACTATACATTACAAGTGCATTAGACAGTTGTTAGTGAATTTGCTTATAATTATTATTTATTTCTTTTTTAATATTAGATGATGTGGAGACCCGTCTTGGTTATAAGCCTTCGTTATATTATGTCAAGCCATCAGATGCAGAAGGGTCACTTTTCTGTGTACGGATAAAAAAAAACATAGGTAATAATACCATTCCACTGGACTCATAATGACACATTCTGAGTCTAAAGTGATGTCGTCCTAGCCGAATTTCGACCACGGCGGCCAATTTCAACGGAGATCAGCCAGCTACGCAGGATATATTATAGTGTACTAGTGTGTGCGCAATACATAGGTGTACTCTCTATCCCTCACTCTCCTAGTTCGGTGAGACGGCAATCCGACATGACCGGAGAGAGATCAGGCGCAGGACCAACGGCTTTACGTGCTTTCCGAGGCACGGGGGTATTACACCGCCAACTTCCTAACTCCGAGCTGCAACTGAGTAATTTTTAAGATGGAAAAACCCAGTCACAATTATTTTGGCCCGACCCAGGATTCGAACCCAGGACCTCAGCGCGGTAGTCGTACTTGTACCATGTACAATTACAACTTCGCCACCGAGGCATTCAAAAATAATCTACACTGCTTATTTACTCCTCCGTTTATTATAATATATGCAATGAGCTGAAGTATGAACGTTTTCCAATCTCATTTAAAACCACGAGTCGTCTGTTCATTGTACATCAGAAGATTCATAAATTCTAGTACGACCCTCGACCGACTGCCCTTTTGCCTGTCTTCGTTATTTATAACATGTGGAACATTTCAGCGGCACATGGCAATGCTCAATGTTGATGTACTGGCCTACGGAATGCAACCTTGATGCGCTAGAAATAATGGTGTTCTTCAAGTACCCGCACCCTAGTTCCAGTGTAGGTTGACCATGATATTATAGTTTGGAGTCTATGTAAACTAGACGGTTTACTTGCAATTAAATTGCGCACTAAACGCGTTATAGTCGGGAATAATTATGTGTGTATTTACTTTACGGGTAATGCGAGCTGCAATCTCGCAGAGAATGCGCGTATTAAATCGCACGCATCAACCACTGTAAACTATCTAGATTGGTTTTTAATTTATATGATTTTCTTGGCGTAATGAAAAGGATACTTTTGCTTGCGTCTGCACACAAACAATAGTAACACTAAAAAGCATTCAAAAGCACAAGAAACTACATTCCAAAATTTGTCTAGATTACACTGGGTTTCTTTTTTATAAAGCGCTGCTTAGCTATTGAAATAGGAAAACTAATAGTTGGTCAGATGTCACGCGGATTCTTGCAATCAAGATACCTGTCACCCTCAATAAATTGTATTGAATTTTTACCCTACTTTTATATATAATGTAATTAATTAAAGGGATTATTTCGAAATAAAGTTTAGAGAGTAAGGTTAATTCATACTAGCGCAGAGTCGAAGCGCATCGAAGCGTCAAATTCTTTGCAAGTTGCACGAATGGCGCGAATTCGCATGCATTCGCACCCTTTTACATTTGTTAGTGATGAATATCGGTTGCCAATTGACTCTCGATGCGTTGGTTCATATATAAGGACCTTGGATTCGCGCGAATACTGTTGATTGCACGCATGTTATTTCAGAAGAAATATATGCATTATGTTGTGGAGATAAAGATGAATTTGCTTTATTTATTTTTAGTGTTCGCTTCGATGCGCTTTGACTCTCCACTTGTATGAACTGACCCGTAAGTGAACCATATAAAAATCATTGTGTAAACTACAATAGCCGTGACCCTATTCCAATGGATGTCCCGGTTGCGTGAGAAAGACCATTATGTCTAATCTCTCAAGTATGTGATGTTAATGTTACAGCATGGAGTTAGGCAAAGGAAAGGAGGAAAGCAGTTTTCTTCGACTTTGATATTGCGAAATATCATTCTGTTCCAGATCTGAAAAGAAAACAAAATACCATGAGAACATTCTCCTACATATTTTAGGGTATAGTAATTAGCAACGCATTTAATTACATTCCCTTCAAAAACATGATAATGGTGACCCTAATATTTTTAACTATTCCCGTGTTACCAGTATAGAAGGGCACGCGTCTCCGCGCCGGCGCTACGGAAATACATCAGTTTTACCGTTGTTTTGTAATACCTGACGGCTCTGGGAACGTTGGACATTCAGCAATCAATATAGACCAGGAGTTGTCGGATGTACACGTTATTTTATCATCATCATCAGTATTATCATGAACTTTGGACAATATTCCCGATATGACAGCCTCGCCTCTATAACTCTTGGTGCACTAATTCCGCTTTGCCCAAACCTTCGGGGATAAATAATATATAAGGCGTTTGGGTTGTAAATGTCTTGTTAGGATATAAGTAAACACAAGAATCGACCATGTCCTAGATTAGAAAGAAAATTAGCTTACATTATAGATTTAATTCCGAAAAGTACACAATAAGATGTAGTACCTTTATAACGGACAGCTAATTATACAACTGTGCACTACGTTGAAATGCCTTATGAGATCTCTCTCCCGCTTCGGTCATTTGCAGATGTTTCTTACCATCAGGCGAGTGGCATGCCTATTTTCTTATTAAAATGCAATAAAAAAATCAAACACGCACACAAAGCGCATACTCTCGCCTTTAATTCTCGAAAGTGTATGCCAAGACGCAACTGGGGCACCCACTTTCCGCCGAGCATTTTTTATCCCATGTGGAAGGGACAAACCAATCATATTGGACATAAATTCTAGATTCCCAGCTAACACTGATTAGGAAAACCCAATATCATTTAGCAAGATCCGGGGATTGAACCCGACCTAAGCACTACAGTCGTATTCTCGAAATTAACATTTTTAACAAACGGTAAGGTGCACAATTATGGTTAAATATCATTGATTACGGGAAACGTCATTCACGCGGACGATGTACAAACACGTAGTATTAAAAACAATTTAACAATGTTTTTTACCGAAAAATAAAAAAAACAAAAAATAACATAATAGGTTTATGTTACGAATTTTGGAGTCGGTGACTAATTAACCAACAATACACGTCGAATTGATAGCCTTCTCCTTTTTTTGAAGTCGGTTGAAAACAAAAACACATTGGCGTCGCTTTGTCATTCATGTCCACTCTAGTATAACCGCAAAATTAATAACATCCCGAATCGAGTGTGATTGACGTCTCCACAACTTATCATAGGTAGCACATATTTGAACCGGAGCCAGATGTGTCATGCATCGGAGCGCAATGGCCGACTGTTTTAGCTTCTTGCGAAAATTTTAATGAATGAACTGTATGATCGATTTGTGTACCTTTATTTACATGTTATTAGGTTATTGTTACGTGGTCAGGGGGCTGGGAAAAGTACATCATCTTATTTTAATAGCGTAGAGACAGATGCGACAAATATTTATGATGTAAATACTTGAATTTCTGCAATATATAGCTAGCTAATGTTGACGATCGTTGAACAATCATCCCATTCTTTGATTTGATTCATGTATTATTTCTACTGCTTTGACTAAAAATCCAGAACGAATAATTTGGAATCAAAATATAACAAGAATTGTTCCAAAATCATACTTCAAAATTTACGAGTAAAGCTTGATTTGGAGTGATAAACTAAAATAGTATTAACTTGAGGGTATCGAAGGAATGTGGAGTGGCAGGTTCTTGTAAATTCCTAGCGTGTTACTTCAATACCATCTTAATCTAGATGGACGTCATTCAAGGAGGAAAACTCTAAATAAGCTACGAACTGAAGTTGATATTTTTATTGTTTGTTATGAACGAGTTAATCTCTGAAACTACAGCCCCAATATTCGATTATGAGCATCATAATATATAAGGAGGTCATGAAGGCTGCAAAGTCTTCGAAACGCCAGGAGGAAATAATAATAGGAAATACTGTGATAAAATCCGGAAAGTAGTTTCATTTCAACATCCATTATAACTTTAACACTGTTACCCAATTATATTATAAAGTCGGTTATAATTAAATATAAATTATATTTCATTTTAGAAATGTAATGAATAGCTTTTACGAGCTTTTCGAATTCGGAGTAATTTCACGTTTAATAAGGTATGAATTTAGAGATTTAGAAGCGATAGACTAAATTGTTTCTTAGAATAAATTAATTTAAAGTACCAGGGTAACATAAATTCAAAGGTTTATTACATACTTTAGTGTTACAGGTATTAGGCGTCTTATGATACGCCTTTTTAAATCTGCCTTATCTGTCCGGGCTTAAGAAGTCGTAAAAGTCGACAGATAAGCTTTATTACCACAAGGCCGGGAAATGAGAAAATAGGTCACCTAGAACTGATCAGCGCACACAATAACCTACAAAACCACATGATTGTGGGTGCACTGCTGACTTTTGAGGTAAGGGTCAGGAGGTCGGGAGGATGATATTTAGCTTAAGATATCTGAATTTTTAAGCCGTCAGGAAATGCCAAACTCTGCTGGTGGTAAGATATCTTTTATATACGTTTGGTTAGCGATCACCAGGTGTTAAAACCCGTCATAGCGACCCACGTAAGTGAGCCGCATTCCGGGATCAGCCTGTGTGAATATACACAAAGGTTCAAAGAGGCTTGCATAATTGTGTCGACTGTCAAGGGGTAATCACCCCTTGTCAGTCAGGTAATGTAAGTTTTGGATATACCCAGGGCCTTTTTGTGTGCGCATGTGAGGGCACGCAGTATTCCAAAAGGAAGTTTCGAAAAAAATTGCCATTAAAAAGTACAGCAAGGGATACAAATTATGGACTTCCAATTTTCGTAATTTAGCGTGCCCCCAAAAAAGAAGTGATAAAAAAGGCTTGGATATACCCATGCCTTATATAAGTCAGTTAGCGAAACAGCGTTACAAGATATCACTCCTAACACAATTTAGACCAACAAGTCACTACAAGCTGTCAATATTTAGATCACCTTAGAAATAAAACAAGGCCTTTGATGAATCTAACCAAACTCATTCTCAAAGGCTCTTCAACAGCACATTAGGAGTAGCATCTAAGGACGATAACATATGACTTCAAGTGTTATTCAAAATTAGTTCTAATGTACACTCGACCCTTTTTACGCAACATTTGTAATCTGTGACCGAATTTCCATGGTTAATTTTAGAGTTTAGTAGGTTAATGTTTTAACTAAAGATTGGTCCAGTCGGTAGCCTATAAGTATGTTTTTTTGCGTCGGGCCCCGAAGTCGCTACCGGGGGACAACTGCGAATGGCATACTGGAAGCCCTCGCCTTAGTTTGGATGTAAACTTCAAAACATAAGTAAGTAATGAGGTGTACAACCACTTGACCAATATAAAAAAAAAATCGTACTTCATTTATCTGTGTGCCTTTTAGCGGTTCATATGTAGACATAAGAAACATCACAACATTCAAACAAATATAGTCACCGACTTCAACATTTTTGTTATCAATAATAATTATAATAGGACTAGTACTTTAGCGGACACGAATTTTCATACATTGATTCATGATTGATCCCATGTTGTTTTCAACAGTTATTTCTCATAAAACCTTATTATTTGTTCAATACTTGTTACTGCGAGTGGACGTCGCGTGTTCCAACAAGTTCTCAAGTGTTTCCAAACACTTTATTCTCGTTTCCATGAACCCTGACATTTGTAGCACGTGAGTTATTTCACGTGATCATATCGATAAATCACGAGTTATGGGACAGGAATCGATTAGTTTGGAAATTCTTCGGATAATCGATTTTGGAACGTCAATGGCTATATTGGATGTGCCTGTGACGGCGAGTCTAGACTGGGTTAAATGTTGTAATCGATTCGAAATAAAGGTAAGCTCTCCGTAAGTGAGGAAATATAAACACACATATATGCCCCTTTTATCCTCGAATGGGTAGGCAGAGGAATAACTGATGCACCCACTTTCCGCCGTGCGTATTCCGACCCATGTGATTGATGGTGAACCCATCGCCATATCGGGTACAAATTTCAGACTCAAGGCTGATATTGAGTAAAAAAAACAATTTCACTTTAAACTAAAAACATATATAAAAACTAGTTGACCCGACAGACGTTGTCCCGTCTTAACTATGAACTTTGAAGCGGGCATTCCGTCAATAGCTGAAATTGACAGTTGTATAAAATTAATATTTTCGTTAAGTATTCTTAAATTTTCTGATTTTCCGCGCGATTTTTTGATTATTTCTTTCATAGAACCTTCTCCTGACAATAAAATCGGTCCAGCCGTTCACGCGTGATTGCGTGACCAAGGGAAATAGGGATTCATTTTTATATTTATAGATAAGGTATGTGTATATGAGGTAAGTATATAGATCTTTACTAAAAAATACGATAATGGAACAGTCTTGTGGGCAGTCACATACCTTTAATACAAATATTATTTTTTTGCTTGGCACGTTTCTAGTAGTTGTTTGAAACGGTGTAGTGAAACAAATGAAAAATTAAAATCCGTATATGCAATATCAGACTTTGCAATTCATATTAAGCCAGCGTGAGGGAAGAAAAAATGTTGTTTCTTAATTATAGAGTAGGACCTACTTAACAATGGGGTTAAAATACAGAACAAGGCTTATAACAATATAATAATTACGCAGGCAAATGAGTGTACCGCTATTTCCATCAAAATTGCGCATTTTCATTCATCTTTTCTACGTAAATTGTTGTAATAAACAAGTCTGTTAATAATAAATCATTACATTCAAGTTTGCACACGAAACTATAAAGATTATTACAATAGTAAATTGTTGCAGCCAGAAGCGCCTACGAATCTTTCGTAGTACGTGTTGCATTGGACGAAATTATGTAAAAATGAGACATACTATGGCAAAGTAAAACTGAGTAAGAGAAAAAAATAGAGATGGCACCCATAATGGTTTTGCTAGATAACAAACTCACATCACTCCATTATTCTCCAAGGGGAGAGACAGAGGTGTAAATAGTGTTCCCACTTCGTCGGTATGAATTTAGTCTCATGATGTGATAGGTGGTGAGCCTGAGCCTAATTCGTGCCCGGTATGGCGATCCATACCGGGCACGAATTCCAGACTTCGGGCTGATACTGAGAAAACCCTAATATCACTTTGCCTGACATGGTATTCGAACCTTGGAACGCAGAGTAGTGTCGTGCTGCGCACGGAATAGAACAACGCCATCAAGGCAGTCAGTCTTTATGAATAAATGAATATTCGAAGAAGTTCTGTTTATGAGTGCAAGCATTCAAAGGAAAATTAGAATGCGTGCTATTCACTAATAAATTACTTTTAATACAGCAAATATATTATAAATTGTCAATGCTGCAAACGTTACACATAGACATCAGCTGATCTTGTTTCGTAGCTGATGTTGTTTATTACCTACATAGTACTGGCTAATATATTATCTTTTAAATCTAAATACAACAGCGTTTGAATTTTTTTAACAGATATAGAAATTGCTTTGGTACTTACCCAGCCGGACTGTTGCATTATGCTTACCTAACGTGACCATTTATTTTTCGTCTCAAAACGGGATTTATTTACCTCAAGTATAGGTTCTCAATGAAAAAAAAAACAAAACACGCTTTTTAGAAAATTTGTACTTCGACGGCCGAGCGTTGCACGGATGAAAATTCGTAAAATCTCGTTTTCCCGAACAACAACAAAGATGAAATTTTTACTCATTACTCATCTCACTATTACATACATTTTATTCATTAGAGAAAAGATTCGTAGGCGTTGTAGTCAAGTAGCAGCCCGGTCGGCCCTTAAATTTTCGTACGGTTTCGAAAAACGGGACAATTTTGTGTCTCTGAGATTTTTGTGGGGACACCGGGACAGATTATCGAAAAAAGGGACGGTCCCGTTTAAAACGGGACGTCTGGTCACGTTATGCTTACCCCTAAACAACTTAAACCTTGTCTCTTTAATGTATAACTCCATCCCACCACCGATTGCTACCCGTACACGTTCCACTACTTCTAATTTTAGTGAGGATGTTTTATGCACACAATAAATTATAATGAACACTTATGTAATCGTAGATCGTTGAACTGCGCGGAACTATAAAAAATCGTACATGCGCAGAATAGTCGACTCAGGAATATTGGCACACGTTACAAGAATAAGATTTATTTAACGATATTTTAAGAATATCGAGATAGCGATGTCTTAGTAGTGTTGTAAAACCGGTGGATCATAAATTCGATTCTTAGGTTGGGATTTTTAAATTTATTTGAAGTCATCGATTCAAAGTTTATTGTTCATGATTGCATTGTAATGCAGTTATTACTTTTGGTAATAAAAAGAGCTTATAACGCAAAGTTTTCATTTCTTTTTAAAAATAAAAATTAATATATTAACAAGGCCATCATTGACACCAAAAGATACGTCTCTCGTCACATTATAATTTTACGAACAAAGCATCACGCTTCTTTACCTTTTGAGGGATAGGCAGAAGAATCACATTTCACCAGCTACGACTCATATAATAAGGAGCGACTCTATAGGTATTGCATAAAATTATAGTTGAATTGTAACTTGTACTGAGCGTAGCACAAAAACTAAGAAAAATATGAGCCAGAAGAATAAGTTTCAGAGAAATTTCTGGAATTTCAACAATGACATAAACTTTAAAAAGGCAAAGTACAGGACAGTTTCTTGCTGAACCTGTGCATCCAAACTGAAGAAACCAGTGCTGAAGGATGTAATTTTCCGACAGTGAACCCAACACAACATTTAGGTACTACTAATAAATGTGGTCTAAGATTTGCTGACGACATTGTTATATTTGCAGAAAAATCTAACATACTGCAAATTATGTTGCAGCAATTAGATAATGAAAGCAAGAAAGCAGGCCTATCTATGAATCCAGCGAAAACTAAAATAATGACGAACACAATGAAAGAAAACATAAAAATAGGACAAGATGTGATCGAATATGTTGATGAATATATATATTTGGGACAACTGATATCAATAAAAGATCAATACTCAAAAGAAATTGATAGAAGAATAAGTAACACTTGGAAACGCTATTGGATGCTCAAAGAAATAGTTAAGAACGAAACGATACCAATGTCAGTGAAAAGCAAACTGTATAACACGTGCATTCTCCCATGTTTAACTTATGGGTGTCAGACATGGCCCGCTACAAGCAAAAACAACCAAAAAACTTATAGTGTGCCAACGCAATATGGAGCGGAGCATGCTAAACATAAGGTTAAGAGACAGGTGGAAGTCCACAAAAATAAGGAGAAAAACAAAAGTAATCGATGTTTTACAAAAAATAAAAACGCTCAAATGGAATTGGACCGGTCACATTATGAGAACAAGTAGAGAAAAATGGACGAAAGATATAATGGAATGGTATCCTAGGAATGGAAAAAGACAAAAGGGAAGACAAATTAAAAGATGGGAGGATGATCTACCAAAAGGATGGAGAAGACTAACTCATGATAGAGATGAGTGGAAGAAACTAGGGGAGGCCTATGTCGAAGGACAACCTGACCAACAAACTGGTTGCTGAAGAATAACAAGGCATTTTTTTTGCATTAACTGGTTCTTGTAAAATAAGTTAAAAATTGTAGTATATTTGGTCAGTGAATAAAGGCTTTAAAAAAAAAAAAAAAAAAAAAAAATGTGGTCTGCAAATCGTTCCAATGAAAATTAGATTTACATGAGTTACGAAAGGGAATGAAAGGGAGCGAAGGGTTATGCTGATGGTAGGATATATTTTATATCCGCCTGGATAACGACCACCGTACATAAGGTATTAAAACCTGCCGCAGTAGCGTAAGTCAGTGCATCACGTTCATGGATCAGTCGGTGTATATCTAGTGCTAACAGGGGCCTTATTGCCTATCCCGCACGTTATTTTAACAGTGCGTAACAAGCACGTAACACAACGCATCATGTTTAGGACTATAAAAATTTGGCTTACAGAATACCATTCCACGCACATTTCTCGAAGATAACATGACATCATACAGAATAAAGGCCCAGGCCGCATAGTTTATGTCGACTGCCGAGGGTAATCATCCCTCGCAAGTCGACAGTATATTGGGCCCCATTCCCTTACCATCAGGTTCAGTGGGGCCACTGTGCCATGCCAATATAAAAAAGGGAAGCCAGCAAATGTCGGGTTGTGTGGACCCTTCGCCATGGTAGACAAACCGTCTATGTATATCTTAAGATGGTGACCTTTGACCTTGAAATTCGTGTTTTAACATACAATAGTAAATCAGTCACAGGATGTGACGGGAGAGGCGTGTGCAACTTGACGTCGAATTGGGACAGAAATAGCCACCGACGAATGGCTCGCTCGGCTGATTTATGCTCCATGAACGTCTCGCTACGGGCTGCTACGTTTTCTTAAATACTCATAAAATTGAATTGATTCGTTCTAAACGGTCGAGGGCTTTTTTATCTAATGGAATCTAGGAGTTTGTTAGCGAATTGGAAGAAACGTAAACGAAATTATTGCTTTTCTATATTATTTTTGAATCAAATCAGCGAATTGATGATTCACTAAAGTGTTTGTCAATTTACAGGAGCGGAAATGTTAAGTTATTTTTTTTGGAAGCATTACAATTGATTCTTAAATGGTTTTTGGTGGGAAGTATTGCAACAACTGTCCGTAGTTCTAGATATTCGATGCCGCTACATTTTACATATGTATCTGTTATCTACGAAATTAGAGAATGTGTTTTCTGTGTAGGTAAGAAGTGGCGTAGCTTGCTACAAAAGGGACCCTATTTCAATTTTGTGAGGGCCCTTAATGGCAGCGCGAACTTTTGGGTGATTTCTAAGTTTAGTGTAAGTATTGAGCAAAAGTGGCCCCTAAACCTCGGGAGCCTGTGTCAAGGATACGGAGGTAGCTACCCTCCTAAAGTCAATACAGGTCTAAATGTTAATTACTACTCGTAATTTTTAGAGTTAATACAGAAGTAATATTGTCGATTTAGGATTATGAGTATGCTTGTAATGTGTATTAAAACTATTTTTACATTTGACGTGGAACTTTCATAGAATTTTACATTTTCCAGTGACAGTAATCGACTCACAATATCTTTGAGATGAATAATTCGAAGCAATGACTCAAACACCAACGATTCAAATGAAATCATCTGGCTCTAATTAATGTGCCTAAAATTATCACTGATCGATTGTTTCTAATCTCGGTTTGCACTTAGTTGAATAGCCAAGTGTTAAGACATGATTTAAGGTTGATTTTTCAATAGTTATACTATATACTGTCCCACTGCTGGGCACCGGCCTTCTTTACTATCGAGAGGGACTAGACCTTAGTCCACCAGGTTGGTTTAGTGCGAATTGGCAGACTTCACATACCCTCAAAATTCTTGGAAAATTTCTCGGGTATGCAGTTTTCCTCACGTTGTTTTCCTTCACCGTTAAAGCCAGTGGTAATTCACAAAGTATACATTCATTTTAAACAACAACAACTTTAGAAAAGTCAGAGGTACATACCCTCGGGTTTTAAACTTGCGGACGTTCATGTCGGCAGTCCGATCCGCTCGCAACTAGACTATCGTCGCTCAAATAAATTATGACCTGGTAAAATATGAAATTAAGAAAATTGAAAAAATATATTTATACGTCTAACATTTTTTTATTTGTGGTTGAATAACTTTTGTTCGATGGACGTTAAGATTTATAAAGTCATCAATTTATCTCACTTTAATATTTACTTAAGTTATAATTTATTCGATGGAAAAAATTGCCTAAGTCAAGCAATTTAATTAAAAGTATTTGTTATTGTTTAACCATCTCGTTATCAGTCTAAATTAGTAACTTTAAAGAACTTAATGCAGTACATTTGTTAAAGAATTTTATTTTAGCAGTTAATTGTACCCCGGGGAACATTTTCGTAATTAAATTTTATAAAAACTAAAGATATTCGTTAACAATAAAATACGAATTTAATTATTAATTGCTTGTTTCGCTCAAACTGTTTTTCCATTATTTTATCTATTTATTAATCATACCTAATAGAAAAAAATACATAGATTATTTAACATTAAATGAGTAATAATAACTAAACACAAAATAAAATACAAGATATAATCATTTACACAGACTCATATACACTTTCCTTTTTATTTACGAAGATCTAGGCAGAGGCGCTGTTAATGCAACAACTTTCAACAATTTATGTTCAGTCCCATGATGTCATAGGGAGCGAGCCTATCATATCGGGCTCAAACGGACTCAAGGCGGATACTGAAATGAAAAACCTAATATCACTTTCCAACCCGGGATTGAAACCCGAGACTTCACAGCCAAAGACGTCTCGTACATACAAACTCCACTAAGTAAATTAATTTTTGGTCATTAATGCCTCATACGTAAACTAACGGTTACAGGTGAATGATCTATTCAGCAAAATTTTTCCGACTGTACCGTTCAAGAAGTTTTCCACATAGAGTGAGTAAAATACTACGTTTTCCACGGTGTGACCTAGCAGGCCCGCCCTGTAGTTACGCGGTCGTTACCTTCGGCAAGCAGTCGGCTATTCACCAGGGTCGGATTCAAGGGAATAGTTTGAAAAATGACGTAAATCTATTACGAAAAGAGTTTACTGCGTGTATCAATATTATAAAAAATGTTACTGTAAATAAATTTTTGAATCTTTCAACTCTTATTAGAAAAGAATTTTATTGTGTGTACCAGTTTATAAAAAAAATAACATACCCAATTTTTCACGGTGTAAAAGCGCATTATCACTACAACTATTAGGGGTTAGTGGAACTGTTATGTTGGTTTCACCGGTGTTACGGCCCAATATCGACATTCGGGAGTATAGCATCATCCTAGCAAGCATTGGACCTACTAGGTCTAATGTGTGTGTTTTTGTGTGAACCTAACCTTACCTACCCTTATGAACTTTTTGCACCGGTATGCCAACAAAAGTCTGGGGGGGGGAGGCCTTCTTCGGCGCATAGAGGATGGCGTGGGGAATTTAACATACCCTTGAGATGTGGTTTTGGCTTCATTTATTTTTAGCAGGTTTTCGCAAATAATTTCAATTCAACCACATCTTCAGGATCTTAGCGTCTTTAAGAAGACATGATTCCTATATTACAAAATAAAATAAAAATAAAGATATTTTTTTGCATTTCTGATTCCGTGCCTGTTTGGACGTATTACTTCGTCTAATGATACAAGGGAGGACGAACATGACGAAATTCCAGGAGATACCGTGATGTCTAAGAATTTGCATCATATCATGTACATAGAGTCGAAATTGTAAAACATTTTTTGTTAATAAACAAATATTTATAAGTGCCAGTACTAAAAAAACTTCTACGTTTTGTAAACAATCATAACATTTTTACAATTAAACTCAATTGACGTGCAAAAAGTTGGCAATACGTTAATTGGAGTTAATTGTTTGCTTTTGGATAAGAAGCATGTGCTGACACGTGACATTTGTTTGGAGACAAGATCACTGATTTAAATTACGATTATTAATGGCAGCACTTTTTTGTCTACTTCATGAGATGCATTTAATCTGATTATCTTATATATCAAAAAAAAATAATTAATCATTAAGATCTTTTAAAAATCTACTATTTGCTTACAATATAAGACATTGCAAGAGGAGTGAAAACATTGTCGTAAAGTAAACTAGTGGCAAGTGATCAGTTTTTCTGTGACGTTTCATGACGTCAGACTGATAGAAAAATGTAAATATACCCACTTCCTTTTGCTACTCTTTTCCATCCAAAATAACTTACCATTATGAGCCTTCACTCGTTGTGATGAATAACAAAATAATATCTAATTAAAAACGTATTGCAATACTGTAATGTGTCTTTTCTGTAACGTTTTATGATATCAGGCTGATAGAATTTTTTTGATTATACCTACATCCTTTTGATACTTCTTTCCATCCAAAATAACTTACCACTTTGGGCCTCCACTCGTTGATTACTTATAATTTACTAATTAATTATTATTGTTATTGCAATATTGTAATGTCTGAATTTGTTTTGTATTTTGTATTTATTTGTATTTGTGTCTGTCAAATTTATGTTTCATACCAACTCAATATACTTACTTCACCTGGCTCCCTCATTGAAAATCTGCGCTGTAGTTTCAGTCATGCTGGTACTGCAGCAAAGTTCATGCGACTTCCAATTGTTGGCACTATGGGTATACTTTTAATTGTGTTATATTTCTTTACATATTTTGTTTGCTCTTCTTTTATTGAACATGGTATACTGTTATTGTCCCAATAATAAATCTTTCTTTTTTTTTTCTTTTCTTACTCAATAATATCTCATTAGCTCTTCCTTCATATTTGGTATCTAATATCATTTTATTACCTACTTAACTGCAAAATAAGGTTTATTACAGAGGTGTGTTGTTGTGTAGACTCTTTGCACAGTCAGCAACAAATCGATAGGTTATCGTTGTCATTGTAATTAGCTAACCACCTTGGGAGTGGTGTATTACCTAATTTGATACCAATTTGCTAGTGTTAACCTTTATTATTTTTGTTTGGACTAATTCTAGAACTGTTTTGTTTATGTCATTTACTATAGCTTATCTAATTATAATTATATTGAGTCATGCGACTTGGTAGTACTATTTATGCGTGTGTTTTTTAATAAAACATATTTTCCCAATTATAATTATTGATTAAACATGACCTGGGTTCGACCGTACATAAATTTACCGTAACCTCAAATGTATTTTACCAGCTTTTCCCCGCGGCTTCATACGCGTAGAAAGTTTTTCCAAGATAAAAGTTTCGCTTTATTTTCCCGAGATAAAAGTAATCTATAGCATTCAGGAGTAATGTAGCTTCCTATTAGTAAAAGTACTTTCAAAATCTGTTCATCAGTTCCAGAGATATGCCCCTACAAACAAAGTCACAAACTTTTCTTGTCATAATATTAGTACAGATAAATACGAAATTACTACTTGGTACCACTAGATCTGATACTTGGCTGCAAAAGGAAGGACTTTGGACCTATTAACAACGCTGTCAACCCTAATTACCTCCTAACAACCCTGGATTATATAATTTCATGAAAGTGCTAGCCCTAACTAACGCCAAGCAGTCCGTCACCAATACATAACCTACCGCAATATTGTCAAAATTACACAGTTCCTCTTAATGATCACCAAGGACAACTACGTACTTGGAATACGTAATTATGAACAAAATACATGCGGTTTTGCATTGAACCAATTCATTAGTAGCATCGCGAGTGCCAAATGTCGGTTCCTGTGAGAACCGTTGATGAAATATTACTCGTACGAAACGAAGTGACCATGATTTGTGGACTTTAGATTTCGTTGACTTTACTGCTATCGAGATAAGATATTAATGTGTATGTACGTCCATTATTTAAAGTCATATTTCAAGAGTTATTAAAACGAGAAATGAAGGATTATTTTAAAAATTATATCATATCTCTATTATAATTGTCGCGAAATCGAGCGGCATCTATGTTAATTAAAAGTTAACAATATTTTTTTGTATTCATTCATTTATCATCGACATCCGATTTGATATTATGGTAGGAATTCCCCCAGGGTCCTCTAAGGAACTAGCGGAAGGCTTTTCAAAACTATAAAATTTTGGGAGACATAGAGCACGCAAAAAATACTTATATAGCTATAAGTTGCAAATTTCACAGCCAGTGCATAATATTTTTTTACTATGTAATTAATATTCATTTATAATTATTTTATAAAATTCTAATCGATCCACTATATTCACACTTAGATAAATATATTAAAAAAACTGCTAAAATCAGTTAACCCAAATACAAAATACAATTTGTATGTCAAGGTTTATCCTTCCCATATCATATCCACCTCACTACATTGGCAGCAGTGCAGTAAACGATTGCGCATATAACGAGATCTCTTGTTAGTATGATAATTTTACACGGGTAACTATACGATTCACTCGAATGATTGGAGACAATGACCTGGTTGTCTCGAAATGTTATTTTATGAATCGAAAAGTTGGACTGAAAAAAGGAACGCGAAAATAAAGTTAAGTATGAAACGCTAAAAGGGTTTAAATAATAATAATAATATCAGCCCTGTATTGTATACTTGCCCACTGCTGAGCACGGGCCTCCTCTTCTACTTAGGGATTAGGCCTTAGTCCACCACGCTGGCCTAGTGCGGATTGGTAGACTTTACACACCTTCGAAATTTCTATATAGAACTTCTCAGATGATCAGGTTTCCTCACGATGTTTTCCTTCACCGTTAAAGCGAACGATAAATTCAAAAATAATAGACACATGATTTTAGAAAGGTCAGAAGTGTGTGCCCTTGGGATTTGAACCTGCGAACATTCGTCTTGGCAGTCCGTTCCACACCCAACTAGGATATCGCCGCTTTTTAAAAACGGTTTACCGGTGAAGAAAAACATCGTGAGGAAACCTGCATACCTGAGAATTTACTATAGTAAATTTTGAGGGTGTGTGAAGTCTACCAATCGGTACTAGGTCAGCGTTGTGGCCTCAGTAGTAGAGGAGGCCCGTGTCCAGCAGTGGTACAGTATATAATACAGGGCTGATGTTACACTATAAAACGCTATCATGTTTATGAATGTCTGGAATGGTGTTGTATTGAGTGAGCGGCTGACGCGTCGCGGTCTCGGGATTGAGTAAGAAAGTGATATTAAGGTTTTATACTCAATATAAGCTCAGAAAAAACTAAAAAATGCAGTCTTACTGGATGTTCCGGTTAAATGATATTTAACAAAAAATATAATTTACTATTGTATTACAATTTTTCTATAACTACTGCTAACAGATTTTATTGAACAATGTTTTATAACAGTATAACAATCTATATATTTTTTTAATTTTTTTATGAAATGTTGCCTAGCAAATGTTTAAAGCATATTATAACAATGGGCAGCAGCACCTATAGATAGTAATGTCTACTTGAAGGTACCTAAGGGTATCAAATTCTTACTGCAACGGAAACTTTTCTAGAATGAAAAATCACCACGGATTTAATGCATTCCTGTCACAAGAGGCAGCATCTGCTCATCCGAGATTAGAGAGGAACTTCTAAACTTACAACAGAAATAAATCACTGTCTGCTTCCATTTTAAAACCAACTGTAGCTAGAAAAGAAGTAATTTGTTTTCAAAACTTTATAATAGTTCTTTCTGTTTTCACAGAATATAAATATTTTATGCTTAACTGCATAATGTTTCATTTTAAGATGTATAAGTTTATCTACACTAATATATAAAACTAACTAACAATATAAAAAAAATTGGCGATAGCCTAGTTGGGAGTGAAACGGACTACCGACCTTCAGACTATTGTCCGTAAGTTCAAAACCCAAGGGCACGCACCTCTAACTTTTCTAAAGTTATTTGAGTATTCTTTATGAACTATCGTTTGCTTTAACGGTGAAGGAACATCACGAGGAAAACTGCATACTTAATAAGTTCTCTATAATAATTTGGAAGGTACATGATGTCTGACAACCCCCATTAGACTGTGGCAGACTTTGCTTTACTATTGAGAGGGTTTACGAGGCCTAAATCTTCTAAAGTAATCTAAAGTAAAGCAGACATTTGCTCACGAGTGGGGCAGTTTATAATACAGGGTGATATTATTATAACACATTATTATTTCTTAGGATAAGGAGAAGACAGCAGGAGATAAGTAGTTTTGTAATTCAAAATTCTAAGCTACCTTTTATGGACAGCCTCAACACGGGGCAAGCGACTTGTTCCTGTGATATATTCCCGTCGCAAAATATTTCTGCCTCCACTACCGGGTGACGACAGAAACTGCCACAACACGTTCTGGTAAACAGATTTTAAATATACCATTACGAACTTGCTGTCGTATCATATACATGTAGTAACTAAATATAATTATTACTTACTAGCTTTTGCTTGCGGCTCTGCCTGTATAAAAATTTATTTCCGGGATAAAAGTCCCGCTGTATATTTTCTCGGGATAAAAAGTACCCTATATCCTTCCCAAGGTCTCATATTATTTCCATACCAAATTACATCGAAATTCATTTGGTAGTTTATGAGTTTATTGCGATCAGGCAGACAGATGCGGTGGGGGACTTTGTTTTATAATACATTTTTAGAACTCTTTAAGGGGAATAATTCCATCATACTTATTTGTTTTGATCTTTAACCGTTTACTCACTTAACGCAACGGGAGCTGTAAAAAGGAAAAATAAGACGCGTTTCTACAACACTTTTCATTGATGCTCCGCTCCTGTTGGTCATAGCGTGATGTTATATAGCCTATAAGCTTCCTTAATAAATGGACTATTCAACACTAAAATAGTTTTTCAATTCGAACCAATAGTTTCTGAGATTAGCGCGTTCAAACAAACAAACAAACTCTTCAGCTACATAGCAATTTATAGATAAGTAGTTATTTAAGAATAACAAAAACAGGCATATCAAGTTTAGCGGAAAACCGAAATAATCTGTTAGGATTGAACTATAAAGTATGAATTTATCGTAATATCGTTGCGGTAATTTTTAAATTTCGAATAATTAAAATGTTGCCGGTTTGTCTGTGTTTCCAAAAAATAAGAAGGGGCTTTAGATACCTTGACTTTCTGCAATCGTTAATGCTAAAAAAATAAAAAATGCATGGGAATGTACAGACAGACAGACGCGGTGGGGGACTTTGTTTTATAAGATGTAAGGATAACTAGATTTTTTCACAAAATCCTAAACTAACATTTTCCGATAACGACATGCGTAACTTTTTTACATGTGATCCCATTTTGCGCAGAACTGGTATTTCGGAGAATATATAAGTTAAGTATACATTATTACGTATTATATTTTTTAAATATTATCAATTTTAAGAATATTCTCTTATCTATATAACTAAGTTTGCTGGGGATTTTAGGATAGGCATAGCATTGATTTTTTTCTGTACATGTAGTATAAGTACTAGGTTTTGCTCGCAGATCGCAGTGATAAAAGTAGCCTTTATCACTGAGAAGTAATATAGCTTCCTATTAGTGAGAAATTTTCAAAATCGGCTTAGTACTTCCTGAGATTAGTGCGTTCAAACTCTAGCTTTATATACTATATATTATATCACTGAATGTGTAATTTTTTAAAATATTTCAAATAAAAATCTTTCACGAACCATCTTTATTTCATTCCTATGTGGACGTCTGCACCATACTTTGTCATGTCTAGTGTAGAAACCAGCTCAGTTAGCAAACAGCGCGGGGGCCTGCTTGATAACGCCGTCCAACGATCATTCCTGGCTAAATCGTGGATCCTCCTGGATCCTGGATAATCCAAACAATGTACTGCCCGCTTTGGGATTCGAGCCCCGAACCTTCCAATTTACAACCTACATACTTCCTCTAAAATAAGAAGGTAATTTTGTCACCCATTATTAAAATACAAAATACATTTTAAAACAACATTATTAAATCAAAGTTCAGTGACTTATGGGACTGATGATATTTGAAAAACATATAAATTTATGTATTTACACGTTGTATATGCTTTTTATAATAAATAAAAAAAATGTACTTTAATGCCAAAAATAGCACTGATTTATAAACAATATGTTTACATTTGAGTTCAAAACGGCAGTTTTATAATTCATAGGTAGATAAATATATATTTTAGTATGGAACGGACTGCCGAGACGAATGTCGGCAGGTTCATATTTTTTTGAGAATTATCGCTTGCTTTAACGGTGAAGGAAACATAGCGAGTAAACCTGTTTACCTGAGAAATTCTCTGTAGGAAGTTTGAGGGTGTGTGAAGTTTACCAATCCGTACTAGGTCAGCGTGGCGGACTAAGGCCTAATCACTTTCAGTAGATTCAGTCCGCGTCGCCGCCGGAGTGGGCGGTCGAGCAACAATAGTTGAAGGAATCGCTCCCCGGTTAACACTTATTGGTCCACATGTTTCAATTGATTCCTTGGCTGGCGCACTTACGATATTTTCTTCGGATATTTTCTTTAGGTACATTGACTAGATCTTACGTTGCTAACTTGCCACTATGTTGTTTTTTGACTACTATTTCAGTAGTAGAGAAGGCTCGTGACCAGTAGTGGGACAGTATATAATACAGGGCTGATATTATTATTATTATATACACCTATTTGAGCTTGTATCAACGAAGTTCTAAGTAAATAATAAACAGTGTCATGGTTAATGTTTGTAAAAATTTCAAGATACAGTTATTTATAAAAAAAAAGGGATTTTGATTTATATATTTTCCTTTCAGTAGTCAAATGCTAGACTCAGAGCTGATACTGAGCAAAAACTCAATACCACATTGCCCATGTTGACTTACAACTTAATTCACTTTATAAATTGCTAACAATATCCAGTCGCACAGGGCTCCGACTATAACCAATTCATCATGTTAATATCTGATACCATCGTAAATAAAACTGCAACTTTTAATTCACACGAGGACAGGTTCATCGACATTACACGTGGAACTATTGCGGTCGCCCACGGGACGTACCAACTTTAGATTAGTTAGGACAACTGCGCGTGGAAAGTCACCGGGTTCTAAATAAATGGGTTTATGTCGTTTATTTAAGGTGGCTATTGGAAACGCTGTGCCGCCTGTATGGTATAGTATTATGCTATTTGTCGTCATGGCTATGACAAGCTAAGGTATTTTTGTTTGTTTAAATTTTTGTTTAGTTTTGGTATTTGTTACTAATTGTACTTGAAAGCGCAGGAGGGCTTTCATCTGAACGCATTATAACACTGATACACTGATTAATACGTTTTGTAGCAATTCGCAAACGTTGTGCGCTGGCCGTTCCGTACCACCAAAAGTCAAGTAAAGATGGCCGTCCCGCTATCGTTGACACGACGCTCCGCTAGTGTGACTGACGGTGTCACTCTTGACGTTGACTTTCATGAGACGCGCCGTCATACATGTTCATGATGTTGATGTTATCTATTCTCTAAACGTTTGTGTATATCTGTGACTAATAAGTCACTTTTCTCTCTTTCTTCTATATCTATTTAATGGTTGACTAATGGGTAACGGAAGGTGCAATTAATATTACTGGTCAGTTCGTGGTTTCTAAATAAGCCATAGGCCTGATGGTAAACGACATTACGTGCTCATATATAGGTACACTCCCACCTGTCTAGCCAAATGCAATATGGGCTGCTCGTACAGATTTTTTAAGAATGTTGCTGAACATTTTCAGCAATTAAATTCTACATAAATTAGAAAAAGAAAGCCGATAAGAATGGGTTTATGTGGAACCTTCGTCACTGTTGTGTGTAATAATTATACTTAATTAGCTGACCCGACAGACGTTGTCCCGTCGTAACTATGTATGCACGCGCGTATTCTGTCGATCGCCGACGGTAATGTCAAACCACTGACAGTTATGTTAAATTAATATTGTCGTTAAGTTTTCTTAAATTTTCTAATTTTACGCGCAATTTATTTATTTTTTTCTTTTATAAGAACCTTCTCCTGGCAATAACAAACACAACAAAAAAATTGTGAAATTGGTCCAGCCGTTCACGCGTGATGGAGTGACCAAGGGAAATAGGGATTCATTTTTATATATATAGATAGATATATTTTGTAAATAAATTAAAGAGTAAACTAGAAGCGCTTCTATCCACACATTTGAATGCGTAAACCTATATGTAAACAAAATTCCCGTGATATTTAGTACAAAAATAAAGTACCAACCACAGTTAATCGAGTTGACCTATTTTACCTCGATCGAGTTTCACGAGAATGTTATTTCGGCGATAGCGGATAGAACTAATATTTGTCACCATTTTGAACTCAATAACGACTGACCTATTTAAAATTTAAAATGAGATAGATTTTGCGGGACTTTACAGGATGTCTTGTTTTCGATAAAAATATCTGAGTAAATCGAACTGTTTGATCGTAGTCCGACAGTCAGTCTGGGTAATGCAGCATTGACGAATAGGGAGACCCTATTTCTGCCGGCTTTTCTTTTGTAATTGATGTAAAATATAATTAACATTAGAATAATACTTCATTTATATATTATTAGTACCTGCAAGTTGTGTTGGGTTTCCTTTTGGAAAATTTCACCCTTCGCCACTAATGCAGTTATATCTGTTGCCAAGCGGGAGTATGAAACTATCTTCTAAGAAAGTAAGGACTAGTCAGTATAATTATTAGGTATTCAAGCCAAAAACAAATATCACGCCTCTATGATGAGGGTAAGCAGAGGTGCAATCAGTGCACCCACTTTTTGCTGTGGGTGTTCTATCCTAGATGTGATGAGAGCGAGCCTATCTCCATATCGGGCACTCATTTTAGATTCCGGACTGATATTGATCAGAAAAATCCACTGTCAATTTGCCCAATCTGGGACAAGGACTCGGGACTTCTGAGCCTTACTGCGCTCGCAATACAACTACGCCAACGCTTAATGAGGTGTTTTGGGTTATGCAAGATTTAAAATTTAAGCGAGACGACGAGCGCACTTCAGTGTCATGCATGGCTTTTTAATTGTAAGTTTGTGGTATTTTTGTTGCTTTTTATGGGCAGTAGTAGTACTTACCATCCGGCGAGCTACTTGCTCTTCTTGTCAGTTAAAAATTAAACTGAGTACAATGTTGTTGTTTCATAATTTAATATATTTTTTACTGTTATGAGGAAAACCAATACAATAACAAATTTGTTTTGAAAGAGGTGCACAAAATTAACACGTTATGCATGTTCAGGATCCTTTGAACATGGTAATTATAATATTAAATAAAAACACTGAAGAGTCGCAAATAGAGCTAACAGTAAACACCAGTAAGGCAGATAGGGACAGACAGCCTCAACATAATATATAGATAAATATATAGATAAATGAATCCCTATTTCCCTTGGTCACGTCATCACGCGTGAACGTCTGGACCGATTTCACTTATTTTTGTGTTGTCAGGAGAAGGTTCTTATGAAAGAAAAACATTCAAAAAATTGCGCGGAAAATTAGAAAATTTAAGAAAACTTAACGAAAATATAAATTTTATATAACTGTCAATTGTTTGAAATAACTGTCAGCGACTGACAGAATGCGCGCTGCAAATTCATTGGGGCTTATGGGGACGCATCGCGGAAACGCCAACTTTTTAATCGGTCCAAAGATGAATAATACCACTCTGTCTAGATTGTACGACTACGAAGAAGAAACAATAATATAAATTTAATAAAAAATGAACAATTGTATGTGTTTTTAGTTGATGACCTAATTAAAAACACGGCATTTTATGGTTGCAAGTAACTAATAAAAACATATACAAAATAAAATTATTCAAAAAAATAAATAAATGCTCCTACCATGTTGGCTATCCTTGTGCTAATTACTTTTTTTAACTATCTTATCGGTTATTATTTATGGATACCTTCAAGTACGATCCGTTTTCTCTTCATAATTCAAAATAGACTTAGGAAGTTAAATAATATAATTACGTGCTAAAATTCCCGTAAAAAAATAAGGTCATTTATATATATATATATATATTGTCTGACCTTATTTATTTGGGACCAGAGTTTGGAATCAGGAACATTTATTGACTGAATTAGTTCCCTCGACTAATCTGCATACTATATTTATTTTTTGATGCACAAATAATTTTTGATAAATATTCGAATTAGATAATTAAGTCCCACATTCCTGGCATAATGGCGTCCATCACGTAAATTCCAAGGATGCACGAGCCGAGCTTCATTCCGAGCTCAGCTGGCGACCAGCATAATTCTGGGGACCGTCGACACAAAACATGTAGATACAATTTATAGTCTATTGTAATTCAATGTTTAGGCTCCCTAGAATACGAAAAACAACATGACAGGAGCGTTCGTGTCGTTTTATTGTGATTGGTTGATAGACAGACATGTGACTCTCACGGCGGTCTCTCGGCCAATCACAAATGTCAAAAGCAAACGACAGGCACCTTCGTGTCGTGTTTGTTCTACCGCATTCTAAGTATAGTGTTGCCTGTGGTCGATCGCATCGTATTTAGGTGAGCAGCATGCTTGTCTCGTCATTCATTAGCAATAAAAAAATGGCTGTTTGAAAACATTATGACCTAAAGACGGCATAGATTGTTCCTTAGGTCGCATTCTAAGGATGTATGGTGTTGCCCATGGGCGAACGGCATATAAACTGGCGCCATGCTTGTTTCATTGTTTAATTACAGTAAAAGAAATGTTTTTTGTGAGAGCATTACTATTACCCAACGGCGACATAGGTTCATGTCTATTTGCCCAAGCCGCTATGTCGTTTCAAGATGATTGCTTCTAATACGTATTTAATAATATTTCAACAACTATAGTTTACAAATGCGCCTGTCCTTACAATATTACGTCAGTAATCACGCCGCGTGTGTAAGTTTAGTCCATTTTTCTGTGGCAAATAAAAAATATAACAATGTCACAAGGTTCAAATAGCCCATTAAAACAGCCACGAAGTATCGAATTATAATTGACTTAATGTTTATAATTAATTAAAACTTTCAAATTAATATTTTTCTGTTGTATTTTTGACACGTCTTTCATATCTGGTTTTTTGGTCACCGAAGTTCACGGTCAAGGTCTAAATATTCGTCTGCGCCTTTATTTATTCGGATGAATATGTAATATGTTTAAATATTTATATTGTATTTGTACTGCCCAGGTGTTTCGGTGTCTTGCGCAATAATATTTTTTAAGATATATTATTTTGGAATGAGTTTGAATGTAGGGCATTAGATTAAGATACCATCTATTCAGGGTTGAAAAATATTAAACAGTATTACAATCAATTGCGTGTTAATATATTTTTTGATGAGATTAAAAAGTATGGATGCCGTTAAGAGGTTTTCAAAAAGATTTTCTTGTGACCAAAAATATTTTACTATGGTGTCTACTATACAAAGGTGCAATACGAGTCAATGGTTTGAAGAAATGTAAATTTAAAGTACCTGAAGATAAATAAATGGCAGTTTTTGTATGTTACGTATGAATTTTCCGTTCAATATACTAAAGCTTATTATAATAAGTTTATTTTAATAAAGTTTAGGCCTATTCATTTATGTTTAGGTACATATATTTCTCGTGCCTTACTAACATGCAAATCTGGCGTGATCTGGTATTATTTAACACAAGTTTTACATAAATCTTACATATAAAATGAATGAGCAATAAAATATCATATTAAATAAAATAAAATATGTAAAACTGGAATCATTTTATTACTAAATTGCTGAATGCCTAGTTTTTTTTGAATATTTTTATACTATAACCGGTAAAACATTACTTTTTAACAGTTTTAACGGATCATGCAAAGGGGCCTCCCCTTGTTATGGTGTGTTTAAAATTCTGCTCACGTGTTTTATTCGGTTTTTGAAACTTAATGATTTTTTATGTTTACGCAATGTAGATATATTAAAATAAATATATATTTCCGGATTTCATCGCATTTTTAATATTATAATATTCTCCCGACGTTTCGAAGACTTTGCAGCCATTGTGACAACGGGGCGCACCAAGGCAGTAAGTAATAGGCGGTAGCTACCACGCCCTCTAAGAATTTAAATTTCGAATAAGTTTATTCGAAATTTAAATTTTTAGAGTTCTTTGTCTAATATGTGGATTTGTAACGCGTCACTATTGTGGCCATTATACTCGTACATTGAATCATTTAAAACTATACAAATGAGTAAAATATTTTCGAAATTTAAATTTTGTTTTCTTTGCCCAAAAGTGTAGACTTACTACATGACATTACGGGTGATTTTGTACTAGTATGTTGATTTATTTAAAAATCAGCTGCCAGCAAATTACTCTAAAAGCCAAAGCCGACGTCAACAGAAGATAATTTATGTTCAGAAAGGTGCGCCATAATGTATTCCAAGTTCGTAAAATTGGTCAGAGATTACTTACATTCTTTACTTATATATATTTTTTGTAATATATGAGCTCAATATTTAATTCAATATTTACTTGTGGTGGGTCTCTCATATGTGAGAGTCTTTCAGGGTAGGTACCACCGCAATGTCTCTTTCTACTGCTAAGCAGCAGTGTGTAGTCACTGTTGCGGTTTGAAGAACATTGTAGTCAGTGTAACTACTGGACATAATGAGTCTTAACATCTCATGTCTCAGGATGGCGCAGTGGATACCAAACAATACTGTATAATTCAAGGTATTGGATGGTGTTTCTACTGTTTATGGGCGGTCGTATCGCTTACCATCAGCGATCGGCAAGCTCATCTTGTCAATCAAAAAACATGTCGGTAGGTATTAAGGCAATGAAAAAATTATACCGCCTTCAAAAACTACTAAAAACAAAAAATAATTTAACGTTACCTATATACAGTTTTAGGAACTGGGACCACAAGCGAAGTACCAGTTTTGAAATAAAAAAAAATCATTAAAATCAGTTCACACAGACAAAAGTTCTGAGGTAACAAACACACAAAAAAAACGTACAATAGAATTGAGAACCTCCACTTTTTTAGAAGTTGGTTTAAAAGTTAAATAGCAAGCAATAGTTGAGAACCCGAATAGCCTCTAGCGACTGGAAAACGAAAGGTTGTTTTGCGTAGGAAATTATTAACAGGAACTAATTTAAATACAGCTTTTATAGTCATAATTATTTTGTTATGTACACAATGGTAAGGAAAATTGTACAAGGTTTCAACAATATTTTTCGTACACGTCTAAATTATATTCGGCATTACGATAGAAACTTCGCGTAATATACTCAATCTTTTTCCTCTATGGGATGTATAAAGTCAAAAATTGTGTTTAATGTACCCATATTTTTGTTACGTATCTATCTGATGATGTAATGAGAGACGTATGAATTATATCTGCCTTAATAATAGATAATAATAATATCAGCCCTGTAGTATAGTTGAATGTCCGTCTTTGTGAATTATCGCTTACTTCAACGGTGAAGGAAAACATCATGAGGAAACCTGCGTACTTGAGAAGTTCTCTATAGGAATTTAGAAGGTGTGTGAAGTCTATCAAATCGCACTAGGCCATCGGTGTGGACTACGGCGTAATCCCTGTCAGAAGTAGTGAAGGCCCGTGCCCAACAGTGGAACATTATATAATACAGGGCTGATATTATGTTCAATTCTCTTTATTTTAAAGGTGTTTTTTTACATCTTTACATATACATTAAAAAAATATACATATAAAAAATATAAAAAAAATAATGACCCTCCGATGGCGAAGCTCAAAACCCAGGCCACCGGCGGTTAAGGATTCAAAGTGAGGAATCTCCTCACAATGCGCGCCGTATCAAGCAATAATGCCTTCTGCATCTGGCTTCCGACCCACTAGGTATAACTATTACTATTATTATATACTGTCCCACTGTATGAATTCTTTTAAATTCTGTATATGTTTAACAACTGTTGTGGCTGACTTACCTACCAATTCTAATTAAAACATATTAAACCCTCATAGTATTAGATATAAGGTAGTCGTTTGGTGTCAAATAAAAAAATTGTCACATCGTTAGCGATATAAAAAACACATAGTGCAGTCATTGACTCAATAAGTACTTAATTTAAACCGAATGAAAAAGAGCGAGTGAGCCAGCAAATAACAATTGCCAGTTGCATTTAATTACTAGTTTCCTTAATTAGCGATTGCGATAGAAAGTGTGAAACTTAACCTAACATTAGGCCTAACATTAGTCTGCCTCCTTCCGTGTGCGACAAGGACGACTGCATTCAAAGTGGGTCCTACGTGAGTGACATAAGGTTTCACTTTTGTCACTTTTATTTGATTTATTCGATTAGGTGTCTTTATTTACGTGTATTTTCCACCTGTGTTCTCCCGTTTTTTTTAATTCAAGATTTTTTTGTGTTACGCATGTTGTGGGATTTTTATTCTTTTATTATTCGCCGAATTTATTTATTTCTCAAGATGTTATTGTAAACGGGACCTATGCTTTATCGACATGTCCAATCTATGTTAGTTGATACAAAAAAAGCTAAAACACATTTGTCTTTTGTTTTTCATGCTGGCGATCGATCTCTGCGCCGATAAGAAAGTAAGTAAGTTAATTTAAAAAATATATTATCCCCATCCAAATTTCTTCCTAACCTAAATCTCCATTCATCAATTTCCTTTAAATAATGTAAACAGTAACTTCCCCATTTATCCTGATTGATAAGATATGCGCATAATTTATGCGCATGCTGGCAGTTTCCTCGTTTCGAGTAATCTCTTGGATTGGAAAGTTCATCGACTGGCGTCTCTGGGTCAGGGCTCAGGGGTTCGGGACATCCCACAGTTTTCCTCTCCAAGTAGTTATGCAGTAGTTCGTTGGATATTTAAGCGATCATGTACTATGATAATAGGGCTTGAATACTTTACCTATGTCTTAATTATAACTTTTTGAACATGCTCGACAACATGGCCCGCTGCACCTGATGGTGAGTGGAGTGGGGTTTAATAGAATGGTCCAAGAGGGTTACTCACCTCTCGTCTGTCGACGCAATTATGCCGGCTTCTTATAACTGTATATACACAGGTGATTCCGGACCGCAACACACTTACGTGGGCCACTATGGCGGGTTTTAACAGCTTGTGTACGGTGGTCGCTATCCAGGCGTATATAAAATATATCCTATCACCAACAAATTAGTAGCATACTACTTATGGTCCAAAGGCCTATTTTCGTGCCTTTATCTTCGAAGGAGTAGGTACTCTAGGGCAGGCATGTACACTGAGTTTGTTTCTATTGCATAAGGTATGCCTACCAACCTATCAAGTATGCACAATCTAATGCAAACCACATGTTCTAGGAATCAATGAATGCGAAATTAGTCAATAAGTTTACCCGTTTTGCAGAATAATGAAGTCAATAGTGAAATACAAATCTTAACTCTAGAATTATTGTTTTGGCATCTATGCTATATCTCAGAATTATGCATATAACTTATACTATTTATGTGGGAAAACAAGATTAATATCATTAAACTATCAAACCAAGCGTCAAGTTGGAATTAAAATCAGCGAAGCGTATGAAATGTAGGCGTATTCTCTGTAATCCATGACAAGGTAAAGTTAAGGAGATAAAATAATCGATGATGCCTCATTCTATTATAGGCATTATAACCTACGCAGTATTATCTAAAAATAGTCTAGTTTAAATAACCTGTGAAATCAGATGACTCACCAGTTATTTAGTGTGCGTAATGCACGTATTTTACGGGGCGTAACAAAGGGGGCGGGCAGAGATCATGTTACGCGATCGATTCTATGAAATGCGGCGCATATTTTGTTTGCTATAGATATCGCGGAAAATGAAATTGTAAATCGATGTTTGGATGAATTGGAAATTTAATACTCATCATACCTTTATACCCGAAGGGGTAGGCATAGGTGGAAGGTACCCATTTTATTTCCATGTGTTTTCCGTGCTAAGGTATACACCTCTAGCTTTTCAAAGTTATGTGTGCATCGTTTATCAATTACCATTCACTTTAACGGTGAAGGAAAATTTTGTGTAAAAGGCTACATATCTAAGAATCCTTCATAAGAATGTCAAAAGTAAATGAAGTCTGCCAACCCGCACTAGACCAGCTTGGAGGACTAAGACCTAACCCATCTCGTAGTAGAGTAGGCCGTGCACTAGTGGGACAAGTATATTATGCCTATATAGTGCCGGTAGTATAGAAGGTCAGGATGCTTACGTGGCTATTTGCTTAGACGTAAACGCAGAAGACTAAGTCTGGAATTAATATATATTTTACTATTTTTTACCCCTAAAAACCCCTTCTGGTTCTCATATGTGAGAGTCCGCCAGGGTAGGTACTATCGCAATGTCTATTTCTGCCGCCAAGAAGCAGTGTGTAGTCACTGTTGTGTTCCGGTTTGAAGACATTGCAGCCAGTGTAACTACTGGACATAATGAGATTTAAAATCTCATGTTTCAGGATGCCGAGCGCAGTGGAATACCAAACAATACTTTATAATTCAAGGTGTTGTATGGTGTTTCTACTGTTTATGGGCGGTCGTATCGTTTATCATCAGGCAAACGGCAAGTTTGTCTCGTCATTCAAAGCAATAAAAAAAATAAAAGACATACTGAGACATTATTACCAGGAAAAATCTTTTGCACCGGTGAAGTAGTGAGCAAAACATAATACGGCAACAAAATGCAAGTCATAAATACAATATGGGTAAACACTTCGCAGGCTCACTGTTACAAGGTGCTATGTTATATTTGATGTGCAATTATTATTATACATATCACATGATTCTAAGCCTTTATCAGTGAAATTTCTAATAATCCAAAACGATAAATAATGGGGCAGTCATTAATTATTGTATTTTCAAATTTTTACCGCCACGACCTTTTTTAAACTCATTTTTGCATAAGTAAAAATTAACATAGGACCTTATGATAGTGAACCAATTCTAAACGAATAATGAAAATAAGAGTATAAGTAGTAAATAAAGTTGTAAATTGAAATAATATTGACATTACGTACCGAACCTGTACGCAATGTTTATATAACTCGGAGTTATCATTCGTTTACACTTGTTTACTACAATGTTTTGAATTTTATATTGTTATTCTTTAATATAATGAATTTACTGAACCGTAGCTTTGTATTGTTAAAATGATATACTAGTAGAGAATGCAAAGAATTCATTCTTAAAGACTCTCCTTGCCAATATGAGATAGGAACGATTTACAACGTTTCTGATCAGTTAGTAGATGCATTAGATGGAAAGTCTATGCATTGAGACACAATAAACTACAGAGGTTTCTTAGAGCTAAGATCGAACTCACGTCCCCACCGCGGCAATCCGTCTCACTCCCCACTACACTATTGCTTCACGATCTAGATGAATGAATGGGTATTTACTATTCTCGTTTGTAATCAACAAACGTGTAATCAGAGGTTAAAACCGACAATAAATTCTTTAGTATGCATAGATACGTGCAGAAAAACACATGTTTTCTGACGTCATCGGACTCGGGAATTGCGTATGCGACCGTTACACCACGTCACGTACCAACTTATATATACACTTAATGATACCTTATTACCAGGTGATAAAGCTCAAAATCGCATATCACAACCAATGCCATCAGAGTTGGTTTTCTTATACTAGTTAATTGCGATTGACGATCACAATGCCCAAAAAAAGTCATGAAAGGGGGTTAATTGGCATATTTTTTCCGGTAAAATACGGAATTTCATGGCGTTATTGTATCGTTAACTTCCTGAATTAAATAACCATTTTGACGCATTCGATCGGGTATCGATCAGCAATGATTTATCATTCAATCAGTGATTTTCGAAGGTTAGTCGTTTCTTGTTTACAAACTTATATTTATGTCCGTTAATGTTTTTGCTTGGATGTATTTTATGAGCTTTATTAACATCATGTTTATTGTGACTTATAAGCGGCGATAGCCTAGTAAGCGGCGATAGCCTAGTTGGGTGTGGAACGGACTGCGAAGACGAATGTCCGCAGGTTCAAATCCCAAGGGCACACACCTCTGACTTTTCTAAAATCATGTGTGTATTCTTTGTGAATTTATCGTTCGTTTTAACGGTGAAGGAAAACATCGTGAGGAAACCTGCACATCTTAGAAGTTCTCTATAAGAATTTCGAATGTGTGTGAAGTCTACCAATCCGCACTAGACCAGCGTGGTGGACTAAGGCCGAATCCCTCTCAGTAGTAGAGGAGGCCCGTGCTCAGCAGTGGGTAAGTATATACAGGGCTGATATTATTATTATTATGACTTGAAGTATTATGATTTCTTATGTTTACGCGAATGTTAGACATTGAAATTTAATTTTAGCTGTTGGTGGTCCGATCTACGCAGAATGAGCTCACAGTGTCTTGAAGTCTGGAAGTGGAGTGTCTTAAAGCGAAACCCAAAAGACCGGCTGCCAGACTTCAAGACACTGTGAGCTCATTCTGCGTAGATCGGACCACCAACAGCTAAACTTAAAAAAAAAAGTTGTATAATTGTAAAATGTAGGTAGATAATGTAATTTTGACTTTGCGGATGAACAACACGTCAGTGCCCCCGTGACCATGAAGGCTGCAAAGTCTTCGAAACGTCGGGAGAAAAATAAAAAACAAAAAACCGCGATAGAATCCGGAAAATTAGTTTAACTTGAAGTATTGCTTTAGATATCTCTGGACATTTGGAAGTCATTTATCTAGAGGACTGGACCCCCTTTTTTGCAGGTTAAAAGCGCATTATCACTCGCCACTCGCTACCACACCGAAAGAATGGTACCGTAGGAACCCAGCAATAGTCCATAAATGAATAAAATTCGTGGCAGCGTAGCCGATTTAAAAGAAAGGAATGGCTTTACCAAAATAATGATAAAATTAAGATGAAACTTGATATATTACAAAATAATTTGAGATTCTTTATAAGTCTGAAATGCAGAAGAAAATTTAGGTAGATATTTGCGAAAATTATCACCACAATTGATTTACTTCATCTACAAATATTTTTTCGAGTTAGAATATAATAAAAAAATCCTCATATAATACGGACAGAGACAGGGATATTTTTTATGTGAGATCAGGATTATACCTATAGATATATTTATTTTTATATTAAATGTACAGTCAGCCACAAAAGTAGCTAAACAAATTAAAAACTTCAAATTGTTTCTACACATTGACTTGAATCGAAATATCATGTTTCTTCGTGTGATTTTGATAACGACGGCGGGGGACGAATGGGTACCTTATAAATAAATTAATATTAACTGGTCTCCTATCAAGGGACCAATGGGCACTTGAATAGGTGACGAATTTACAACTTTTATTCTAGGGTACGAGTTTTAGGGGTCGAGTGGGTCCGAGACCGTTTTTTCATTATCTAAAATTAACTCACTTTGAAGTTTATTTTAGTGAATAATAAATGTTTGTTGAGAAGAACACAAAAGTTTAAAGGCGATTTCAAAGTTTGAATTAGTTCAGTTCCTTTTGTGACTGACTGTACTCTGTTCTTGCTGTATTGCTATAATAAGGTTGATTAATTTGCAACTAAATGATTCCATTATATATCATTGACAATAGTTTGACAAGGTCTGTGGGGCCTACCGACGTCATCGGTGTAATGAACACCATTGTTATACATAATGGAACATGAATCCCATATGTTTTACGTATGTGGAGACGATATATGTTGTAAATATCGATTCAATTGTATATACTATCCGGCAGATAATAATACATTCAGCAAAAAAAATTTACAAATATACATGACATGTGGTATATAATATGTAGCAATAACAATTCAATTTTTTTAAATCTCCTAGATACCTTTATATTCTTATTAAAAAAAATATCTTCACAAAAATAAAATAAGAGGTATTTCCTTTACACTGCACAAAAAAAATGTTTTAATAAAACTTAACGCGCATTGGCGATTTGGAGTTTTGAATTTATTCAGCTCCTTTCGTGGCTGACTGTACATGTATTTGGTTTTGACAGATCCTTAAAAAGACATTACGAATATGTAATTAATCAATTTTTAAAATAATCTGTAGATACGACTTTTTATTATGATGACATATTATAAAACTGAAATATATTACTTAGTTGTTTAGTTTCGTCATAGTGAAGTATACATACAAATTTATAAGCAGAATTTTCTTTTAAATTTATATTTATACTGATTAAAAATATGTATTTAAGTAAAATAAAAATAAAAAACTAGCTAGAACAAGCCTTTTATTATTAAGGCAGTATTATACAACTGTGGTAGAACTAAAATCGTCGGGTACAAGTGAATTCCTAATTTGTCTTCGCAACTAAGTCGCGTGATGTGTCTAGACAGCAGATATTTCCAGTGCAATGTTTTGTAACAATAAGGAACTTTTACAACTTGGACACGCTTGTAGCATTTTATTCAATGTTCCTCGGGTGCGTTCCTAAAACAAAGCATATTACTTTAAGAAAAAATATTATTGAATGAATTTTGCTGCTGGTAGGTATTTTATATGTGACAGTCCGTCTGGGTAGGTACCATTGCAATGTCTATTTCTGCCGCCAAGCAGCAGTGTGTAGTCACTGTTGTGTTCCGGTTTGAAGGACATTGTAGCCAGTGTAACTAGTGGACATAGTGAGAATTAAAATCTCAAGTCTGAGGATGGCGAGCGCAATGGAATACCAAACAATACTTTGTAATTCAAGGTGTTGGATGGTATTTCTTCTGTTTACGGGTATCGCTTACCATCATGCGAACGGTGAGCTCGTTTCGTCATTCAAAGCAATAAAAAAAAAATATTTTGTTTTGTAAGTAATAATATTAGTCCTTTATTATACACTGTCCTAATCTGGTCATGGGCCTCCTCTACTACTGACAGGGATTGGGTCTTATGCACTACGCTGGTTTAGTGCGGATTGGCAGACTTCACATACTTTGGAACTTCTCAGGTATTCCTCACAATGTTTCTTTTACCCGTTAAAGGAAGCAATAATTCACCAATAATATACATAACTTTAGAAAAGTCAGAAATGTGTGCCTTTGGGATTTAATCCTGTGGATATTAGTCTCGGCAGTCTATTCCGCTCTAACTATACTATCGCCGCTTTTAACTATGATATACTTTTTTAAGGAATATGAACTATCAATTTCTCGTCCCAATTTCAACGTCAAAATAGGTTATTTTATGTTTGCTGTGGCAATAATTTGTATTAAACAATGTATAATCAGACTCTTCTACCTGTTATAAACTCAATCCAATATGGAACTTTATAATCGGAAATTGACTTCATTTTCTTATACTATTCTATATTTAAATACTCCTATATTTTAAACCTTCATTTTAATTTTCGGCATAGGAGATTCTCCAAGTCATCCCACACAGTCATTATATAGGTACATGCGCATACTGTACGCGCAGGGCCTGATAAAACTCATTTCAATCGTTTCCTTTTCCCACCTAACTGACAGTTCTGTAAACAAAGCGAGGTTTTTTGCTGAACATTCGTAATTCTAAACAATTATTCACGTTTCTTTCCGCTTGGCAACAGACGGCCTTGCACGACCTTGGCAATGTCACTGGACAAGTTGGGCCTGACTGCACGTTTAGATAGAAATGGATATATCAACATCTTTACGGAAGGAAAGGGACAGCAATATTCCAAGGTTTGTTTAGCGGAACTATGCTATTGTAAGAGAAAGGTAAGATGCTTGATAACGTAGGAGATAATGATTTTGGAGAGAAACTTTTTAATTCGGATCCTGTTACATACAATAGCTTTGCAACGAAGGTATAGTGCTCATATTATGTTTTACGATGATTTAAATATGGTGAAAAAATATTTTAAGGAAAATTGAGAACTGATGTCAAGTCGTAACTAAAATACAATAATCAAGAGATGAAATTTTATCGCTCCCAAAAAAATTTTAGGTGGCCTAGAAAAAGTTCACAGATTTCAATGTTTCTAGATCTCGTCTAGATAACAGTGAGATATATAACGGCATTGGTAAGGTAGGGGCACGAACTAATTAACGCACGCCCTCTTTTGGCAATGCTGAAATCACTCGCGTTGGCTCCAGTTCAAAAAACAATAGTAGCATTGACTAAGGTCGTAGTACGCGTAACATTGACAGCTATTAAGTCCGATGAACCAAAACATAGGAGGAAACCGAAAGTTATACGAACATTATGGAGGAAACTCTATTGTTGTTTAAATTTAGTTGTGTCTAGAGGCTATGCCATGGGTATTGTCCTTGCCTTTTGTTCGACGAGGTCTTTCTTTGATTGTACGAATTAGACTTAATCTGACAGCTAACTCACACGTGATGTTTGGAATTTTGTACCCAAATTTAATTAAATTGGAACCCAAGAGACTGGCTTCTAGATTTCAAGACACTGTGAGCTCATTCAGCGTAAATCGGACCACCAACAGCAAAAAAAATTAAAGTTGTATAATTGTAAAATGTAGATTTTGTAACTTTGACTTTGCGGATGACTAACACCTTAGTCCCCCCCCCGTGACCACCCGTGAAGACTACAAAGTCTTCGAAACATCGGCAGAAAATTAAAATATAAAAACTGCAATAAAACCCGAAAAATAGTTTAATTTTAATATGTAACATTCCGTAAACATAAGAAATCATAAATTACGTAACATTAAATATACAAATGTTTACTTTCAAGTAACACGATTTTTTGGTTTCGGATTCGATTGAGTTGCCATAGCTCCAATTACTTTCAATATGCCGTAGTTTTAAATAACTAGACACATAATTCTATTTTGGTATAAAAAAATATAAACAGCATATAATTCGTAGATTTGTTAAATGTATTTACAAAATTAATAAATAACGTCTAGAGAAAATAGTTCAAAAGAGTTTCTAAATATATAAGACCTAGTTATAAATGTTGAACTAATTTGAATTAACCGAGCGATTAACTCGCAGCAACTGAAAGTGACAGCTCCGAGTATGAGGGTAGACAGTCTCAAGACCTTCTGCAAATACTCGTTGAGAATTTGCTTAGATGTTTCTTAAAATTCATCTTCAGTTTTAAAATAATAATAAGCCTGCCAAATCAGCAAAGGAGAAAATAAAGATTACATGTCTACAGTAGGGCGAAAGTATTAAGTTAGTACCTTCAAGGATATCGGGATATCTCTATTTAAATTTTTGCAACTATGGCATTTCTCTTCTTCCAACTGTTCTTGCGATGTTTTAAATTGATTGGTAGAAGACATTTACTTATCTAGCGTTCATTCAATAAGGATACATAACATGGGCTTCTCCTAAAGATTGACATATTTGAATTCGCATCTAGCAAATGTGTAATGTATGGATTTTAATAATTGTAAATTGAGGGTAATTTGTTACAAGTTTTAAAGGACCATATGGTCGCACCAGTCTACGAATATACGTCTGATTGTGGAGTTTACGTAAATCGTATCATTGCTCGACCTGGTCATTATTCCTTAGCCTTTTAACAGGTAACCATTTTCATTGCTTTATCTCATACTTAAAAAACAATTGTAGCAGTCGATGATATTAAGTACTTATATTTTGCAAGTCTTAATTCTACAATGGACGCATGTATGACAAAGTAAAAAAATAAAAACACTATGTTTCACGTTAAAGAAGTTGAAGGTCAAGACGTTATTGTAAATAATTTTGTTGAAATTGGTATGTTTTAATGAAATAAAAAGGAATGAGATAACCATATCTCACTGATCACTCATTTTTAAATTAATGTCTGTATTCAATGATTGATGACATTGTTTTGTTTAATTTTTGTTTTTCTTATATTGAGATATTTTTTTTTCCTTCTTCAATAAATTATGATGCACTAACGGGTTCAAAGGTAAAGAAGGGATAAGGAAATAGAGAAAACTAGTACTAGTGAATCTTCTATAATTCCACACACCGCAGAAAACGTACGAATATGTTATCTATGATATGCCAGAGATGTTTACTCTTAGGCAATCGACACAATTATGCCGGTTTGTTGGAGCCGGATATACACAGGTTGTTCCCGGAACGCGACACTTACGTAGACCACTATGGCGAGTTTCACTATGGTGGGTGGATATAAATATATCCTTCCACCAATAAGACTCACGATATTAATATCAGCTTGATTCCAGTTTTAACCAATTTCAGGGATTCTCGGATATCGGGGTGAACGACTGCTTTACTAATGAGTAAAGCCATCGGACAATGATCTAGGAGAACTATCTATACTATTATACAAATACAGCAACTCCTATTTTTTAAATATTATGTAAACAATAAATATATTACATAATCAACCAGAATTTATGACGGTGATGTATCGTATTGCTCACGAGGCGAAGGATACAGTTTCGGTGTACCATTACAGTAAAATGGAGTGATACGGGAAACCATAGGCGATTGTACTTATGAAGCATTTTTTGCATGTTATAAGTGATATCGATTGAACTGGAAAATTTTTGTTGTAAACAATTACTTATGTAATCGAATAATTATAAATATCGAATGGGAGGTGTTGCTCGCGGCTTCATCCGCGTAAAGCTTTTCGTACTAAAGTCTCTAAAACAATATACTATGTCACCGTTATTTATTTATAAAAACAGAAGAAAATGTTTCGATTGGAAGCAAATTCCCCTGATGAAAGTAGAGTCCTACAAGGTTCCGTTACCTTATTATTAATTAACACACGTCTTGACCAACCAATTAGTGTATGTCCATCCACTATCACTTCGCAATCAAATGCATACACACAGTTTTATTCCATTTTTTGCCCTTTACGTTTAGCCGTCGAATTAGTTATTCGATTACGTTGTTTCACCCACGCAACTGTCAACTGTAAACCCCACGGGAAATATTCATAACATTTCTATTTAAAACAAATCGCAGACGTAATATTACGGACGGTGTGTTTAATTATTTGTTACGAACGCTGAGTGTTCGATAAATGTTTCTTTACTTTCTATGGCTTTTACAACATTAGGTAATATCGGGATAACCTTTGCTGCTGTGATATTGATTGAAGTCCTTTTTGTAATTTCTCTTAATATTTTATTTTCTTTAATGAAAGATTAGTTTCTCCTAGTGGCTTTATTCGCGTTGATATCCCTTTCCTCAATAAAAACATCACAAAATTATAGATATCAATTAGGTGCGGAGTTCCTTTTTGAGCACTGTTTATCAGTAAAGGTGAATACTAATTAAACTTAAAATCATCCTAATAACATTAGAAATTCATCTAACCGTAACGTCAGTGACTATGTATCAAATTAAGCCCAAACTAAAGACTATAGTCCTGCCTTTAGGGCATCGAAACTTATTCGCCCTCAAATCAGATATCGCTTAACAGGCGGCAAACAATTGCCACACTTCAAAAATTTTCAAGGTTACAACAGTCCTATCTAAATATCACAATTACGTCTATTTCATGTGTGGGATAAAGGCATATCTACGACTTTATAGAGAAACTTATGATTCCTGAGCTGCTAATATTGATAGCGCGATTCGAAACGACTGTGGCGCCATCTAGACTGCGAATTATGAATGTACAATATGAATGCTAGGTTCAGTGACTGGAAAAAATAGGTTTATAAAATCGAAGCAGCGGCTACGATGTACAATTATTTAAACATCGTAATATTCAGTGAGAATATTATTTTATTATTCTTGTATACGTAAACTTAAAGTATGCAAACTGAATTATGATTGTGTTGTCGATATAATAAATTGACAAAAACAATGTAATTTTTATATTGATTTTATTTTAGATATCCGTAATTTCTAGAATAAATGTGAAAGTTTGGTGCTATTTGGAATGTTTGTTAGAAGCAAATGTAAATAGCACTAAATGGATTTAGTGCATATTTGGCACTCATTTAAAAGAAGTAGATAAAAAATTTGAATGCACTAGTGGCTTACGTCCCTATCTTTCCAGGATAAAAAGTCGGTTATATTACTTAAAATTATCTTATTTTAAACGCGGTACAAATCAATAACCAGAACTTTTATTACATAAATTATACTAAATTTAATTTTAGTCCGTTACGTAAATTGTATAATTCATTCGTTTTAATTATATTTAGCGGACAATGAACTAAAAGTTACGGGCGCGGTCGCTCCCAGAAACTTGATAATAGAACTTCGTGAACAATCTTGTTTCGCCTTACGCACACTCAAATATAAACTAGACAAATATATATACGCAAGTCATGCATAATTCTGTATATTAAGTGTAGGGTTAGTAAATATGCCTTTACTGTCGTCATAGTGATAAAGACGTTATGTACATACAATTTTATACGCAAAAAATTGCATAATGATTTCTTAACTTTACGCGAATGATAGACAATGTAAACTTTGGGAGAATATTATAAGAACCGTGATAAAATCCGTAAAATAGTTTATTTTAACGAACAAAACTGGCTAGATAGGTCTTTTTTAACCTTCAGCGGATTTTTTGTTTATCTACCTTTATGTCTCTGACATAGTAGCTCCTAAACGAATGAACCGATATTGATGTAGTTTCTTTTGTTTGAAAGCTTGCGTTATTGAGATGGTTTTTAAATTTAGTTTATGAGGATCTATTAAGACATTTGAAATCATCAGCAGGTTCGCTATTTTTAGATGTCGGATTGATTGAAAATTTGGAGTACTGTTACTTCATTAATATTTTTAACACGTGGAAACCATGTCCTGATGCTGCAGCATCAAGTGTCTGCGGGATACCCAACTCCTAAACAATTTACAGCAGATATGGCGTGTTTGGGCTCATGTGAATGAATTTAAGGAGTAGGTGTTAAATAGATGAAGATCGAGGACGCTTGTCGATAAAATTATAATTTAAAAATTTAGATTTTTTTAACTCGCAACACAAGAGAACCTTCTTATTAATTACGAATATGTATTAAATTCTAATTATTATTTTTTTTTTTTTTTTATGAAGGCAGTGTATTTAATATGTTTTATTACGTGCGCTGTTTAATTGAATAGTGGCCAATAATTAATTATTAATTATAAACACTATTTATAATGTACTTTAAACACAATTTCGCACGCACATTACTGTCAAGAAGTATTATTTACGTGTAGGATAGAAAACTTTAATAGATTATACTGGCAGGTCAGCCATGACTTGTCATGCTCATTACCTATCGTAATTACAATAAACAATGACCATTTTTGTTGGCACAATTCATAATGATTAGTAAGGATGGGCATCGTTCATATCGATGGTTGACTTAAGCAACATTTTTTTTTAAATATCTCTAAGTTAAAAAAACATAGAAAAAAGTGTTGATTTTATGTAATAGGCAATGTGATGTAGTCACAAAATTAGTCGCACAATTCCTAACTACTGGAACCGAAAAATCCAAAATCCATGGTCTTTCATTAACTCAGGATAAAATACGTGAGAGTCCATAAAAATAATATTTTACAGTGTTTGTTGATTTTAAAACAAACCGAGTTCAAAGTACTTCAAATGAGAATTAACAATGTGCAAACCCGGCCACGTTGTATGCCACGTGCTTGCTCAATGGGTATGGATATCCTGAAGAGGAATGAAAAACAAAGCAAACAAACATTACGTCTTTATCCTCGAAGGGATAGGCAGAGGTTCAACCAGGGTTCATTTTTCGCTATGTATGTTCCTTACAAGATGTAATTTATTATGTGAATAACTTGGCAGGTCTCTCGTATGCGACGGGCCGTCTTGGTAGGTACCACCTTGATGTCTTTATTTTATACGTGTATGACGAGAGATGATTACCCCTCGGCAGTCGACAAAATTATGCCGGCCTGTTTGAACCAGATCTACACAGACTGATCTAGGAATGCGACCTCCTTATGTGGGCCACTATGGTGAGTTTTAACACCTTGTGTACGGTGGTTGTTATCCGGGCAGATATAAAATATATCGTGCTAGCAATATTGTGTCTGTGTCTGTTGCCAAGCAGCAGCATGAATGCACTGTTGTTAGAAGGACATTGTATACAGCGTAATTACTGAGCATCATGAGACTTAACATATTACGTCTGAGGATGTCGTCATCATGCGCTCATGTGCAGTGGAGCGTCACATAGTATTTTGTAATTCAAAGTTCTTTATGGTGTTGCTACTTTTTATGGCAAGCGTATCGCTTATTATTATTAATTACAATAAAAAAATAGACAGTGGTTTCAGCAAAATTCAACCACTCATTGCTTAGTGTATTTTCTTGGGCTTTATTATAACTAAAAGTTATAATATTTAAATTATTGCAATCATAGTGTTAAGTCTGCTGGAAAACCTAATAAATAAATAAACATTAAATACACTATAGATTTTCATTATTAGAATAACGCAAGCGTTCTAATTTTATTTTTACTAAAGTAACATAAGGCCAGACGATAACATTGTTTTCCCATGATGGCAATTAGTTCTATTTTTAGCGTCCTATGCAAAGAATTTTTATAACTTGTTAATATAAGTCATTTTAATGGCCCTTAAATACCAAAAGCATATAACATTCTTACTCTATAATAAAGCTTAAACTATTGTATAGCAAATTCCATACGCAACGATAATTGGATCTACTTATGCAAAGAGCAACCAATACTTTACCTTATTATTTTATATCCGTCCAGATAGCGACTACCGTACACAAGGTGTTAAGACTCGCCATAGTGGCCCATGTAAGTGTGTCGCGTTCCGGGATCAGCCTGTGTATATTCGGTTCCAATAAACTATAATTGTGTCGACTGGCGAGGGATAATCATCTCTCATCAGTAGACATTCTATTGGAACCCTCTCTATTTACCATCAGGTTCAGTAGGGTCTCTTTGCCATGCCCCTATTAAAAGTCCACACACATGCCAAAATCGAGTTAGGTATGCAGAAATCTTTCAAAATGTACCTTCTATCCACTCTAAAAAGATCAAAATAGTATGACATTTTTTCCTGAACAAAACATTTTCATTATGAGTTTATATACCTCAGGGAAACTTATAAACTAGTATTTTAATCAGTTTCTTCTATATTTTAGGCTCTATAATGTCATAAAAATTTAGGTTTTATAAATGCCTATGTATTTATTAACTCTAACGCTCTAAGTTATTATATGAGTGATAACTACTTTATACTACGTCATTTATGTAGGTATAATTATTTTGAGATTGTAGAACCTGATTTGGAAAATTAAAAACCTTCAATGAAGTTTTGCTTTTTCGTTTTAAAACCTTGTTAGTACAAGAAATAAGTTCCATATTTTATCACGGCAGGTTTTTTATTTACCTAGTCAAGTCTTTCATTATTTCTACGTCACTAAAAGCCAGCTACAACAATACTGCAAGCTCGCTAATAATAAAACACGATAGCTACCGTCACCTAATTTGGACAGGGTTATATTTTCTGTTTGTTCAATGTTTCTTCATTTTTAGATTCTTGGAAAGTCGATTACAAAGTTTGAATAGCTCGCTTTTGCGTCGAATTTTACATTGTCGAAATTTGTTTTGCTACAAATTATTGTAGACACGTGTATGGGAGAATCATATTAATAAAATGTGAGTTTATAAAGATGTTCGTGAGAAATAAACATAAAAACCTATTAATGGATATTATTGAAATTTGACACAAAGATAGACCGTGTCCTGCGTTATCATGTTAGCTTTATTGATTGCTGAAAAACAGGGCCATGTATTTCAGAAAACGTGGCTCAGGTGAAGCCGTGAGGAGTACCTGGAATCTTTTATATTCTTACTTATATATTTGAGTCATGAGTTACTCGCAAAATAAATAAATAAATAAATATTCCGTACTAGCTTTTGATCGCGGCTTCATTCTGATACAAACTCTTTTCTAGGATAAAATGTAGCGTAGATTATTTTATAAAGAGTCGTTTACTTGCAAATGCGTTTGTCAAACTTGGTGGAGTTCATATCGAAGATTAAATCTAGCAAAAAAAAGGTATTTTTAGTTTTTTTTTTCTATAGTTTGGTTTTAATAAATATTACATAATATGAGTAGAAGCAAAGTAGTTATTAGGTAGGTAGTTCTAACATTTTCATAGAGCTCTCCCCATCGCATAAATCATGTTATTGCATAACAATATTAGTCATAGCTGGTTATAGTCTAGCAGCTATGTAGTTACTGTCGTGTGCAATTTAATAGTATTTTTTCTTAATCACACAGCTAGCTCGGTCTCTTCCGCAAATTCTAGGTGTTAAGTCGTCTACACACTGGAGAAACACTTATTCGCGCGCACAAATCGTGTCTTTACTATGAACCGTCCAAATCTCACCAACACATTGGGCAGCGCATGCGCAACTCTTTTTTTTCGTCTTAATAAACGACAATTTTTAGATCGCTGTACACACGATTTGAAATGCTCGCTGTATCAAGCAACATAACGTAGATATGTCCAGTAGCGACCTTCGGGTGGCAGGGAACGACCAGGGTCTTGCACTTACAGGGGCAGCACGCGGTGCCTCAAAGGAACTGTTTTTTTTAGCATCTTACCCATGTCATTTTTAAAATCATGCGCCTTTATTTTGGCTCCTCCTGGGGCCTCGCGTAACTTTTTTGAGCTTTCTTTCGGGGCCTCGCATTTGTTAAAGTCATCACCGGGTTTGAGATGTTCTGAGTTGTTCTTCATATCCGGCAACACTTTGTGAGGTTTTCACTACGATTGACGAGGATAGCGAGGGAGGGTAGAGTTGTGGGGATATAAATTCAGTAAGGAGTTTGAAATAGGTATTTGTCGTGAGCTCTACTTTAGAGCGGGATTTAGGCAGAAAAGTTATATGTGTTACATTTGATAAACATGTGTTTTGTTTGTCTATGAATATCTAGTTTTTAATTACCAAAAATAAAATTAGCGCTATCTACTGCCGTTACTGAACACGTACTTGAAAAAAAAACAAAAACACATTGTTCTGAATGATCCCTAAAGAAAGGTGATTTTTGGTTAAGTCATATTGATTCCTAATTTTGGTTTTCTATCGTCCATTACTCAATTTATACAACTTGATAGGTTTTAACATGTCTTAGATTGTGTTACAAACATATTAAATTTAATAGGTACATTGTTAAAAGTAACAATATGTATAAGGCGTTAGAGTTCTTAATCAGTTATTAGAGACAATGTGTTGGGACTCCCGATTAAGTATTGTTTATTTCTAGCAACTGTAACCAGACATATCAGATCTAAATCTTGTTTTTCTTTATTGTTTTTGTAGATAAGGATGCATTGTGAGTGAACAAAGATTTACCGCGACATTAATTTTAATTATATCGTAATAGTGCATACTTGATTCGATTCCCAGGTTATGTAAATATCTGCGTGTTTTTATTTTAGTAATAAAATGAGGTAAATCCTTCTTCTTTAGCGCCTCAGTTATGTTGAATTTCCAAAATATTTTAACTTATTTCTTGTTAGTATATTAAAAAATATTGTATAATTGTAACATGTAGGTAGATATATAATTTGACTTTTTGGATGACCAACACCTCAGTCCGCTCCGTGACCACGAAGGCTGCAGTCTTCGAAACGTTGGGAAAAAATAATAATATAAAAACAGCGATAAAATCCGTAAAATAGTTTTATTTTATTTATTTATTTAAACTCTTTATTGTACATCATATCATACAGAAAAATAAATATACAACAGAGATAATTAAATAACAGAAAATACAAATGGCGGTCTTATCGGTAAAAATCGTTATTTTAATGTCTAAAATTATTACATTATAACTTATTACTAATTTAATTTAATTTATAAAATGGACTTGAGTTTCTCAGGGCGTGACAAATATATATAAAGCAATACATATACTTTTTATCCTTCCATTTTTCCTTTTAATCCCGGAAAACACAGAACATTTAATCCGGGACAGATATTTCACACGTGGGGAGCTACACATTTTTCACAATACTATACCGATTATGTCCCACGTTGGCATAGTTCCATATCTCATCTTTGATTAGTTGTGTTTCCCACAATATATTAACTGAGATATTTGTTTATACTCAACCATGTTCATGCAATTAATTAATATCATTATAATAACCTGTTCAACTCATCTCGACAGCTAATTTATGAATGACGTAATAATAAATTATGGAAGAAGACACATTGCTACAAGATTGTAGTGTCCCAAATTAATTATTAATACAAATTGTTATATGATGAGTCAGATTTGTCAACATTAAACACATATAGCTATGTGTGTTGTGAATTTAGAGGTTAATCCTTCTTATAATGGTATCTTAGCATAGCTGGACTATAATATCAAACTGTTACAGTATCGTTATAGACAGAAATCGATTGCCGAGGTGCCTTAGCTGTATACGGTACGAGTACGACTACCGCGCTGAGGTCTTGGATTCGAATCTCGGGTAAACACTAATTCCAAAATCTTGATTGATGCTGAGCAGAAAAATCAATATCACTACCCGACCTGGCATTCAAACCCGGTTCCTCGGAGCGGTGGAATCACGCAAACGCGAACTACGCAAACGTTGCAATCACATTCACCCTTTAAAAAAATATGGCTCTAATTTATACAGAGTATCAATTTAATATGTCTATCAACCCACAAGGAAAGCACCCGACATTGAACTTCAATAAGGAAGTTATAAACCAGACATTCGTATACGATCCCTGTTTTTATCCTGCAAATTTTACAGGCATGAGATCATTACGAATGCGAGTAACAGAATGAAATAAGCTATGAGTCATGACCTAATGCACGTAGTAAAAACTGAAGAATTTAGTCCAAATTAGGAATAAATAAATCAGAATAATCCCTTTTTCGTTTCTGCGTAAAGTTACCTAAATCGTTCCAAAATTCAAATCGATTGATTAACGTCTCATTATATTAAAAAAATACAATATTGTCATATACCATCTTGATGCACAATAATTACAATTAGCGCTTCATAACAAACATTCATTTTTACGAAGTAATGTGTCTTGTTTATCTGTGAGGAATTTCAAGAAGTTATCAATGAGCATTGGCTCCGGTCGCGTGCGCCGGCGCATGATGGCGGTGCTTGCGAAACGGTGTATGACGGTGCGGCGCCTCAAGGAACAACGTGATAGTGCAGCGCAAGTTATAGATGATGGCGGAAGGAAACATCGTTCTTTTTTCCACGCTTTTTTACCTTTTATGGGATGGGATTTATGAATCACGAAACTCTAAGTTTATTTTCCAAAGGTCAACTATTTCTTTCAGTAATGCGATCGTAGTTGTTTGGGATTAGAATTCAAGAGTGATAAGATGATAGGCTCCCGTGACATATAAATAGAATAAACGAATTTTAGTTTATACTTTACCAAATATTTTAAGGATATGTTAAATGGATGTAAATAGACATAAAAATCATAAAAAGTTTTTGCATTGAGTAAATAAAATTTTAAATCTTAGATATACTTATATTTAAATGTACAGAAAACAAATACTTTTGCATTGTTCTTGTGCTTACGAAGTTATGGTTATATTTAAACACGTTTATTGCAGTCTTATAATTCCCGTTATGTTATTGTTACATTACAAAAGCTGTATCTCAAACATCGTCTACATTACAAAAAAAAAAAAAAAAACTATTTTGTGTGAACTAGAATGCTGTGTATTTATTATGTTAACAATTGCTATTCGCTCTGGCATTTGGCATTCGACATACATTTTTTATTCTGTTGCCATTTTACTGTGCCCTGGCATTGTAAAGTGGCATAGTGGCATCTTCACACAACAAACAACGTAACCATTGTAGTTTCTATTTCACTGGAATTGACAACTTGTTTTTATTAAGATAAGATTTACAGTGATCAAAACAATATCTTTCTTGATCTTTATTCTTTTCCTTAAATATCAGCCATTCATGATTTTTCTGATCCAAGCCATCCAAGATATTGTAACATAAGGACACTTTTTTAATTAATTTATTTATTCAAGGACCTCCAACGAAGGATACACGGCATATAATAAAAAATGTCGTAGCATTTACTATCCTATGACTGTGCTATAAATATGACATAACATCTCATGTTTCAGGATGGCGAGCGCAGTGGAATACCAAACAATACTTTGTAATTCAAGGTGTTAGATGGTGTTTCTACTGTTTATGGGCGGCCGCATCGCTTACCATCAGGCGAACGGCAAGCTCGTCTCGACATTCAAAGCAATAAAAAATATAATAATAACATTTTGTGTAATTACCGCTGAAACAAAATTTGAACTAAACTAATGTTATATTTAGTCTTTTATCATGTGGACCACTTAATACAAACAGACTTATTTGTTTAAAGCGAATTACATAAAATCATATAGCAACGCGCTACTTTTATTAGAATATCTATATAAAAACAATGTTAATATGTTTACAACATTAACTAATTGTTAGATTAGTGGATCCAGTTTATAATCAGGCTATTAAAAGCAAATGGGTTGGTAAAGTACTTAAATATAATGTAATCAAATAACAGGTTTTTACATTACATTTAGCAATATATTTTTTTAATAATTAGTATCACCAGATGATTTGTTATCAAGTAGACAAGTCACTGTTTTAGTTATTTAAGTTTTTAATTTCATTTTATTACTTTGAAAAAGAGGTATCAATACGTCTTATCAGCAAAACGTTTATGGATATTGTTTAGGCATTTAAACTTCTAAAGATTCTACAAAAATATAATTGGTCAATTATCATTTTCCTGCTCCGTTCTGGTATCAAAGAAATTATAGGCAGGGTAATCACTGAACATTATGAGATTTAACATCTCCTAACCCAGGTTATTGAGTGCAAGCAGAGCCACTGGTACTGTTTCAAGACAGTCGTGCACTTGACAGACAAGTGACTTGTTCGTCTCGTTAATCTACAAATCTATTTTAAGGCATTTCACCGCTTTACACGATGATTTGGACCACATAGCCTGACCTTAGTTTATTGAAGTTAATAACTGATTTATTAATTCATTCAACGCACAAACCTTACTGATCCGTTTGTTTTACCGGTGTCGTTAACCGAGCATTGAGGTGACTATACAAATTAAATGGCGGTACTGTTGGAGGAAGAATGGTAGAAAATTTTATTAAGTAGCTGGTAACAGGATATTCTTCTTGAGATTTTACAAAACTAATATACCAGGATATTGGTATATTAGTTTTGTAAAATCTTAAGAAGAAACTGGCATTGTTTATGGAAAGCCAAGAACTTATATGGCTAATTTTATATACGTCGTCGTATAACCGATATATTATAATCCGAAAAATAGTTTAATTTTAATTCTATTTACATTTGTAATAATCTATTTAAGGAAATCGTGCATATATTAATAATTATAATTTGTGTAATAACGGTTGTAACTATTAGAAAATATAATAAATTTAACTTAAAATATAATATTGTATTATGAAAACATATATCCAAACCAAATATTTGTATCCACCCAGAGAGTGACCACTTTACATAATGTATAAAACCCGTAGAAGTCGCTCACGTATGTGTCGCGTTCCAGGATCAGCCTGTGTATATCCGGTTCAAACAGGCCGACATAATTGTTTCGACTGGATAGTATTAATGATCTTTTGTCATTTGATATTCTATCTAGACATCACTAAGATTAACTATCAGGTGTCGTGAGGTCACTTTTACATGCCTGTAAAAAATATACACTTATACCCTAGGTCCTAAGGGTAGGCAGAGATTATGCAGTGCCAAATACGGTCTTGGCACCTTTTTGAAAAATGTAAGTGGAATATTTTTCATAGAATAATTCGAAAAATAAGTATATGGATGTTGTGAAGTGACCTTACACATGAAGGTTTATGTCTGATCCACTGACCACAATATTGATACATACGCACAAAATAGGAGTCATGCCGGGTCAATTTTGGGAAAACCTAGTGACATCAATATACATGCTATATAAATGGTAATGGTCTCAAATTAAATCTTATCTCGCTATGAAATAACGGCACTAATTGGATTATTCTGTGCACATTTTTTGTATGAGTCATGCCTGGGGACACGACCTTCAGCAATGAAGAATACGATTAAGAAGAAGAAGTCATAGGTATTGCGTGCGACACTTGGGCTTCTCATTGACAAACCAGCGCTGCAGCTGTATTGCAGCAGCATTATGCTGAATGAGTAGCCCATTGTTGGCACATAAATTTAATTGTTTGTAAAAAAAAATACTTTATTTTTTATAACTGCATTTTGTGCCAATAATAAAACTCTTTTTCCTTCTTTCTTTCTATTGATTAACGCGTTTTATGCGAAAGTAAAATATGTTTAGTACAAAGGTGCTTTAAATGTAATATTAACTCTGATTACTTTTGATGGAGCACTATTTATTAACGTTTTTACTGGAAGTCTTTTGAAGAGGCATGTGTACAGCCATGGACTGCATGTGGCGGATAATGATCATGATGATGTAGCTATCAAGCGGTCCACAATTCATATTTCTTGTATGACCTTCAAATCATAAATACCAAACTCCGTCGTTGTTTCAAATATCATTCAGTAAACTTATCGCCTCTACACCGACATTATCAATATTATTCCAGTCTAATAGCTGTTCAAACAAACTTTCTCAGCCGCCAACTGTTTAAATAATTATATGCGAGTCAAATATTCATATTGTAACCAAAGTAATTTCACTTCAACGTTTAATTATAATGTTGGTATTTGTATTAATGATAAAGTAACCTCAATATATATCTTCTTACTCCTTCTCATTTAGTAAATATTAACTTGCACCTTCTTACAGTCTTCCTTCCTGCCGTTCCTAGAGTCTTCCTAACTCAGTACAACCGATTTTGTATTTTCAAAGACCCTTTGAAATAAAACTATTTTTAAGGATCTTATCGCGGTTTTTTTTATTATAACTTTCTCCTGACGTTTCGAAGACTGCAGCCTTCGTGGTCGCAGGGTCTTAGATTTGCGTAAACATAAGAAATCATTACGAAGAGGCTGGCATAATGTCGACTGGTGAGGGATAATCATCTCTCGTTGTTTCATACGTGGACATGTTATCGGTTTTATTACACTGAACGAGCATCGCAGCGTCTTCGCTTCGCTATAAAGTGGATTGGAATTCGCCAGTGTGATAAGTGTCTCAACTTTACCTAAAGGATGAAACAGCCCTTCCTTAGTTTCGGATTCACAGAGCAACAAGATACCCCGGGGCCGAAGAAAGCTGTCGCAGATTTTGATTGGTATGCTGTTTTGGGCTAAATAGGGGTTAGGGACTCAATGCTTTCTCTGATGATACTATACTCCCGAGTATCGACATTGAGCCGTAAGACCAGTGAAATCAATATAACCGATCCACTCACTCCCTAAGCGATGGTAGCGATAAAGCGTTTTGTGCCTGGGAACAAAAGGGTCCCTGAAGATCCTGTATAAGAAAGACCACACAGAGATCGAATTATAAAACTCTTTATGGCACTTCGTTGCGCTCGTCATCTTGAGACATATGTTAATAACTATCTTATGCCCTGTAATTAGTGGCTACAATGGCCTGTATTGTAAAGTGACATATACATCAATATGACTCCTCAAGGCAATATATAAGGTTAATACGCTTCATATTGAGTGGTACTTTAGACGTGATTTTTCAGTTGTCTACATTAATTGTTTCCTATAAAACTAAATGTGATGATAATTGTTTGTGAATGCTATGACGTGAATTGCCTATTATGTCTTGAGAGCACTCTTCTCGAGTGATGGAAAGTTAATGGGACTTAAGGATCGTATCTTGCACTCAGTATTCACAAAATATCGTATTGCTGAGGGAGTTTCTTGGCTGCTTCTTTTTCGCTGCGTTAACACGTTCCTAAGAGGTGGTAATTTCATGATATAAAAGAAGTTGTGCTAGACTATTTGAATTAAGTAAGAAATTTTGAGTTTGAGGTATCTTTGTTGACACAAAGGGCGTTGGTATATGATTCAGATTTGGCAAATACTGATCCGACCCTCGACGATATTTTTGTTTCTATTAATAAGTTTCTTAGTAATGTTTTAGCAACATCCATAACACATGCATATCATCACGCCTTTTGCCTTAACAATTTTCGGCTACATCAAGTTCTAAGTAATAGTGTCCAGATTATTATCATTTGTGGCATTATTTCAGACTCCATGTTGATATTGAGCGTAAGACTCAAGAATACTGCCCGATGCGGGGGTTGAACTCGAGACCTCAGGACAATAGTTATACTGCATGCGAATCGCAGTTACGCCAGGTAGGCTGGTTTTAACCAAGACCATGTAACATTTGAAGAAGACGGTATACATAGTATACTACACTTGTCACGTTCATCAGATTAGATAGCGTGATTTCTCATAATAACCAGTCATTAAATGTAAATGCCTTGATGGCGTAGAATTGTGTGCGTGGTATGATGAATCTGAAGTCCCTGGATTCGAATCCCGGGTCGGGCAAAGTGATATTGGGTTTTTCTGCTCAGTATCTTCATGGAGTCTAGAATGTGTGCCCGATATGGAAGCTTGCGGCTCTATCATGGGACGGAACATACATGACGAAAAGTGTTCTGGTTGCACCTTGGCCTAACCCTATGGGGATAATGGAGTGAAGTGAGTTTCAATGAAAATGGAAGAAAATATGAAACCAACATTTAGTTCATAGGGCGCGGAATTCGGAAACTACATTGTTTTGTTTTTTTTTTCTGGTAATAAGGAATAAAACGTATCATCCGGTCTGTACGTGTTCCATTATAGATATCCGTAGATAAACAATAAGTCTTTTTCCATACTCGAGTGAAGTAATAGTTCTTTGAATATTTTATATTGCGACATAAATCTATTGAAGTGATAACGCCGATTCGTTTATTGCAGATGATTCACTCGAAAACATGTTTTGTGGATGATAAAATATTTTTATAATGATTATCATATTATTTTTAGTTAGAATGAGTTGTTTTTAAGATCATGCAGTAATCATGCAGAAAAAAATATAATCCTGTGCTATATTTAGTGTTTAAACAATTTGCGAAATAAATACATAAGTAATAAAGTTGGTTATCGCTACAAACTGTATCCATTGCGTTATATTATAGTATTAATGTTTTTTATTATGCAGTGTTACTATACGCTTTTGGAGGGTTGGGAAATTGTCTTCAAATTATTTATCATCATCATTATTATCATCGGCCTGTTGCAGTCCACTGTTGGAAATAGGCCTCTCCCAAGGAACGCCACACAGGCCGTCTACTGCTTTATGCATCCAGTCGCTGCCGGCTCTCTTGTGCAAGTTGTCCCGCCATCTGACCAGAGGTCGTTCCACGTTAAGTTTGCCAAGACGCGGTCTCCCACTCCCCAGAACACGCGGACTCCTTCGGTTATCTGTTCTGCGAAGTTATTATGGAGTAAAATTATAATAGAAATTGTGTAAATTGTTTACATTACAAAATTGAAATTCGACGTAAAGCGTCGCCTAACTTTACGACCATGAACAAGTTAGCCGGCAATGTTAGATAGTGCTGTCGAATTATTGTTATCTAAATAATAGAATTTGGGAGATCATTTTGATAGAATTCATTGTTTAAATATGTTAAGGCAATGTGTATGTGTTGCCAAGCGATATTATTTTAAATGACTTTCTACAGGAAAAAGTGAGATATTGCATTGATAGTGATACCGATTAAGATTATAGAAAATTATCTTAAGTTCAAAGTCCAAAAGCATATGTGAACAATATCGGTATTATAAAGTAGATTTTTCGATGACAAAATTCTTAAAGATCAATCATTGCCGCTCTATCATGTTCTGATTTAAGACAAATATCTACTTCTATAATTCTATTGTATGACTCTTAACGACTACTGGATATCATTGATTAACTATGGACACCTTTAATGGCGTGGTTTAACTTCGTGTGGGCTTGGCATATGGCTCGGTTCAAGTTTCTGCTCTGCTTTGAATACTAACATTGATAGATAGTAATAATAAAAAATATTTTAATGACTTTTAAACAAATCTTTGTCTTCCTAAAACAATAATGGGTAGATATTCAAATGGATATAATAAAAATATTATGGCTCGAAATGTACAAATTTCATAATTTTAGGTGATTCACTTATTAGTTTACTCCTTCTGGCAAACTTACAGCTTTGCGACAATGTAATAATATCAAGTATTTATTTTGTATCTTTCTCTCTCTTCAATCGACCCCTCAATGCTGAGGATCGTTATCCCGTCCAAGGTCATTCAGCAATCTTCTCCACGAGGCGCGATCTTCTGCTTTGAGCACCGCTACGCTCATTGGCATATTTAAGGAGTTGGTGACCTGAGTTATTTAGTATATAAATTATGCCAAATATATGTATATCTTCCAATTTTGCATGGATTTCCAAATTTCATTGAAGCGCACCCAAATTCCTGGTACGTGTCATAATGATTCACTTCTTGTTTCTGCTAATCACCTTCCAAGATCCGCCTTTGTATCTCCCATCACTCTATCTACTGATTAGATGAATATCGTTTAAAAAACTGATTTCTGATAATCAAAGAAAAACATCGGCCCGTTTGAACCCATGAAGAGGTCGGCAGACGTCCATTGTCCTAAACCAAATTACAGTTCTGTTGACGTTGATGTTTATGATAAGTGGTGTTGTTCAATGTTGATAGGAAACCTATAGATATAAGAATACTGCAAAACCCACTGTATGTATATGGAAATAAAGTAATAAATAAGAAAACAATAGATTGAGTATTCAAATATATAGAGCATTGCCATTTAAAACCGCGATTTAAGTTGTTTTAAATTCAAATGCTTTATAGCTGAAATAGGGCTTATAACTAAATAGTTCTTTGAATGATTAATTAAAATAGAAATTTAAAGTATATTTAGTATTCTTTAAATTTGTAAAACAGCTTTTGCCTGCGGCTCTGCCCGTGTAATAGTTTTTCCGGGATGAAAAGTAGCCTATAGCTTTCTATAGAAGTGTAGCTTCCTATTAGTGAAAATAAATTTCAAAATCGGTTTAGTAGTTTTTGAGATGAGCGCGTTCAAACAAACAAAGTAATTCTTCAGCTTTATATATTAATATAGATTGAAAAGTATATATTATTATATCGCTACAAAAATATTACGCAGTAGTACCAAAGAAGTAAAGCAACTATTTATAATAATTGTATCATTATAGTATTCAAGGTAAGGTCTGTGTATGGAAATATTCGTGTTATTAATATTGGTTTCCAATAATAAGGTATTTGACTATATTTGATTTTGTGCATTTTATAATATGTAACAGCAATTAGAACAAAAAATAAGTCCTTTTGTGAAAATAGCATAAAAATTCGACAAGAAATGAGGCAGTAATTCATATTTCATATATTGCTACATGCAGGAGAGGGCGGCAAGTGGGGCTATCGCTCCATCTCTTTCTTTCGCACGCCTCGTATTTCCCGATGACGTCACCTGCTAGTATTTCGTCCCTTTTGTTTTTTTTTGACACTTACCCCTACTACCTAATTTCAATGGCTTATACTTATACATTTTTCACCAGATTTCAGTGATTTCCTCTTATCTTAGAATTTGTATGAAGTACCAATAAATCTTATAAAAGTTATAAATAAAAATAAGTCAAATACCCTATTGCAGTGGTAAGTATAAGAGTAGGTTAGTCTCGATATGTGATGACATTAGCTCGTTCCGATGGAATTCCGTTTCAGTATCTCCAGTGTCCTTAGAATATAGCAAAAAAAACACGACATGTCATATATTACAAATACATACACACGACATAGTAGAAAATGATCACGATCCCTTCGGCTAGAACATGACTGCCTTGGTGGCTTAATTGTGCATGGTTAAAGCGCGACTGTCGAGCTGAGGTCCGGGGTTCGAATCCCAAGTTAGGCCAAAAATAATTACGACTTAATTTTTCTATCTTAAAATTACTTAATTGCAGTTCGGAGTCTAAAACTTGGCGGTGTGATAACCTCATGCCTTGGAAAACACATAAAGCCATTGGTCTCGCACCTGATCTTTTCTCCGGTAATGGCGGATCGCCTTCTCACTGAACTATGAGAGTAAAGGATCAGAGAGTGCACCTGTATATTGCGCACACAGTTGTGCACTATTATATCTACTGCGTACTTCGCTGATCTCCGTTGAGTTTGGCCGCCGGGGCCGAAAGCCGACTAGATAAATAAGTATATCAATTTGAATGTAAGTTTTTCGTGGACAAGGTAAAAGCAGGTTAGTATGTTAGTTGAGAGTAATAACCCATGTACGACATTATATTGAATATATCGAATTTTATATAAAGATAAGGGACTTCCCAGCACAATCTGAAAATAGTTTTTATCGGATCTCGATTAAGGTAATGGCTATTTTTATATTCTTTATTATTATTATAAAATCGTGAAAGTAGTAAACAACATTATTAATATGCTTAACAGTTATACAATAACATTATCTGACACAAGCTATGATACAAGTTTTCAAAGTACTAGAAATTGTTAATGACTTGGTTCTTTTTTATATGTTCACAGAAAAATTTATTTATTTACTTATTTATTTATTTATTTATATATATTACATTTATAGACATTACCATTAAAATGATCCTACTGTATTGATGGTAAGTGGAGTGGGGTCCGATAGACTGTCGACTGACGAGACATGATACTCTTGACAGTCGACACAATTATTCTGGCCTGTTGGATCCGGATATAGACAGGCTCATCCCGGGACGCGACGCTTACGTGGGCCACTATGGCGGGTTTTAACACTTTGTGTATGGTAGTCGCTATCCGGGCGGATATAAAATGTGTCCTATCAGCAAACAACTTCTGAACATAATTAAAATATTTGCGAATCATTAACATATGTTTTTTATTTGGTCCGAGGATCACATTCACGGCACTTATCAACCAACTCAATGACCTTTGCCCCTTTGTATAGTCAGCCACAAAACTAGCTGAACAAATTCAAAACTCAAAATCCTATACACATTAAATTTATTGTTTTTTTTTCGTGAAGTAAAATAAAAAAAAAAGTTTTATTTAAGAAATAAAAAAATATTTTTTTTTTTTGTAAGAAAAAAGTGTAAATATAAGCAATTTGCAGTTTTTTATTTAGCTACTTATGTGAATGACAGTGCAGCATGAATAACAAATTGCTTGGAGACATCAAAATTAAATTCGATTCAATTAAAGGTATGACAGTCGAACGATAAACAAACATTGGTGACCATCAGGGCAAAGACCTTTCAAAGGTAAGAGCAATAGAAAGGAAATTGACAATACAATAACTTATTATTGCTAACAAAGTTCGTCCAAGCCTTCATCTAAGTGCTTTCGTCGAGGAACTTTGAAGTTATTTTATCTTTGATAGAAACGAGACAATTGGTTGTTCAATTAAAAATAAATGTACCGTTAATCCAATAGATTTTTATACGTTATAGATTGTAAGATACTATGAATTAAATGTTTTCTGAAATTTAATTCTTATTAGAAATTTCCAAAAATCAGCGCCGTAACTAATTGTTAATTTTCTTAAATTTTTGTTAGACATTGATATAAAACTATTTTGCCGGATTTTATCGCAGTTTCTTTTTTATATTATTGCTAAATGTAGTAAGTAGATATTGTAACTTTGACTTTTGGCACTAAAACCTCAGTACCCGTGACCATGAAGGCTGCAAAGTCTTCGAAACGTCGAGACAAAATTATAATATAAAAAATAGTTTTGTTTCATGAATATTACTGCCACCAAACAAAACATTGATTAGGCTAATGGCTGATTAAATATTGGTAAGTGTTATGTATTCGACACACATAATATGTGTTGATTTACAAGATAATGAATAAACATAGATGATTATCTAGGCGGGTTTTATTTTTATTCATCCGCATAGCGCTGTTACATTTTTATAGTGTTCTTAATTAATTTGATTATCTTGTAAGTAGTAAACGTATACGATAGTATTTAAGAGGTTAAGATAAGTTTTTAAGTCGATTTGTAGTAAGTAATCTATGACAATGTTGAGTTTATTCAAAGAAACATTAATTGAAAGGTATAATGAGGAACATTTATTTTTTACTTTGAAAAGATTTCCACCCGCAGAATACAGAATACCTAGTTAAAATACTGATTATTTGCATACTACTTTAAAAAAACGTTTAATCTTCAAATACAACTTTTTTATTTATTTAAATAATTATATTAAAAAAACCCTCTTGATATAGAGGTATGACACAACCGTATTTCCATAAAAGTATTAATAGAAAAGCATAACCTTAAATAAAACGAATTTATACACCTCGTGTCAGTTTGTAAGCCAAAAATAGCTTTGTATTGGCATCGCCTGACTTTGTATATTTGTATTTTATTTGAAATCGTTAAGTTCGCGTGCCTTGCGAAACTGAATTTGCGGCTGTCAGCCATGATGTGGCACTGGCTGGGTACAATATTACTACAGCATTGCATCAAAACACATATATACATATAAGAGATATATATGTAGACTATATACATACATAATTCGCACTCTTAATAAAATAATGACCCATTCTAAAATGGCCAATTCGTGGGAATCGTCAAACAGCCAATTTCTATTTGTGACCTTTAAGTTTTTCCCTTTTTTTTTCATGCTATAGGTTTCATTTTTTACCTATCTTTAATAAGCTCAATTTAATAGCAACTTCAAAAAACGGTAGCAAATAAAAATTAGTTTTCCGGCGACTGCCACAAATTACCAATTTTGAAATAGGTAATTATTTTATTAATAGTGCGATATATGTTTTAATACTTTAGTACATACCAAACCTTTTTATTACTTAAAATTATGATCGTCCACTCGCTTCGTTCCTAGTTGTTTTAGATACATCCAAATGTTGCCTAGAAGAAATCGCCGATAGGGATAAGACCGCCATTCGTACTTCCTCTTATTTCATCATCTCTGCTGTATACTTACTTTTCTGTACGGTTTTGATGTACAATAAAGAATATAATAAATATATACACAGCAAAAATAAAAACTAGCCCCGTATAATTTATTATCTCAATTCTGGGAACCGGCTCTTATTACTAAAAGAGTTCAATTGGTTATTCTAGTGCAGGTCCGCAGGCTTTACATACCTACACAATTCTTAAGGATTTTTTTATTGCTTTGAATGACGAGACGAGCTCTCCGTTCGCCTGATGGTGAGCGATATGACAGCTCATAAACAGTAGAAACACCATCCAACACCTTGAATTACAAAGTATTGTTTGGTATTCCACTGCGCTCGCCATTCTGCGACATGAGATTCTTTTTTTGTTTAAATTAATTACGAGACGGGATATGTCGGTTGTCTGATGGCGCGGGACGCGACTTTCCATAAACAATATTGCACTTTGTTCGTCACTTTGAGATATTACGCCTCATGATGCCCAATAATAATACTGGCTACAATATCCTCCAAGCCAGAACGCAACAGTGCCTGCACAATGTTGCTTGGCGACAAAAATATACATACTCACCCGGGTTCTCACATACAAACGTTCAACCACCAATATAATATTTTAAGAGCAAGAATACGTAATACGTTTACGATTTGGGAAAGTGAAATTATTATATTATACATATTTTACGATAGTTGGTGAAATATGGTTACATGTACCACACGTGCTAGTTTTATTGTATCAAATATTGGTCATCGTCTGTTTATATCTTTATTATACTAAAAACAATTTCCACTGATTCCAACAAAACAATTTATAGTTTCCAATTTTATCAGTTAAAATCAGATGTTTGATAGTATTAATGGAAGAGCTAGTCCATCGGTAAAATCTAGAAATTGGGGCTAATTGATTTGTTGAAAGATTGTATCATTGGAGGACGATAGCGGGACAAAAATATGTTGGCCAATAACTTCATTAGGGCACGTTAATGTGACTCCAATACACCTAATGGTAAGTGGAGTGCCTTCCACCACCCCTAGAACGAATAATAAGGAATTATACCAAGTATCGATTCAAAAAAATTCTACAGTCGTTGCACGATACTGTACGTCAAATAAGGGATTCGTGCTGCCGATTTCCGTATATTTAAAATTTATGGTTCTATGGCTACACGCTTGATATTGCTGCTGAATTTCAGTCCCCAACAACCTCACGAAGTGCTGTTCAAATTTCGATACAAAAAGTTACTCAAACGAAACCATAATTTATAAGTGTACTATAACGCAAATATTCGTGCTAGAGTACAGATAGACGATTGACGAGATGCTATCGTTTATTCGACATGCATCTATCTCTTTGTTCGACATGCACCGTCTATGAAGATATGCTGTCTCTGTTTTTTTTTAATCCTTGTTTAAGGAGCTTGGTTGTTATTTCACGACTATGTCGCTCTATGCTGTCTCTAGTGAATAGTAAAATATTATTTAGGTTATGCAGCGGTAAACTTTCGGGGCAATTTTATCCATACGACCATTTGATACTTTATCTGGACGTTACTTACAAGGTGCTGTAGAGTATAATTTTCATGTTCGGATAAACTAGAATATAGAGGATTGGTAGGGAAAACAGAACTTTATAGGCATTCACTGATTAATAGGAAAAGGGGAATTACAAAACGTCACGATCTTAATAATCCCCCAGGATGGCGACGGGAAGAGATAGCATTAATAAACCGCAATGCCAAAGTCGATACTAAAATTGTTTTACAAAATTAACATAATAATTATATCTAGACGGCTTCGTGGTTTTATTTATTTAATTATTTATATTATTTGTTCTGGTCCCCCTATCCAGGACAAGGAATATTTGTGTTTCTTTTTACAGTCTTTTATCTTTTTTGTGTTTTCATTGTTTTTTATTTAGACTTATTTTACTTATAATTTTATCCTATTTTAACTTATTCTAACTTAATTTGATTTATCTTATATTAATAACGTAGTTTTCTGATTGTTATATAGATATCTGATTCGATTTATCCATATTTCAGCTTCGTGGTTACCATCAGATGCAGTGCAGTCACTTTGTCGTCTTGGAATAAAAAAAAACACAAATATGTCCACAGTATGACTATTGCTTGTAATATTTAATCTCAATATTACTCACGTTATGATGGTCATGCCAAGACTGCTCTATATAAATCTCCAGGCGTTTTCCACTTCTAGAAAAGATAAGACGCGGATTAACTTATCTGAAGACACGCAAGTGCTGTGTGACACGAAAAATCTGACTAATGCCTAGGCATTAACTAAGTAGGTCTAGGGTGAAAATATTGCGTGATTTGCTTGTAAACGTAAAGAAAATTTTAATTCCTCTGTAATAGATACCTCATTGTCACAGTAGAGCTAATAGTCATAAAAAATCTTGATGAAATTCCTGCGACAAGGAATTTTGTAGTAATAAGAAATTTGGGTCATTTAAAACTCCTAATAATGATATGTAGACATTAGTAGTAAGCAGTAATTACAGTTTTAAAAAATGTCTACCGTGTATATTATGCAAAAATTATAGTCCTCTCTAAAATCCTACAGCCTTAATTTTTTTGAAAGTCTAGTTTCCTAGTATATTATCTTGATATTTTATTGTTATTATTGTAACCTATGTATCGGTAATTTTTTCCAATATATTATTCCTCCCTATCTCCCCCTGTTCAGGCAGGAGCGGGACCAACAGTAATCGTTATATTACAGTCAATTTACATAAAACCGTAATGTACTATTAATCTAAACCTTCTTCAAGAATTGCATCTTTTAGTAAAAACCGTACAAAAATCCGTTCAGTAGATTTTGAGCAAATCGATAAAATACAGACAGTTTTAGGGGACTTTGATTTGTAATATGTATTGTCCATTCAATACGGCCATGTCTCATGACGTCTCGACTAGGTTTATTGCATTTCTCGTTATTGTTCGCAATGGCGACAGTACAATTGGTGTTGGTAATGACCACTGTCATCCGCGTGCTCATCATTCATAGCATCAATACGGATAGGGTTGGCAGTATACGAATAACAAAAATCTCGGCTGTTAATATTAAGTCCACATCCTGGTATAGGTCCCAGGTTCCCAGGAACAAAATCTCATCTGCAAAACGTCTAATTGCAGTATGAAGGTGTTAAGTGAAAACTATAAAAATCAATTACTCACCTCAAAATAGAAATTAAATAATTTTTTGATAACGGTACATTTTTGATAACGATCAGTAGTTTTGAAATAAGTAATTGATATTTATATTTTCACTTAACTTAAATCCTTCCACTCCAACTAGACATTTTGCAGATAAGATTTTGTTCTTGGGGACCGTCGAGGTGTCGATAGTCAACACTGAACTGGTAATTGCTGGTGGTAAGATGTTCTTGCCTCTCCGGATATCGATGACCTTAAAACCCGCTATGATGGCTCACATATGTGTCTCGCGTTCCGAAATCAGCATGTTTGTATTTAATTTCAAAGGCTGGTATATTTGTATTCACTGACGAAGGATAATCTCACGAGGGACGCTACTTCATGGTAAGTGTATTATGCTTACATGTCGTGTAAAAATATTAAAGATTGGCTTTAAAAAAAAAAGAAAATCAGTTAGTTCTCGCTTCGTAGAGTCTATCTCTGTCACTCACATCCGTTTGACGTTATATCGACAAGTTACTGATATTTTTTTTCGAAACATTTTAACTAGTTTAAAAGTAACAGAAAAAAATGGTGATTTAAAATATGTATAAAACTTAATGTCGCAAAAAATGTCACAATTAGCCTTCCAACGATCAACGAACGTCGATATAAAAATAATGTGGTTATTCGTTTTTATACTAAGAATTGGTATGTATGAGTAATTGGAATCAAGTATTGTCAGACTAGATAATATAAAAAAATCGTTCCAAACCTTAAAAGTTCAACCCTAGCTCACAATAATAACAAAGTGCTGATGATCACACCTGGTTGTGTGTTTAAATTTATGTTTACTAGTAAGGGGCCATCCATAAATCACGTCACATGTATTTCACGATTTCTTAACCCTGACAGTAGTTCTGAAATTAGGCATTGTTCTTTTTAATAAAATCAACACCTTAGTGTCAAGCGGCGACTTATGGCCGCGTGGTGAGTGGACTTGGTTCAATTCTGGCCGACAAACGACCCTATGGTACAACAGCCGCTTGATGCGAGTGAGAATTCACTATAAAATAAACCTTATATAGCCAGGGAAAGAATATTTTTTAATTTTTTCGTTGACAGTTATTGTTTTGTATTTAATGCTTCACATTTTGTTATGTGACGTCACTAAACTTATTGCCCCGGCTCGCTTGTCACATAATATCACGAATCTTCCCTCCCCCTCTTTTATAGTGTGACGTTATTTATGGATGTCCCCTAAGGTAACCTGGAAATTCTTCGCGTAGAGTTTAAGATTGACTAGGTAACTTTGTTTTAACTGACTATGACGAAGCAAGAAAGTATTTATATTCGTATTGTTCCGCTCTAGCATAACTCCTAGTGAGCCGATTTGGACAAATGGCGTTTATTGATTCATATTTATTGTGTGTTGGTTATAAAACATATATATTTTTTTATATGTCAATGAAGCTATATGATGAAAATGACTATTAACAGAATTATAGGTATTGAAATTAAACTAATTTTCGGATTCTATCGCGGTTTTAGTATTTTATTTTCTCCCGACGTTTCGAAGACTTTGCAGCCTTCATGGTCACGGGGGGGACTGACGTGTTGTTCATCCGTAAAGTCAAAGTTACAATATCTACATACCGAAATCAATGTCTAACATTCGCGTAAACATAAGAAATCATTATAGAATTATAGGTATTTTTTTTTTGAGCATGACATAGTGATCCACTGCACCTGATGATGATTGGAGTGAGGTCCAATAGAATGTCGATTGTCAAGAGGTGATTACAACTCGGCAGTTGACACAATGATGCTGACCTGTTCGAATATACAAGGCTGATCCGGGAACGCGACACACTTACGTGGGCCACTATGGCGGGTTTAAAATATATCATACCACTAGCAAAATAAGGTATAGATTTTATGGAAACATTAAACTTGTAGAACTCTCTAAAAAATACAACGGAATAGGACTCCCACTCCTAATGAAATGCATGAAGAAATATTTAAAAATGAATTGAACAAATTACGATAATCATTTCGATATATATTTACTACTATCTCGTCCATGACGTCACACCTTAAGTAATATCGAGTCACGGAAAATTGTGTTTGAAATCCCCGCCATCCATTTAATCCTTTAGAACATCTCAAAACTGCGTCATGCATAAAATCATTTAGAATATCTCACAAGTTAAAACCAAGTTGAAGAATTGAAATAAATATTACCAAGAATTGAGCAGTGGTCTGTGACATGTATATTTCTACAAATACAGCTACTATTTTACATTTATGAAAGACTAGACATCGCTCGCGGCTTTACCTGCGTGAAGATATTTTCCTGTTACAAAAACGCTACTATATATATAGTTTTTCAGGAAACACAGCCTATAGATATGTTAATCCGGGATATGTTCTTCTATGTGTCAAATATTCTGCCATAATAAGAAAAAGAGACGTTTCTGAATACAATTTTATACGGAGAAAAAAATAGTTGGATATATTTTTTACTGATTACAAATTTGTATTTTTTAGGAGTTTGAAAAAGTGTATGTATACTTTTTCCCCTTTATTTATCTAAATCCGATTAGGGTTTTCTGTTGTTACTTTTATTAAAATTTACTACATACATTTTTACATTAAGGATATTAGTACTGACACTGACTGACAAACATTCGAATTTTTATATAAATCTATACATATTATGAAACAAAATTCCCAAAAGCTGTCTGTATGTGATCGATTTTCTCAAAATCTACTGAACGGTTTTATACGGTTTTTACTAAATATAGTGCTATTGTTAAGGAAGGTTTACGTTAATAGTACATTACGGTTTTATGTTAATTGATTGAAATATAACGATTACTGTTGAAGAGGTCGTGTGGTTGTAAAAAATCTCGTGGGTCGGGATTTACGCGGGAAAACTTTTACACAATGATTTCTACGCGGGCGAAGTCGCAGGCACAGCTAGTAATATCTAAATCCATCCATCAGTTTTGTTATTGGAGTTTTAAGAAACTACGATCGTTGGTATTTCTTAGTCATTTTTCACAAATATGTTCAAACGCGCCTGTAATTGTTTAGCAGAATGACATGGTTTGCGTACTTCTTCCGCTTTTAGCGTGAACTTGAACACTAAGAAAACAGAATGAGTCATAAATTTGAATGTGGTGCTTCTGTTATGTGTTTTAGGTACCGTTTTGTCTATTATTGCCACCAAGCAGCAGTAAGGAAACATTGAATTGTTCCGCTTTCAATACTTTAATAATTTGACTAATTTTTGTTCTTGATGTTTATCGAATTAATTAACTGATATAAATTCTAACACAAATTTTTAAAAATGTATACGTTATAAGCTTTTAAATTTAAATAGAAAGATAATACGCGCATGTGACGTCATCAGGAATAACGATGGGAAATAATGAGATGGAGCGATATTCCCACTACACGTCTCCTTCGGCACATTATAATATTTGAAATATAAATTTTTATCTCAACCTCAACCAATTTCCATGCAGTTTTCACAAAAGGGCTCCTGTTTCGTATTATTTGCTGTTACATTTTTATATCTAAATTCTTGTTTATTGAGATTCAGAATGCATCGCGTTCTACAATTGTTTATGGTGTTACTTTTGGGCTTACGCAGTCGCGGGATATATAAAACGAGTAATTTACTCGTCTTGTCTATTATCTATTGAGGTTAAAAAAAATTAAAAACCAAAATCATTTCAAATAACCAGTGACGTCATATTCACCAAAACAAGAATTATTGACTTAATAACATGGAATCTACCATAATTTATATGCGTCACATTGTACGGGTCCAAGAGGTTATCGAGCCATTAAAGACTTTATGAATATGTGTTAAGGCTGATATTAACTAATTAAGTCATTTGACTCACCTGCAACAACGTTTCGGTTGAATGTTAATCCTCGAAAGTAAACGATGTGAACTCATGTTATGACGTTTTTGATTATATTTTTTATTTCGGGTAAAGTCCAGATATAATGTTTCGTATTAAAGAATCAACAAACAAGTTATATTTAGACGCAAACAAGATTTTTCAATCGTTAAAGAGTATTAAAATACAGTAATGACATTTCTATACGTTTTTAAGTTGTTGATTGTGTCAATGCCCTATTTTATTTACTTTTCCTTTTTTATTCTACGTAGTTGTAATATTCTATCCAAAGAACATTTGTCAAACAATCCTCTTTGGGGATTATAAAAAGAGATTATAAAAACCTTATTAGCTCTCACCTAGATTGTTTAAGGAATTGTGCCAATTTAACCTGTTGAAATATTTCGCTCATTTCGAGTCTCTCAGTCTAAGACAAAAGCGTTAAAATCGTATTCTAAGTTTAAAAGTATGACACGTTTCCGCAGCTGTTGTCGCGGTTGCCATGGCAACAGTTTTGCCGCAACCGACACGAGCCTTGCCTCAGAACAATGACAAGAGCCTTGCGCTCAGCGGCTCAAGTTTGTTTGTTTTGAAATGTGTATCGCCCGCTCGGGTATATCCCTTTGTGGCCATATTGGTTTTGTTTTTTGAAATTTAGATCTTTTTAATCCCCTATTAGAGTTTAGTTTGGATTTGAACAGCTCTTTTCTATAATATAGCTGCGGTCCCAGACAAGTATCACTCTTGTAGTATTTAATATTTGAACTAATCTACTGATTCATTATGTTCGATGAAGAGATAAAGGCGCGTTGTTGAGGCCAACGTATGTTTTCAAGCATGTTGCAGAAACAATTTGAGTTAATGATCTTACGTTTACACAAATGTATCTAACATTTAACATCATACGTCCGCCCCGTGACCACGAAAGCTGTAAAATCTTAGAAAAAATAATAATATAAAAAACCGCGATAAAATCCGTAAAATATTTTTTTTTTCAATATGACTTAAATGTAATGACCGACTGCCTAGCCTGCCTAGCCTTTTGCCTCCAGTTGGACGATCAAATTATGATAGATTTACTTTAACGACCTGCCTAGCCTGGTTGGGGTTTCGGATCTCCATATGAACGAACAAATTATGATCGTATTACTTATGATCCCATTTGATTTCAAGAACATCCGCTTCAGACCATTAGGAGCTGTTATTAGAAATTAAAACATCACACAGATGGTGGATAACATTGTATCCACTATTTTACGGACATCTTCATTCCGCCATTTCAACTGTGAGAAAATTGCATAATATGAATGATATTTATGTAAATGTTACTTTATTTACATTGGAATTAGACTGAAATTAGCACCCACTGTGCCAACAATGACAAGCTTTGAATGAATAAATACACGTGATGTAGTATGTAACATCGGTTTACAAGTATTTTTTATATACCATATTGTTTTAAGTTGATAATAATCTTACCAAGATCAAAATAAATAATCTATTCATATAAGACAAAGTTCTTTTTTCTGTCTGTCTGTATGTCATCGATTTTCTCAAAATTTACTGAACGGATTTTTATGAAATTTGATATGGAGATAGTTTAAGACCCTAAGAAGGTTATAAGCTACTTTATATCCTGGGAAAATATATAGCGAGAACTTTATCCTGGCAAACTCTATCACGCGGGCGAATTTGCGAGCAAAAGCTATTTACTAAATAAGAGGAATCATGAAAATCGGTCTACAATTCTCAAAGTAATCAGAGTAAATACATAAAAATACAAACAATAATTGAGAACCTCTTTTTGGAAGTCGGTTAGAAAGGAACCCTTGGCAATGATATAAAGCATGATTTCAATTTCTATCATCTCTATTATAATTTATTACGAAGCAATACAGCTTGCAATTAATACTCTTAATCTTACGTAAAACTAATTAAAATAATTGTAATAATAATACTCTGACACACAAAATATTTCCCTTAGCTATGTTACCATGCTTGCATTATAAGAAATTTTTTGTTACAATTGCGGAGCATAAAAATGTCTTTATGCTGCGTAGATGCTGAGAGCGTCCTACGGAGTGCGAAGGCTTCGGAGTTTCCCGACAAGAGGGTCTCCTCTTGTGGGGAACTCCGGGTTGTATTAGGCGGCACCACGCAAGGGCACAACAGACAAATAGACACTTCCGTCGGTGGAAGCCTGAAGCCGACCCTAATACGTCAAAGATGGTTACTGCGCAATTTTAGTTTTTAGGCCATGAAAAAGCAAATTCATGGACTATACACGAATGTATTGTATACCCTTGAAAATTAAATAAAATATTTTATAAGGGTACTGTGACCCCACTCAGTCACTGCATTCTATAAATGGAGTCGGGTTCAAATAATATCGACTAACGCGAGATGATTACCCATTGCCAGTCGACATAATTATGCCGGCCTGTTTGGTGTTGAATACGACAGAATGAGAAGTCAAGCAAAATGTTTACCTTATCGTAAATTACACAACTGCCCGTAAACAGGAGCCATACCGGTCAGGGCCCTTATTCTGTATGATAGTGTTAACGCGTAACGCAGCCGTGTCATGTTATCTTCGAGAAATGTGCGTGGAATGGTATTCTGTAAGCCAAATTTCTAGAGTCCTAAACATGACGCGTTGTGTTACGTGCTTGTTACGCACTGTCAAAATAACGTGCGGGATAGAGAATAAGGCCCCTGCACTGCACTCTTCATATTAAGACATAAGATGTCAAATATCATAATGCCAATACTAAATAGATAGATAAATAAAAATGTTTTGGCTACAATTAACACACAGTATAAAGATATAAATAGATAATAGACAAATACATATCCATTTGCGAAATATTGCAGCCGCAATCAGGCCCCAGCTCAGCATTATGCTTTGCTCCAAGGAGCAAAACGCTGGTAAAATAGATAAACAATATATAAGCTTGATGTATAATACCATTAGTTCATATTAGTAAATGACGTGATAGATTTAGAATAAAGTATATTAATCGCTTTTAAACAAACTATAATGATAAATTAGCCATGTTGGATATTACAGTCTGTAATAAAATTTAGACAGTAGAGCACATGGACTATGAATAAATCGAGTTATCTTGTATCATGCCAGTGAGAGAAAATATTGTATACACAAATATTTTCCAAGCGGGTATTAAGCCGTTTCTGCGGCTATACTTAACCGCCGCGTAAAGCCGGCCGGTAGAGTCCCGAAGAGTCGTTAGTGAACTGAGGTAAGGCGCAAGACGGGTACAACCACGAGAATTTAGATAACAAACCGTAATCATTAGTCAATTTAAAACCTATAACTCTTATACGCAATTGTTCAAACTGCTCTTTAAGTCGAAACCTTATTACAACGTGACAATAGAATGGTATTCGTCAAAGATTAAGGAGCCTCTACATGACGTAAAATAACGACAATAATGTACCATGTGAAATTTCACGGCGATTAAACAAAGGCTGAAGTGTGTTGACCGAGATTATTGTAGATTTATTTGAGCGTTCGAGTTCAGCGTGAGTAGCGAGCGCGGCGAGTGCGAGGAGCAGCGGCGAGCAGCGACGGCCGAGTGGGGGAAGCGAGCCACGCGCCCGCCGCCGGCCCGCCGCGCTCTCGCAACCCGCAACACGTTACACACCAGCCAGTTGTCACCAGACAGCCAAGCGAGAAAGACGCGGCCGCTCCGACCAGCGTGTTCTCACAAACTTTACGCGACTAACAAACAGTGCAAACTAAAACATTTGAACCGAGTGTTGAGTTGCAAGTGTTGTGTGTTAGTGATGACATTTCCATGGAATCGTCGGCTCTCATGTCTCCTGGACAAGCTCTGATGTCAGAGGGGATGGAACCGAGGGACCGACTCGTCGAGGAGATAGTGCTCCTCACTTTATTCCTTGTATCGACGGCGGCCAACTTGCTACCACTTCTAGTGTTTTGCCGACGCCCTGCGCTAAGAACTATTTCAAATAGGTAAGTTATTTTGTATAAAGTTTTTAAACTTATATTAAAGATTTATATGACCGCTCATAAAATACAGGAACGCTTGTAAAATACAGCATCAAGGCTGACGGCTGTCAAATTAATGCAGAATTTAAAATGTCGCCGGAGTCCGGATATAGCGATGTCTTTTGATGTCTTAAAGAAGTCGTAAGTTATGAAACTAGAGAGAGCGATACGTATATTTAGAATACATGGCGAACTAGTTGCAGTACTTAGGACGAAGCGAAAGTCGATTATGACTTTCGACAGCACTTAAGAATATCAATGAATAATGGAATACCGAAGTTTGTACCCTTGAATCAACTTTTGGCCGCTTGGCAACAGTGTTCAAAACTAAGTTAGAGCGTATAGAAAACCTTATGTTATTAATCACAAAGGCTAAGTTACCGGGCCGATTTAAAAATATTTACTTTTTATGTTGGTAACATCCCCGAGTCGGGCTGGGAGCCAAAAACCACAAGTATTATTAGACGATTAGCATCGGCAAGACGCTCTACCTGAGCTGTTCTCCTGTATTCGTTTTCAATGGATCCTGTAACGGATGATTTATGACTCGTAAACTGCATATCATAAGACAAAACATTACGAAATATTTGTAAAAACAAACGAATTATCAATAATTAAAACGACAAGCAGACTCTGTGACGGTTATTCCCACGATGTTTCGTCAGAATAGAAGGTCACAACCCGTTTCCCATTTAAAGACGCGTGATAAAAAATTGGCTGATCATCGTAACGGTAGGCCGGTAGTGGCCAAGCGATTACTTTTGGTCGAAATCTATGAGACATCGGTCATAATACTTTCATGCGCTCTTTACACTCGCCTTGATCCAGTTTACAAGTCGATTTGTTTAAAGACAAAGATATTTTACCTGCACCTTGATTTATAGACAATAAAGAATATCTCGACGTTCGACCTAAAAGCATTCAAATAAATCTATGAGAAGTTTCTGGAACACTGCAAAACCATTAATGTTTGTCAACACGAATTCAAAAAGAGATAAATTCTTATTTATACTAAAACTAATTCGTCGTTTTACTAAAAAAATTAAGCAAACCACACTGTTAGTAAATACAACAAAACTACAATGGAATAGTTTCTCGAACATTCTTAAAGTTTATTAAAATTGCGAAAATCTATGTTGACATTTCATTAGTTTATTTCCAGTTCCAAATTCTGTTATCAAGGATTTTAAGTGTTTTTATCTTTATTTCAACTTAATTATGTATTTCGTAAGTTTAGTCCATAATCATAAACAAAGCATTTTCAAAAGTATAGCTATAGATGTTCAAAGATAAGAATTCCAAAACCTTAAGACAATATATTTTTAAATTGTTAATGTATCATTGAATCATTTGAGCATAATCAACGTCTGTTATAAACCAAGAATTAATTTAAATCCAATTTATTGCTTCGGCCTTTTTAGTTCTGGTGAGGTCGTTTGTTCAGTGGGCAGTTGAAGTTTTAACTTATTATCGTAAAATGCAATGAATAAGGTTTTTTACGATAAATATCTCTTTTAAAGTTAGAACCTATCCACACTCATATAATAGCGACAGAATTTCTAGTGGCTACGCTTCCACGCATAAATTACTCTACATTTTAATAAAATTTGGAACAGAGTATGTTTCAACCCTAAGGACATTTTTATATGAATCTCCAAACGAACTCCCATCGAGCAAAGCCACAAACAAAAGCTAGAAAACTTATAATGAGAAAATTCCTTCGACAAGGTGAAGAGCGTCCTAAACCGATGTGAATGCATAAGAGAGCTATAAAAATAGATGAGACGAAAGAGGTGTGTCAAGATCACTTAGAGTTAACCCGTGCCCCACCTAACAAGTAACAATATTGTAATAAGTCGAGCCTTTAATGATATAGTCTACGAGGTAAATTAAAATGCAAAAAACTGAAAGAATTGATATTGTTAAATTTATATTTACAAACAAGGTATAAGGCAGAGTTTAAAATATTTGATTTGTTTTTGTTTTTACTGAACCAACAAATCCTCTGAGGTATGTGTCCAAAATGTACCAATCAATTTGTATTTGTGTCAATTTGTCTTTATTTATCTACAGTACGAGATTGTTTGAACAAATCCGTTCTGTTTTCGAAAAACAAAAACGGCAACAAAAGATGCGATAAAATTTGGGTTAAACATTGCGTTTACACCTTTTTAGTAAAAACAAAACTTTATTCACTAACATCTTTTATTGTTTTAAGCAAATTAAAAGCAGATTTAGACATTGCCAAATGTTTTTAGGTTATAGCGGTACGTTCCTTTTTAAGGAAATTTATTTGCCATACAAGAAGGTAAACTATATCTTCAATTTTCGTATCTATGTATAAATAAATGAGGTCCATGTATATTTGATTACTGAAAATTTTATTCGTTTTTTAATCTGACATCATTTAGTAACGTCGAATTATATATATCAGTCTACAAACAGATAAAAGGACAAAAGATTTGGTCTTAATACGGTTCACGATTCTAGATGTCAAAGAATGGGCTCATAAAAAATATATCGTGCTTGAGAAATCACCTGCTAACACAATAGCCGATCATTTCTATTGTAAAAACGACTTGTATATCACAGTCATGACTGCAAAGAATTTTATGATACACATTAAACATTAACCCCCTTATTCATAAACGTTTTTTATCTAAGGACGGAGTAAAGCTGTGATAACAAGCCTGTTTCTCAGTGCCCAACGGCACTGAGAAATAGACATAGGGCCGTTGTGATTGGTTATTATTGTTGTATTTCAATATTAGCCAATCACAACGTCCCTACGTCTACGCACTGCGAAAACTGCCATGCCGTCAGCACTGAGAAACAGACTTGTTATCACAGCCTTACTCGGTCGTTCGATAAAAAACGTCTATGAATAAGGGGGTAAGGATTCGTGCAGACGCTGTCAACTTGTGGTTGGGAAACACTACTCTACTTTGAAACTGACAGTTGCTGAAGTTATAGAAATTGTTAGAGCAACTATGAGTTCAATGGTAGTGCTTCCTAGCAAGATAGCAGTCTGCGCGTCGCTTTATCCGAACCAATTAACCCAACAAATTACGCTGGTCGTTTCATCTAAACTCATTAAAGATGTTTCTACCTAAACAAACATAGACAATTGCCATTCCATTCCATTGTGGCAAGTTATGAGCGTGAAAACGGAGCATGAGATCTTTAAACAACCATTTTTTTGAACAGTGAGTCAGCTGTGGAACCGGTATGCATATCTTCATTAATGACTTCTTAAAACAATGACTTGCTAAAAGATTTTTTGTTTTGCTGGAGATCGGATTAATATCGAACCTAAATTTATAGACCATTTAATTGTAAAGCATTACAATGGCTTGTGACAATGAGTAAATGGAAAATGAACCAAATGCAACTAATATGATCGTAATTTCGCATTTTAAGTGCACGCATGGCCTCAGTATTGTAACAAAATTCATTATAAACAAGAAATACCCCAGAATCATAGTAGAAAACAATCATAATGATAATGTAAGTGCATACTTGGTTACTCGTGATAGCCTTATAATTAGGATTCATATTATCAATGACGAAGAAATAGTATACAATCCCTCAGAAGTAGATAATAGTCCAACTATTGACGCAAAACGTTTAAAAATCGATTTTGTATAAATATTTTTGCACGTGCAACCAGATCTTAATGACGTTATCTCAGGCCTCGTCTGGGCTTCGTCAGCTATTCCAAGCGATGGTGACAACGAAGACAAACCACGTCGGCCATGCCAAATTTTTTCGCCTAATTCAAACCTATCGTAATGAAGTCTGGAGTTTTCGAGAAACTCGGGTTTATTTTTAAATTTTTTGTGTCTTTTCAAACTGTCTTGCTGTTACATTGTTTGTTAAAGATCTCTAATAGAGTTTATGGTTTTTTATCACGCTGGTCCACTTGATAGGGCAGCAGTAAGAATCGCATGTTGTAGAAAGAGGTTTATATTTCGTAAACTTGTTATAAGTATTTCTCTTATAACTCTTGTATAGAATTTGCAATGGTGTTAGAAGGTTTTAATTATTAATTTAGTAAACACTGTTTATTTATTGGGTTTCAGTGTGATTCATTTACAATTACAATCTGCTTTAAAACATAAATGTTTAGACTAGCAACGTCTTCACGTGCCGGAAGCTTGAGAATTGAAATATCAAGAAAATGAATGCGAAAATAATCCCATTCTATTTTTGTTTGGCCGACGTAACATAGAGTATATAATCATTCAAACGCGAAGAATTACGAGAACATAAATCAAACTAGAGTTAGTTAACATGTCAAAAAAGATTACTTTAAAATGAAAAATTGCGATACATTGCCAATTGTTATTTTTTCTGTAAATTATATCAGGAAATACATACACAAAGTAATTAATATATTTATTTAGGATCGGTATAAATTAATTAATAACATGCGAGAAAAAGATAATGTACATAACTTCCTCTTACGCCAAAATCTGTTTTGTAGATCTCTGTTGTCAAGCAAAATTAGCTATCAACAAAGGTTCCTGACCTGATAATTTGTTCCTGAGTTTATTTTTATTGCCTTCATTGGAGTTCTCCGCTTGATAATAAACTATTCTCATGACCCCCACTGACTCATTCAATCCTGACCCCAAACTATTACGCGGCCAATTGAAATATACGGCTGTTGTGGGCGGATAGTTCGCTAGTAGAGCTATTTAATTTATCCGGTTAGGCTTGAATTAATAAAAATTCCGATGCGATATCCTTCGATGGAGTACAATTAATCTTTATATACACTTAACAATTATTATAAGCATTTATGAAATCTCCTTGGCAACAACAATTTTGTATGGCCTCAAGTTTTCAAAGGAAATACGACTTTATTGAATTTGAATTGTGAAATGTTTTTCTAAAAAGGATAAAAAAGGCACATTTAAATTTAAAATGGCCAATAAAAATTGTATTTTTTGGTCAAATGCAATAAATATATGTATACAGATTAGAAGAATATGCAAATTTACGTTGAATGAAGCATATAGATTAAAATTACATCGACAAAAATAATACGAGTTTCTGGTTGACTGATTATTTATATAATTTGTTACTGTATTCGTAAGTGTAGTATCAGCTAGTGTTTATTGTAAACCCACGATGTTTATAAATAATTCGTATTTTATTGTAAGTTAAATCAGACCATTTTTTTCAACATGAAAAATGGCCTTAAATTGTGATTGCATTACTAAGACTCTTATTTTAATTATGAAAGTAACAATCGACGGAACGCATGCACCCAATGCCCGTTGCCACAAGAAAATGGCGTAAAAAAACTTATAAAAAAACTTATAAAAAAAAATATTAAATCGAACGTCAATAATATATTCAATTAATTTATTCACGAGTTTCATATAAACCAGTTCATATTAAATTAAATAACTTTAAACTCTTCGATAATCCTCAAAACAACAAAAGCGAATTTTAAAATAATAATTCAAAATCGTATTGAACGTTGCATTCCATGATACGAGTTTAAACATATAATTATATATGTAATTAAGTGATTCTGTAACTGTGACCTGTTTCTTTTGTTACCAAACAATGTTACAATACTTTGTTACGTTAACATATTGTATTTAATTATGGAATTGTCACGTCTGTGTGCATTAGTTCGATTTTAACGTAATATGCTATCTTTAGGAAAATATTTTATTCTTTCATCGATTATGATGCATCTGGAGTTTCTTAACTGATTATATTACAATACACATCTTTCTTATATACTTATCTGTGGAAACTGTTTCAACACGATGGCTCCAAAGTAAACTGTGGTATCTAAAATCGTGATTTCCACTTTTCAACATATCCTTATATGTATTATATTACCAAACCCATAAAAAAAAATTATTAACTTTTTAGTGGTTTTGGAACTGAGTTAGTAAATAGAGAAACCTGAAAGGCATATTACAGAACATAGATAATGAAACTATTAATAATATTTGACTATTCTGTTGAACGTTTTCTAATAAATAAATGCTAATGCGTTTTGAGCATCGTTGAAGGTCGTTTAATTTATGAAATAATGTAAAGTAATTGCCGCCTGTATTATGGAACCACTAATTACTTTCAATGGCTGCGCGCCAATAGACTAAAAGAAAAATATCTAAAATTTTTAACAATAGCCAGGTTTTATGGTAAATATTTACAGTTGCTTCCATATTTCGATCGCAGTTTGATATTGTTTGGGTATATTTCATTTCTTAGAATTTATTTAGGGTTAGACTGTTTTATTTCGGATTTTACCGTCATTTTTTATTGCAAGATTAGTGAAATTTCTATTGAACTGAAAACACTGCAAAATATTTACTATTCACCATATCAGGATTCGTGTATTACCGCAAAGTAACACTAATAAATAATCTTAGTTACTATCTAAAACCTTTGTGAATTATAGCGCTAGGATTAACTGCGTTAGCGCACAATAGATCAAAGATAAATAATAAGGCGTCAGTCTAGGCTTATAATATTAATTCTAAGAATTATCTATTGTTTCCTTTTAGTTGCTAGATGCAAAAACAATACTGAGTCGAAAATATGTATAGGTATTGATCCAAGGTAAAAAAACTTGACTATTAGTTTTGTACCCCTGGTGGGACTCGAACCCACAATCCCCGGCTTAGGAGGCCGATGCCTTATCCATTAGGCCACAGGGGCTTGTCTATAATGTTCTAAAACAAGAAACTATTCCTATTTTAAAATATCTTTGCTATCATTTAGGTAAGATGAATGGAATATTAATACAAGAAATGTGATCAGAATTTAAAAAAATCGTTATTCAATCAGGCATTGACAGACATTATACTATCTCGGTTGCCAGCGTGGGCTTATATTTATTTGAAATCTTTTTGCGAATTTTGATATGAGGAATGTACCTGTTATATTAATTTTACTATCTTATCTGTTATGCAATCCGATTCATATATTATGATAATGCGATTACGTTAGATTGCATATTAGTTATTATTTTTAACAATAATGACCAATATTCAATCAAACATAATAGCAATACTATATAATTTATCTATCTACCACTAATTATCATCTTAAGGTCGACTGGCAGAAAATGCCTCTAGCATTAAATCCGCCTGTATACTTCTCTTTACATAAAGTGTATAAATAAATAATATCTTAAAATTATATGACAGCACGATGGGTCAAAAGATAAAAATGTCATGTTCAAAATATAGATTTTCAAATCTGGAACTTAAAATACTGGCCAGTTAGATGACATTCTAAATTTAAAAATAAAACCATTCGAGATGGCCTCAAAGTTGAAGACTGCATGACGCAGGATAACCCTACATTATCGAATGGAAGAAACCGATGCGTTTCGAGAACAACAACATTATTATATTGAAGTATACAGAAAACATTTATAAAGCAAATGATATTTCATTCCCTGTTATTTTATTTATAGACTTACGGATTGATTAGACAGAATTATTTACATATTATATCAAGTCTTCGATGCTCAACTATGTATTTTGTGCAAATATTGAATATTTTATCTTTAGTTGCTAGTTACTAATGGAACCTTATTCAAATTTCTACATGAACAAAATGTATCCAATAAATCTTGCCAACAATCCAAAGAATTAGTTTAGCGTCTCTTAAACAGACGACTTACGCCCTTTCGATATAATTAATAGCTCGTATCAAATGAGCAAACCGCATTGCCCTTGATAAAAATTGTTCTAATCTACAGAATGTCGATGATATAGACAATGGAAAATGACATCGAACTATATAAATAATCAATAATATTTAAATTTATATAGAATTTTTAAATGTTTGAAAAAGGAACATCGATTACAATTTTAAAAGTCTTTCAAGTCCTTCAAGCTGGTAATACTGGCCACATAGAAATTATACGTACTTTTAGCTTATAATGTTAATTATCCTCTTTTTGATATTCAAGCATAGTAATTTTCCATTATCTAATTAGAAAACTATAACGCGAACTGCCTATTGGAAACACTTATTTTGAAGTACATAATCCTTAGATATCTGTACAGTCTGGTCAAATTGCGGATTTTAGAAGATTAGCGTAAATGGAATTAAAGAAACAAAAGATAAGAGCTAATCTTTGTTAGTAACTACCTATTCTTATAAAGTTTATTACTCTTCAAATAGCAGACATTCCTTTTGATTTATAGCAAAGAGATAATAACTTTATGATCATTTGTGTTAAGTCATTTCAATTTTAAAAAAATTACGAAAGGTAAATTATTGAGATTTTGACGTCATAACTCATATTATGCTACGATAGATATCCGGCAAAACAATCTACACAATCCATTCATAAAAATCTTTCTGAATGACATTTGTATACATTGGTCATTGCGTATACAATGAAAATGTATAAATCAATCATTTGATTTATAATATTTTAAATTTAGAACACAAGTTTGAATTGTAGGCAACATTGTTTTTAAGTATTGCATTTTAATTAGCGGTCAACCTTGCGGCGAATATAACCACAGAATTAAACATTTTATATTCATAGAGAATATGCATTCATTTTTGGTCGCGGCTTCGCGTGGTAGAGGCGATACTGAAGCTTACTTTACTAATGTATCTTTATATTACGGAAAGAAATTAAGATTTAGTTTAGTACGTCTAGAAATTAAACACTACAGTATACATTAAGTTAAAGCCTTAGTGGCATCATACAATAACCATAGACAGATGTATCAAAACTACAACTACTTGGATCTCTTTCCGGTCATGTCGGATTGCCGTCTCACCGGACAATGAGATAGGAACAGAGAGTGCGCCTGTGTATTGCGCACACTTGTGGACTAATATCTCCTGCGTACCTGCCTGATCTCCGTTGAGATTGGCCTCCGTGGCCAAAATTTTCTAGGAGGGATTCATACAAACTACTAACTACTTAAGCATTTTAATTTAACAATTTTGAGACTTGGAGTGTAATCTATGCGTAATATAAAAAATTAATTTACATATAATTTTCTTAGTATTCCAAATCATTGCATTCTTGAGAACACGTTGAAATATCTCGTATTCGGCTGAGCATATCACGCTATTGCAACGTGTTATTATATTCGTGTTTCACAAACTTAAAATATTTTTTTATTTATTTTAAATATATTCATCGTTTAGAGCTGGCTGGAATAAGAAAATGATGTAATGAAGATATGCAGCCAGTGTTACTAGACATTACGGTATTTATGCTAATTAGGTTAATAAAATCAGTTTTAAAGTTCAGTTAAGTCGCCTGCTCAAGTATAAAAAAAATATATTCGTCGAATTAAGAACTTCTTTCTTTTTTGAAGTTGTTTATAAACCAACAATACGTATATGTAGCTAATGCTTCTTTTTTTAAAAACATTCTATTCTCTTTTCGAAACTGTCAGTAGGAGAGGAAATTCTATAGAGTCGAATATTTTTTTTAATGTCTGTATTTCCATTAGTTGGGTAATAATGTTAGTTCATTTGTAGTCTACTGTCATAGATAATAGGAAATTGTGCCTGTAACGATGATTGTATGATGCTATTGATAAGTAACCTGTATGAGTAATTTTGACTTAATATTTAAACGCGAAGTATTTATCTACGGAAACTTAAAAAAACGGACAATCATGTTTTCCGTTAAACAATAATGTTCCGATATACAATTCATTTGTTATTTAATTTTCTTAATGGTGTCACTGATTACAACGGTATTGATACTATTGCCATCCTAAATTACACCTTATCTTCGCACATTATTGTACATATTCCTTCAACGCAACTACATAAAGCCAAATGTAATACTAAGATTCTTTCTAAAACGTAAATAGTCCCACCATTTGTTCACGTCTGTTCGTGTAAGTGTTGTAATAAATCGCATTTTAATCGATATTAAATCGTTTTGCTGATCGATTTGCTTTACATCGGTACGGCGTATCTCTTTTCGGCCCTCTGATTCACTGCTAAAATAAAACCAGCGATGTATCACAGAAGCTTACGTTTGTTTGCTATTCGATTTTGTTTGTATCGATTAAAAGTGGTGATGCGGATTGTGTCCGGGTTTAACATAAACTACACAACAAGAGTTTAAAATTAAGCATTAAAACACCACAGCCAAATTAATTTATATTCTACTAGCTTTTGCATGCGGTTCTGCCCGCGTGAAAAAAAAATCCGGGGTAATTATTTCTCGGGATAAAAAATCTATAGCATTCAGGAGTAATGTAGCCCCCTATAAGTTAAAAACATTTCAAAATCGGTTTAGTAGTTCCTGATATTAGCACGTTCAACCAAACTCTTCAACCTTATAATGGTATTGATAGATAATTGAAAAGAGGTTTTTTAAAATTATTCTTTCATTCCCCGAATATAGAATTCATATTGAGAATGTCGTAGTTCCATGTTAAGAAACTAGATGTCTCTCTTATTGGTATATAGCGATGAATCATTTAGACACACATTGCACTTTATCTAATTAGTTTCATGTTGCGACAGTTATCTCGAATGATTAGTGTTATAGAGCAGCGTCACGTTACAATTTCATTGTTCATTGTGAAATGTATTTAGTAATATTACTTTGGGATTTGATATACGTATCCTAGATAAAAATGATTTTCACCGCATGTTACATGGGTTACCTCTGCCTATAAAAAAAAACAATTTATAAATATTGTCTATGCATTTCTAAATCCTCTCTGCCTATAAATAAATCAACTTCGTACAGATATTGGAAAGTAAACAAAATACTTGAACTACGTAATACATAATATTTCCATGTTCTAAATTTAAATATAAAATCGATCGAAGTACAAGATACGGTCTAATTACTTATTATACATTCGAAATACCAAAAGCAATCAACTGACCATGGAAAATTGTATGCTAATTAGAAATATCTATGTTAAAATAGTTAATTATGTCTCGGTATATTGCTTAAGGCTGTATATAAAACATTGAAAATGCACGGTTATGTATTTTGTTTGGAAATTATTATTATCATATTTCTGGATTAATAATAACGGTTTAAATAATATTGCCCTTGAAATTGTAGTTCGTCATAAACTTGTAAGCGACATAACGATGTTTTATAATTTTCCTTATATATCATACTTTTTATATGATAAAAAATTTGTACTTAAAACAATAAAATCGTCAGCTAAAAACCCAGGTATGCGTGGAAAAACGCTACGTCTGTCAATATAGCAAAGGAAAACACATACAGCCTAAGGTTATTGCTCAAACGTTATCGTCCAACTAAAGTGAGTTTCTACATTTCCACCATATCTTAATGAGCGCGTTGTTAAAATTCCGTGATATACAAAACACAAATACATTTACGAATGTGGGACGACGCGTCGCCAGTGTGGAAATAATCGACTACAACGAAAAACGTGGGAAACATTTTAAAATCGATTGTGAATGAAAAAATAGTTGAATCGACTGAGGCGCCTTAGCGTACTTCAAAATAGAAATGATGTCTTAAGACTGGAGTTGGAAATTAGGTGAAAATCAAGCCGTAAATTAAGAACCACTGTTCTAGTAAACAGCTTGTTGCATGGGAGTGATTGATTTATCAATAATGTTGGCAATACTATTACACCTGTTGCATTGGAGTCGGAAAAAACACCAAATTTTCCGTCATTAATATATTTATTTACCTAATTTTTATAGCAACAGCCTAGTTGGGTGTAGAACAGACTGAATCTTATAGTTGTTCTCGTAAAAAAAACGCCGCCGTCTGCTCCGTGACCACGAAGGTTCTAGTCTTCGAAACGTCGGATTTTTTTTTTATAAAATACCGCGAAAAATAGCTTTATTTAAAAAAAAACTTTTTTACTTTTCATTTTCTAAGCATAGATCACTTTGAATGTATTGATATTAACTGTCCCTGAATAAGGTTGCGATTTCTATAATTTAAAATCGACAGGAGATTGACGTCTGACGAATGACGTACGCATACTTTCATTTAAAACAATCAATTCAACTTTCAATTCGCATTCTTCGTTTGAAATGTTATTATTTCATTAATTTTTATGGCGGCCATTTTGGTATCGCACGTTGGTTCTGGTATTAAGAAATATGTTGCATATATAAATGCTAGGTTTTAAACACAACATTTTATATGTTAAAGCAAAAAAAATATATTCACTTCTTAAAAATTTAAATTACTTTGTAAAGTACATACAAGACGTACCTATTTTTTCAACAAAATGATTTCGATAGTTGAATAGAAAAAATCTATGACACATACATGAATGATACTTTTAATGAAATGTTATATTAAATAATCATGTATTTACATTTATTTTACATATTTTATTACTCTATGAAATAACATTATTAACTGCTAAATCTATATGATGCTGGCCAGTTATTTATTATCATAAAAAATAGATAGGAACCCATATTACGTTTATTTCTATTCGTAAAACATTTTTTTTTTAATTTTCGTAATTCGAATGAGGTTACCGTTGTCCACGGCCTATTTAGAAGCGAAAGGCCCCTTGTATCAACAAGTGTGGCAACCACACTTCCTCGTGCCGGTTCTAGCACCTGACATTATGTATTTGAATTTGTAATTTCACTGACATTTGACATATTGCAATCACTTTACAAAACCGGCAGCAGAATAACTATAATAGAAAGCTATTGTTTTATTTCGAAATATATCGGATCAGTATCCGATGGAACACAAGTGGAGTTTAAAGATATTTGGAGATATGAGACATGATGACTAAAAAGGAAAAACAAAATTACTGTACAAATGGAATCGGAAGCAACACTTTAAATTTTTAAGTGTTAGGATCTTAAAAGCCATTACGGCGTGGTTACGGGCCATTGAGCCACCTATTACCTTAACTCTAATCGGATTTCCTAATGTCCATGTCAAATTAACTTCAGTTCGGTAGTTTCGGAAACTTCTCGAATTTTTTTTACTGACAAACATTCGCGTGTACCTAAAGCTGCTGACATTTCATTCGACGATCAAAGAATAATGACATAATACTGATCGTGTTTTGAAGGCAAGTTAGATGCGGTTTGTTGCTAAGTCTGCAAATATCTGCTTTCATTCCAAATATATTATTTATATCCCATAGTTGGACTTTCGTCTGTACACCTTTTATTACCCGTTGGCATGACGTGAATAATGATTGATTAATTATCAAGTATGTTTGTTCAATACTATTGACATTATTATTTGGTAATCGCTAAGCTCACATGAACGTCAATAATATTTCGTTTGACGTGTTTGCATTTATTATTATATAATTATTGGTACAAAAGCTTGACAATCATGACGGACATTTCATCAGCATTTCATTCTTATATTATGAATAATGATCCTATAAATTAAACACGTGTAAATTCGACAGTCCGTTTCAATGTTTACTTGAAATTTCAACAAGCGTTTGATTCTGACAAGTACGTATTTTACAGGCCTTATTGTAAGGTTTGGCCTGTAGCCTGGCCCAATGCCAAAATCTTGGCAGACAGTTTGACACCGTAGATATAAACTTCAAAACTCAAGCATCGTAACTGGACCATGTTATAAATAAGAATTAACTAAATATTGATGCGTATGTTACCAACCAAGAAAAGACAAGGGCCGTGAAAAACGATTGGGCAACTGTTGATGAACGGAATACAGATGATGTGAATCACCGGCACGCTATAATTTACTACGCCGTTCGTGCTCTTGTATTTACTTTAAACGTGTAATTTCCTTGTAATATTTACTCTCCATATCCTATATTTATGTACACATATTAAATAGTTGTTCAAATAGTCTTAAGAATTTCAAATCTGTATAATGGACCGTGTCATCAATGCATGTAAAATGTAACGGATCCTTTATCAAACTTAAAAAAAAATATATAAATAGAATGTGATACAGGCTGCTAAATCATATCTGCCGTTCTAAATTTAAAAATGCACAAATAGTATTATTTTAACTATTTGGAGATTGTGTATTTTTTTATAAATGAATAGTCAAACATATGGATGGGCACGGAGATAACCACCCGCGGCCGTTCGTTTCGGCACAGGATGCTTTGAATTTAAACCGTAACGGAAACGTGTGCGCACTTTAAATTTGGAATGGACGGTTTGAAGGAGAAATTTGTCGACATTGTATTGCAGTGTGAACGATCGCTTATTAAAATGCACAATATTTGAACTAAGTACTTACAAGATTTACGGCTTTGGCAATGATGAGAATTTTCTTAATTTAAATTACATTTGTTTCACCATTATTTTGTTAAGTACATTACACTTTATCTGATAAAAGTAATTAATTACACAGTTCTTTTTCATTGAAAAAATATTCCATTGATAGTAAATTTTAGCCGTCGGGCAATGACCTAGAGATGACAATCGCTCCAAGTTAACAGTCATTTTGTAGGGCGACGTAACAATTGCATGTAAGTCTCCCCAGACTACAGAGTGAGTTATTTTATCGAACTAAGTGAGAAAAAAAACAATTTGGATGCATGACATACATGGGTTTATCAAACATGATCACACATTACACTCCTTAAAGTACCCACAAAGTGTTTCTAATGGTCTCTAATATACTAAAACATTAACCTACCAACGGTTTCCTATTTTCTTTTAATGTTCCCTTTAACTCAGGCATATCATTAGAAACCATAATGAGTAAAACAACTTACCAGAATGGTAACAATGAATCAGTAAACTCCTACACTATAACTTTGTAAGTTTTAAGGGAAGGTATGAAATATAATAAAAACTACTGCAAAATCGGCCTTCTTAAATTGGCCGTGTTCGCTTTGATCTAGTATCCCGCCTACTTGCAAAAAAACCATAACTTTTGGAATCTCCGCTTTGCCATAGAGATCGTGACTAATTTTTTATTCCAAGAAATATGGCTTCGACATTTGAATTTTGAAACTATAAATAATTAAATAGTCCTTTCCATAACAAAGTCATTTTAATTAGAATGAGTTTGTTTCTAAATAGTTTAGTGTAGATTGAAGAAGGTTCGACATAATTACTATTATATAAATTAATATATTTATATAACATAATAATATTTACTTTCTAATTTATTAGAGTAAGTACAGATACTTTAAGCCACATTTATAAGTCCGATAACAAAACGATATTAGTAGACATCATTTAAGTTTTTACAAATTTCTAATGACGAAGAATGCAGACAAAAATACAAGTCATAACCATTAAGTAAAAATAAGGCTGTACATTATACAGGGTTTAGAATTAAATAAAATCTCCAAACCGCAACAAGTTCGTGGAATAATGTAATATTAATAATTCCACTGAGGCGGTAAATGGGTCACAATAACAAGTGTCAGTTAAATTTTTCTTTGCGCTGTAAATATAGTGTCGTTATAAAGCCTAGAATCTAGTTTTTTAAACAACAGATTAAAAATAGTGACGTGTGCTGAACTCACTACGTAGAAAGTTAAGATTTAAATTCGCATTCGAAATTTAAAGTCATGCTGTCACTTCATATAAAATGTTTGTGGTAAAGTGACATTTACGGTTTATAGTATACATATTACTCTGGCATAAGACCAGAATTTTCTCGCTTGTGCCAGGTGGCTATTGACTCAGTGGCTAGTTCTTCACATGTCAGTTAAGACAATAGATGGCATGCAATAGTCAGACTATGATGAATGCTGTTCAAATACAAATTTATATTTCTATATTTTGGGCTTAAAAATTGAATTATCTTAAAGCGAGTTTTTAAAACGACACATTATTATTGAAAATACGATTTACTCGGAACCGACATAAATCGCACATAATATATTAATTCGCTACTAAAATCTATAAATAGTTCGTACAGGAACATTGTCTTTTTTTTTTATAAATTGAGCTTGTCGTAAATTTGGCACTAGTTTAGACGTCCACGCGATCATAACATGACATTTTAAATGAATAAATAAGACGTCGCTCTGCGGTTTTTATTAAAACATATATTTTAGTGTGGATAGAGCTACCACCGGAAGTCTTAAATAAAACTTCACAGGTATTTGAACGAACGTTTATCACGACATCAAACTCGATGACGATTTTTTTTTAATTGATATAAAAAATATGCTATTTTGATACAATAAAACCTCTGTTCATTTTTTTTTATCAGCTCAGAAATTTCAGAGATTATCTCGACACTCATAAACAGACATTTTACCTGTGTTATATTATGAGTATATAGGTGCAAAAAGTCTCTTATCAATTTTTCTTGTTAAAAAATCAAATTTCGAAAGTCACGTATGCAATTTTTATACAGATAACAATTCATTCAAATATTAAATTGTGTTTTCTTTTACTTATATATTATCTGTTAGGAAATATGTATTATTGTACATAAAAATAAATTAACATGTCACATTTTGTCAAATCATTGCGTCATTGTAATGCTTATAACTAGAGCAAATACAAATTAATAGGCAATGATGATAAATAAGAAATAATTTGTCCAACACGTTTTGATTAGACGTATAATGGTAAAATTGCTGGCAGTCAAATGGATTTCACGGTCAAGGCCTCGCCCGTACCACGCGCCTTCGATACACTTATATATTTTTTTTACATGTTGGTTGTCGATAGATCCTTTATCATCCTTAATCAATACGATACGTATTATTAAGAATCTCTTGTTTAATAAAAAAAAGTTAAAGGCAAAAGTATAAAATACAGACATATTAAACTAGCTACTGCTCCCGTGAAATAGGTTTTTCGGGACAAATGTCCCGCTCTATATTTTCTTAGAACAAAAAATAGCCTATGTCTATATTACATTTAATACTACTTTTAATTCCGTATAAATCATAGTTAGGGTCCATAAACCTGTGTACATATTTTTTAATTCCAATTTACCAGAATAAATTTGAAAATAAAAATTCGCGTAATGTTAAGTAAGATGGCTTGAGTAACGCTCAGAAATTGGACTTACATTCAGCCTTGTATGCCCGATAACACATTTCGAAAGACAGTTAGTAAGGGAAACCGAATTTCCATTATTAAAATATATCGTCGCATGCTATTGGGCAGTTTGTATCGTTACCATAAATTCGCAGTATCGTCAAAGCTATTTATGTGGGTAAAATAAAATGTATGCTTGGGATTTATAGATGTTCATTTATTTTTGGTGTGTTACGTAAGCTTGGCCGTGGAAATCCTTTTGATTATTTATTATAGTAGGTATTCGATATTTAAATTTATTTATGTGCACTTTTTATTAACTTGTTTATGCTTTCTATTATGGGTGTTTGTATATTAAGCAAACGAGGAATCTTTTAGAATTAATTTGAAAATGATTTTTTTATCTTCATCAACAAAAGACATAACAAATATTGTTCGCACGCATCCTACTTGATCAAAGTATCGTATTCTACATTAGCGTATAGGAAAAAGTTGTCCACAACTGGCTACTGTACCTCAACGCTTCATACAAGTTAGTGACGATCAGTGCCGACAGCATCCGGGATCGATGCCATTACGTCTTTAGCAAAATTAATTCTCCGTCTGCTTCGAGCCTATGATACCATATGGCCTTTAAAAACCAATTATCTCGGCTTTCATATAGCCTTATGGTCACTGACCTTACAGTAGACAACAATTTGTACTCTCAATTACGAGATTTTTGCGAGCTACTATAATTAGAATTGAATTTCCAGGTATTACGGAATTTTTGCTTTCATGAATGGTTGATAATGCGATTGATCTAGATTCCCAATTAGTATTGTAATTATTAGTGTAACAGTCAATCAATATGAAGAAACTTCCATTGGCTGATTTGCATCGTAACTAAATTATTTTGATTGTAATCAATGAATTTTTGACACCTTAAATGCATACAACCAGTATAATACTGAATAATATATAATTCCCAAGAGTATGTATGATAAATAGTTTTCGCGAATTCTTAATATAAACTCATATAAAAACACCCAGAATGACACAAGTAAGTCGTTGCCCTATAAAAAAGTAGAACAGCGTAAAGTGAAGAGCAGTTGTATATTAATGTTAAAATAAAGATGTTACGCATGAAAGATTTCAAATAATTTATTTAATATTGTTTTTAATGAAATAGGTCGCAGCGAGCTTGATCTCAAAACTCTTTTGCATTTTCGAAATACATTTTGAATTTTATTTGTGTGTAAAAAGTGGTTACCAATCCGAGAGCGGCGTAAATGGCGTGCACTGTCTACACTATTTTCGCTTCTCAAGTCTCCTTCTTCACCTTCATATCTATCCCCCCACTTCCAGTACCTGGGTGGTAACCACAACAGGAATCTTCGTTCTTCTAATAATCTCCTACTTAAATGTCCTTCACATACATCTGACTTTATCCACTCTTCTTTCTATGTTCAGTCTATTCTTCTGTGGAACGCGCTCCCTTTCGAAGTAAGATCCTCCACTACACGGCTTGGTTTTAAAACGAGAGTTCGGAAACTACTCTTGGATGGGTTGGCAGAATCTCGTCATTAGTTTCAATTATGACAATATGATATATATGTAGATATATATATATATATAATATTATTTATGTATGTTTGTTCGTTTGTATGTATGTATGTACGTATTTATGTATGTGGGCATATTTATATGACGTACCTTTTATATTTTTAATTGATTTCAGTGTTGTTTGTTAATGTTCTCTCCACCACCTTCTCTCGTTGTGTACACCTACCTCTTTAGTCTCTGCACCACCTAAAGGTTGACTGGTAGAGAATGCCTTCGGCATTAAGTCCGCCTTTATACTCTTTGTTTATAAAGTGTAATAAATAAATAAATAAATAAATAAATAAAATAGAAATGGGACCATGACTAAATAACGGTACAAATATTATATCTAATTTAATTCTTAGTCGGATTATTTTCTTCCTGTATTAGGAAATTTAAACTTATGATAGAAATTTAATACAATCTTTTGTATATCGTTTCATAATTTTGATTATGTAGTCACAACATACATTGAAACCGGTCTCTATGATAAATCAGGCAAAAGTAGCTTCCTATTGGTGACAGAATTTTCGAAACCAGACCAGGTGGTACTATCTGTATTAAATGTATAATATTCTATTACTGGGAACGAAAATAATAGCCTTGTATTATATACTATTCACTGTAGAGCACGAGCCTCCTCTACTACTGAGAGGGATTAGGCCTTACTCCACCATGTTAGCCTAGCATGGGTTGGAAGGTCTATCTACGAATTTTTGTATAAAGAATTCCTAAATATATAGGTTTTCCACATGACAGACTTCACTGATCTCCATAATACAGATTACGTCATAGATGACACGATAACATACTAGAGACAATTATAAGGGCCCATTACAATTTCCGTACAGAAAAATCGTCGTAAATTCATTGAAGATGGTGGATTTGAATTCTTTGCTCTTATGTGTCGAATGACGTAACGAAGCTGTGTTAAGGAAGTTGGCCCTTGTTAACAGTACTTCTGACGTAATATCGAAGAATGATTGATTGTGTCAGCGACTTCAATGAAATATGAACTTTCGCGATACTAGATGTATGATTTTATTAAAATAGGAACAGTTTGAGGTTTCTAATATTTGTAAGTACATTAATGTTATACAAATAAAGCTAGCACAGATTCTTGTAAATAAATGTACATAAAAGATGAAAAGGAAAGATCCGGATACATCAGCAATGGAATGTAAACAAAAACATAATGAATAACATAAATCACATGTAATAGGTACCCATATCGCAAAATTTCACGACGTACACAATCATATTAACGAGCCATTCAATGTATGTAAAGTGCTGGGAGAAATTATGGACATGTCAAAATGGCCATGATATTTCTTTGGTGTATTAACAATATTGATGCTTGTAGATACTATTATTTATAGTCGGTTTTACTATATTTTGAGGCAAACTAAACATGGATTGGTAGGGATGGCAAATTATGACGTTAAACTTTTAAAAAATTTGCAAATCTCATTAAAAGACCTTTAATTGCTCCGTAAATATAATTAGATAAGAAAAAAACAACACGGAATTAGTGTCATTACCACCAAGTAACTGCCATTCCTCACAAGAAACGGAAAAGTTTAATACATTTTTGGCTCAAACCCAGATAGGGTTAGGAACCTCGCTGACTAATGGTACATTAAATAGTCCACCTGGCTCTACTTTGACGTTTTGATGTTTGTAAAAAGGCGGATGAATAATGGGAAGAGAAATAGTTATTGATTCGTCAGAACATGCGTCAAACTTGACTTTGGCTTTGCATTGAGGAATCGGTCTGGTGTCCTATATTAGGAGAACGTAGGCCAAACATTTTAAGCTATGGTTAAACTCAAGACACGGGTCAAGATACTTACGACGTATTCCAGACTAAGGCCTAGAATTTAAACCTATTAAAATGCTTTTTATTACTAAATTGTTTGCATTACAATTTCACTTAATTATTTTGTTATTTATGTTAACTAATTTTTTTACATTTTTAGTCATGTATTTTGATTAGGTTGGTAGCCCTGCTGGGGTAGGTAAATCTAGCGATTACCTTGATGCCACCACATTTATTGCTGCCATTGACCTATTTTGAACGTTACAGTGCAATACTGCATACCGCTCGCTATTGATGAATTATACAGGGTTTATACAGGAACTGTTATTCCTATTCTATACCATAAGTTAGGAAGAATTAGATTCATATTTAGTTAGTACATGCGAATCAGATATCAAAAGAATATTCCAAATGACAGATACAAAAAAGGCGCGAAAATCATTGTGAACATGTGAGTTTATAAAATGGCTGCCAATTACGCCATTTGTTAATCACATATTTCACTCAAAATGGCGGCCGCGATGCATATTTCCTTGAAAGAACGTTATATCAACTTCTTGTTTGCACAACACGCCCTTGCTCGCTGTAAAGCCTCAAAAATTAGGTCAACGGGCACTGGGTGAAGGTCGGTGCATAGTTTCGTGCACTCAGGAAAGTTGTGCCGGCGCGTTGAGTCCATTCTCCATATTAATGGCTTTTAGTGGAAACTGCTTTCGTAATGGACTGGTTATGTTAGATTTATAGCCTTTTAGTTCTGTGATAGTTTATGAGAGTATGTACAAGTAATGTCGGAAGATAAATTGCATTTCTATACATATTATAAAATGTACATTTTTGTATTACTTGAGGGTAAACGAAGAAAATGAATTTTCTATGAACTAAAAATTCCTAAGTTATTTCCAAACCTTTTATCGTGTGTTGATTGAAATACTTTTTGATTTGTTAACATTACCGTCCGATGATTCGCCGTGTCTAGGCAGAACAATGGCTGCGTCGTTGCTTCCGCGCACACAATGCTCGTCAACATCATTGTGTCAATTTCATGAAACAAGACTTTTTTGCATTTACGATCCACCTGAATACATTTCTAAATTGATTTTATTGTAACCAATTGCGGACTTCCCGGGACCATTAGATGTGATACGGAAAATAGATAATTAAAATTTAAATGTCGTGATTGGATTCTATTTTTAAAACAGGTATAGAACATGATTTGTTTTGATACTTTTTTTTGTTGTAAATTTTTTAATGTTGGTAGCAACCAGCCAGCGTTTAATGCACTGTAAAAAGATTAACCAAATAAATCCAACTTTTCTATTAAGAATGAAACTGCATGTTTTTGGAAGATCGATACATCTTCAGTTTCTTTGTTTATTTATATTATCTCAATCAACACCCTGTTCTAAAATCTTTCAATGGATTGCATTTTTATTCAGGTTTACTATTAATGTTTTGTAAACATAAACTATATTTAAAAGAAACTATATATTAAATGCAGTCTCCAATGTAAACTATTCTCATACTCTGATTTCTATTTAAAAATAAATTCCTTAATGCATCAAATATTTAAAGCGTTGAAAAATATAAACAATTTAAATATAATGCATAGACTTTTGACTCTGGCATTGGGCTGGCCTTCCACACTCCTTATTCATTACTAACAATCGATGATACACGCTTCGTAGTCCAATGTCGTGGTTTTTATCGTCACGTTTCACAGATAACCCCAGAAGCAGACAAATTACAGATTATAATGAGCCTTAAGGCGTAATTAAATATTGTTTGATTACAACATGGTTAGGGACGTGCCTACTGTCGGAAGAATGTGAAATTCCACTCTATATAAACTTGGGAAAGTAGGAACAGCTCTTGGCTCATCATGAGTGCTTGTTTAGACACAAAATGAAATTTAATAAATCTTATCATTAATATCACTATTAAGATAAAAAAAAAAATTTCTTATAAATTAATTATAATTAAAAAACATTACTTGGGTTAAATAAACAAAAAAAGAACTTCATATTGAAGAACAAAAAAACTTTAATAAAATCTTTGTTAAGCCCAAAAAATACAAAAATTATTTGCGCTCATTCGCATTAATTAAATTAACAAAAAAACTTCTCAAATTAACTTATTAATTACTTAAAAGGTAAAAAACTGAAATATTCTGAACCATTCCCTTCACCAGTGCAGGTGCACCGAGCTGATATAGTACACGCTAAAACAGATATTGCACTTCCGCCATTCGTTTTGATTGATTTCTGACTACTATGCTAAGGTTACGCTATATTATGGACTTTCGACACGGATACATACTTTCGATAAATAATTTTTAAATATTTAATTACATTCTGGAATATTCATGATATGTTTACACTATTGTAATCATCGAATATTTAACTTTATTTCAATGGAATAGATTGTTGGTAGGACATATTTTATATCCGCCGGGATAGAGACAACCACGGTCCACATGACTGTCGCGTTCTGGGATCAGCCTGTGTATATCCGATTCCAACAGGCCGGCATAATTGAGTCGACTGTCAGGAGTAATCATCTCTCGTGCATTGACATTCTACTGGACCCCACTCCACTTACCATCAGATGCAATGGTATCTGCCATACTCGTATAAAAAAAAATAGATATAGACAGTCGTTTACAAGAACCATAAACAAGGTAAGTTATTTAATACGTATTGGTAAGTAGTTGGTTACATTACTGGGACAACATAAACCTTTGCACACAAACAACGGATGCGAACGGACAATGCACAAGGAAAAATACCTGGAAATTTGACAAAAGATCCCCTGAAACCGAAGTTTGGCTGATACCATCACTGGAGACAATGGTCTAATAATAAACAAGGAAAATATCTTGTAGACGGGGCCATTGTGGGATTTCATAATGGTGTTATTTTTAGTTGTGTTTGGGACTCATGTAGATTTGTATAAAGACTGACTTTTTTATGAGCAAAGTGATTTTACACCTTCTGGTGAATAGAATAGGGTCCAGATAAATTATCGACTGATGCAAAATAATTATACATCCCTAGTCTATACAGTATGCCAGCCTCTACTAATTAAATGACTTGATTATTTACATGAAATAAACAGTATATTAAATAAAATAGCGTCTAGATACAGTATTGATGAGAGATAATTATCCCTCCCTAGTCGACATAATATGCCAGCCTCTAGTAATTATAATTTGACTACTTTGAAAAAAGCAGTATTCGACTAGAAATATTTTGTTATCAGTAACCAAACATGATTACTATTATCCTGGCTATAATGTGTGAAGTAACAAAAACGTGCATTATTCAACACAATGCTTGCAGAAGGTCGAAACGCGACAATCGTATGCGCTATGAATTCAATACACAATAGTTGTCTGTTTGTAGATTTTTAATCGATTTTTTTACGATAGCATAACTAATCGATAAATAGATTTCTATAATATTTAAATTTATTTGTAAACTATAAAATCAATTTAATACAGCTCAAAGCAAGCGAGTATAGCTTATATAGGAAACCTTTGGATTTGTAAGTTTTTCTAAATTTGTATCATCGATTGATTATTCTAGATATGGACAATAAGTTTGGTGACAAAATGCAAATTATCGTCGTTGTTTACGTTAATTCTAAAATTATAATTAGGCATTACATATTACGTACGTCAATAGCAATCGTTAAGACAAAAAAAATACTTAAAATTTTATTCATTAATGTAGATTTACGACTCTTTCTCTGACTTTCGATCACAATTGGAATCAAGGCTCGTGTTGTTTAGTGTGCGGCGTTCTAGCGATTACCATAATCGTTTATAATACTATAGTCTATTAACCTGTGCAACAACAAGAGAGAGTGCAGTTTCTAGACACGAAGTTGCAGGATCCGAAACAGGTTTTACTCGACACGGCCGGAAAAGTACTGGCCGCTAACGAAAAAAAAAAGAAAACACACATTCTAAACTCAAATAACGGCCTACCAGACTACATTCGAATATCGAATTCTAAGAATTAAATTTGAATAAAGCGAAGTATAGTATTTTTAAATTGCGTATTAATAGACTATAATTTACACAGATTTTTTTACGATATTTCTGTTATAGTTTCTGTAAACGTTATCTTTTATAAATTGCAATACATTATCGACGAAATGCGCATTAAATAATTAACCGTTCAATTATTAAGCAGCAATCAATACTTCTCATTACCATATTAATAATTACAAATCCGGGAGTAGGTACTTAAAAATACTAAAGCAACATTCATAATCAGAGTTTACATTTTAGAAACAAGCTAATTGTGTTACCATTCAAAAAGTCATTAGCAATGGCGTCTACCAAAAAATAGGTTTATTATACCATCTAATTAAGATAAAGTGCGGACGGTTTCCTAGTCACGGAAACAAAATTTTCCACTGTTGTATAGCACGTGTCTAAATATAATAGACAAGGCTATCATTACATAGTAATAGTTAATTATGACCGATACAATGAGAGCCGCGTCTTTGTTATCGTATTTGGTCGGGTAATACTCATTATTTTTTACTGTTAAGGGTTAAGTAGTGTTTGATAGATATTAATGAGTTGCTATTTGTATTCTTCATAGCAAATATATAAGGTTGAATTTAAAAATCCTTTCTCCTTAAAATAGTGTAACTTTTAAAAAAGTCATGTTTTCATTAATCACGGATTTCTCCGAGAAACATAATTAATAACATTGTTTTTCTACCGCATTTGTAACATGAATTTTTTTTTAGAAATTGACATGACTAGGTTATTTGTTTTTAAACTACAGACATCTGTATGTGGTTTGATACCTTTGCTTATTCTTTACGTATAATAACAAAAATGGCGATTATGTGTAGCCCTAAATACGTAAGACTAGGCAGTATGGTCGTAAGACTATAGCCTGTCCTCTAAAGACGAAGAAAAAAAAATATGTGTAGCCCTACACCATTACCACTGTCAAAGAGTTGACGTATGCGGATATAATGGCGGGAAATTCTCAACAAATTTATTTTAATCTAAATGTGCCGCTAATTTCACGAGATTGTGGAATAATTATTATATTATATGTTGTAGTATAGCCCGCGGCTTTCCTCACTGCCGTTATCGAGTAATACAGAAACAATATCTTACTCTGGTTTATATAAGGTTAAAGATCCGAGAATAACTTGTTAACTAAAGTGACGTAATATGCCGAACGTAATTATGTAATTACATTCTTGGCGCAGAAACCTTAACTATGTTCAGTTAACGGTAGATTTACTTCGATGTAGTCGTTCCGGGGTCAGACGGTGAAAATACATAGTCGGTATAGTTTTCCCGACTAGGGACTTGACTCTCGTTAGTCAACATTTAGACTACACTGACCAACACGTCTAGGGTTGTCATTTCCACAATTACGGATTATGATAAACAGAAATGCAATGTAAAGAGTTTCAATAAACAAGTATTTAAATATTTTTTACGCTAACCAATTTTATTTAAACGATTATTTTTACGTTTCTTTGTAACCAATTAGCATAAGAAACAAGCATACAGTCAGTCAGGCGTATTATTGCGGTTTAGTTGTTATGGGTGGGGTAGTGAAACTTCCTAGTTCCTACACGGTCTCAGTACTGCGCACAGTTAGCTTTCATAATATACGCGGAAGATATATAGTAATTAAATAATAATTTTAGTAGCACATGGTCTGTAGGTCGTATGGGATAATTCAAACGTGGTCAAGCGTTAAGTATGTCTTCAACGGCCATATTTTAGATTTTAAAATTTAAATTAAGAATCAAACTCTTTGAATATTGCATAAATATTTTTCTTTATTTGTTCCATAAAAAACCGGCTAAGGTCAAAGACTATACTGCCAAAAGTGCATATAATATTATATACAAATCAAATATAGATTATAGCTTACTTATCTGTTACCTCACCAGGAACAACTATTCCGCTCTTGCTAACACCCATCAATTTACTGGTTTATATACTCCAACCATATAAATCTAATCAGCGTATCCAAAGCATATTACTCGACCAATTTGTAATGTAGGTCGCTGCGAGTCCTTCGCGTAGAGCCGACGCGCGTGTTTATTTTGCAGCGTTGTCATCAATGAAAGCTCCGTAATCAAGTTAAGTGGTCGGTAAATTCCACTACAGCTTGGCAGGTCATGGGACCGTTTCTTACGCGACGTAAGAAGGGCGAGTTTGTTTGGTTTAGAAAAACTATTTTTAGCTCAAGAAGAATACAAGAGACGTTGTTTTTAATTAGTGTATATATAGATTTAGTATTATTGTGATGTTTTAAGTTTGATAATTATAACACTATTAATGTGCATGCTATAAAATAAAATTAAACTGGAAGAACATTTTCAACCTTCGCTTTCTATAATCATTAATTTTCCATTTATTAACATATTGTATTTATCGGGTATTTTCCTTTATTTACTACAGAATTCTGGAACTGGCTTCTTTTTATTTCTTTTAATTATAACATAATATCCATTTTGTTTCTTATTTTGCATATACAACCTTAAAACTCTTTTGATGCTACAATCCACGCACTAAAGTCCAAGTGCTCTAAAAGGATGCTGCTCAATTTATCTCTATCCTTTTGTCGGTCTGAACAGCCATTTTCTTGCACGTTAGCGGGCCGTGTTTCGAGTGTTAAACAAACTAGTTCCTTGTTATAACTGGGTTCTTCCTATGGAAATAATTCATAAATGCCGCCATTTTGTTAACGTGGAACGGATGACGGCATTTTGGTCTAACACTCCTGGGATTGCATACAGTCCGCGTCAAATAAATCTGTACAAGGACATAGACCATAATTATTTATGAAGTTTTTATATGGGACGTTGTACTGTTGACGTTTATTGGGAGCTGGCCGTACTTATTTATAATCGATGTTTTATAGGTTATATTTAGTATTGATATAATTAGTAAAGGAAAAAGAAACATGGCGATTTTATGTATAGATTTAAACAGCTGCATTTTCCGGTGTTCAATACTTGGAATTGTGTATGATATAATGATTCTTAAAATGATAATGCCATGCAATTATGAATGTTATGGCTAGAATAGATACGATTTTCCTAGTAGCTATCGTTAAAAATTATTAGAAATAACGCAAACACAAGCTTCTCTTTCCCTGCTATAATTAATGAAAAACTAATTGAAATGGAACGCCACCTTTTGTTTTTTGTTTCAAATTATTGAGTATATTGTATTTGTTGAGATATTTAAATTATATCTAGTAAAATACTATACATGTATATTTAATTTTACTTCTTTAAAATAGTGGGTGAAATATGGATCGTGTTTTATTAAAAGACTTTTATATTTTTTGTTATATTTCGTAAACACAGAGGAATATACTTAACCTGTGTGACTAAGTTTTCCGGGATAAAAGTAGCTTATAAAATGTAAATATCGGTTTTGTAGTTCAAACCAACAAATCCTTCAGGATTACTATAGATAATTATTTTATTTAGAACATACATATAATAGGTACTCATGATATATTTAGATTGAGGATATTATATTATGATTTAAGAAAAAATGTTGTTTTCCTATTTAACGTTTATTTTAAAAACATAACATCGGACTACAGACAAAACTAAAACTTTTTGTCACAATCCAATACAATAACAAAACTCGATGCAACAATGTCCTTATCACGAATGTAATACGTGACTATAACTCGGCCATAAACGTTTTGTTAATGTTATTGCAAAAGAAACTTGCCGCATGTTATCTTCGTAGGTAAATTTTGTTTGGGGTTTCCCGGCCTCGATATAAACCGTTTAAATACTGAGATGTTGGCTTTCTGAGTTATTTAATTCACACTAGTATTGACAGTTGGGCAATAAATAATATTATTAAAGTTAACAGCAAAGTAAAAGTGTCGATTAAAATCGTCTAAATACAAAAATAAAGTTTTTTACGATTTTAGTTTAATATAAATTATGTGCGTCTGAGTGTACTTTTTAAAATTGGAATGTCAACAAAATATAGGTCAGATCCTTATGTATTAATAATCAGACCGAAACTAGGTTATTAGAATTATGAATTTGAAAAAATAAACTGCTTTTTAATACGTCATTAAAAGCATAAGATTTATCAATAATATTAAAATGCTTACACATATAAATAAATAAACTTGAGATCTTCAGACAAGAACTCTTAAAATATAAACAGCACCAAGGCAACAGAAAATGTTTTTTCAGTCGGACATGAATCAGTTTTCAAATTTAATGTCATTGAGGTTTAATGCGTGTAATTTTATAGGCTGTAAAAATATCAAAACTATACATTAAAATATGATGGAAAATGGCATTTGACACAATTTACCTTACGATTTCCGGACACGAGAATTTATCGATTGCAAGACATTGAATATTTAGAAATCAAGGTACGCGTTTATGGCTTCCGATTATTAACCTTGTTAAACCCTAGATGTATTACTAAATCAGCAAATGCAATAAATATCGTCATAAAATCTAGTAACAGATCTCTGCCCATCGTCTATTTTGATTGGTCAGAACAGCAGTCCTTATAATGCAAACTGACTTCGCGATCGTCAGTTTTACCTTAAAAACAAAATATAAATTGCTCAATAAAGGAATTAATTGACAAAATAGACACGTACATGACATATTATTTGATCTTGGCACAATTTTAAATGGCAAGCGGCGTCCATATACGAAGCTTTGTGGCGAAAACGATTTGCGCCACCTTCGAACCGGACACTGATTTAATCTTAGTTCGTACAATGAATTCTGTTTCACTAATATTATATGATAATGAAAATTTAATTGCACTCATAAAATTATTTGTGGAGAGATTAATGGATAGTAAATTGATTAATTAAATTATTACATTCACGTATAGATGTCGTAAAATTTGACTTTTTTAATTGTCCCTTTAACCTTCCTCAAATGAATACCGCGCCACTCCAGGTGACACCATCAAAATATTTTATTCTGCAATAAACATTAACACTTAAATAACTTGCAACAATTTTGGCCTGGACTTTTTTTTAACATTAGCTAGCCTGGAAATGGCCAGCTTATAAACACATAAGACTATGTCCTGGAGCAGAATAATCTCTAATAAATAACAATAAACGAAAGCACCACCAAAAACAACAAAATAAACAAACCATAAGCAAATGCATACTAATCCTTGGATATGCGTGTTAACCTTATTCATTGATTCCATACATTACAAAACTGATTCCGCCTACTAGAACAAAATTGCATACACAATTGCATATATGCCTTTGTTAGCAGGCGATTTGATTTTTAAATGCCAATCTTCAATACCGAAGGTCGAATGAACCCCAATGTCACATCTTACTCGTCGGCAAGGGCAGTATGCAAATTAACGAACAATCTGGATTATTTAAATAGATAGGCCGGTTGGAAGGTTACTATGGGGACTGAAGAGCCAAGATATTTCTATGGTGCTGTATATAATTATGTTTGTACGGCTGACCGGGTATAAAAGTGGAGTTTCCTTGAGGGTTAATTTATTGTTGAAATTTTGAGTGCGTTTAGTGACAATTGCCTTGAATATTATTTTTGTGCCGGCGAATGGTTGATGTGACCTGTGAATTTGTTTTTATGAGAATAATAAAGACATTTATTTTTTTAATTGATGGTTATTTTTTATAATCTACATCAAAGTTTTCATCGTAGTCGAAATTATTGATGATAGTATTTGTTTATATTTTATTTACTGGGAACTTAAAATTGTATATTTTTGTATGATCAACATATAAATTGTGTATTATAATTCATTCGTAGACTATTAGATATCATTTATCTTTTAGTTATAAAATCTGAATAACTTAATTCATCATTTTGGGTCATGAAAATTTATATTCAATTCTTCAAATTATTATGTCGATTTTTTAAATTTAATTGTATTACATTATTTCTTTCAAAGATACGAGTTTCATTTTAAATGTTTTATTATCGATTTTAATTAATGTTTGATTATAATCGATATACACTTCGGAATTCGCAACAATAAAAATAGAAAATCGTCTAGATATTCAGGATGTTTAGTATATCGAATCTATGTCAATCTTCACTTCTAAGGTGAAGTTACTTTGAGAATGACCTTGCCTTGAACGCGATAATATAATTATGCGTGAAATAAGAGTATTGAATGTTATAAAAAATATTTATAACACCTACTTTAATAAAAATATATTTTTTAAGAGGTAAACTTAATTCAACAGGAAGACAACGGTAACAAAACAAAATAGAAATAGACATCTTTATAACTGGATAAAAATAACCTTGTCTAGTCTAAATACATAAACAATTAGTTTCCGAAATTCCCCAAAGGTTATATACCATAACAATTAGTTCATAATGAAATCTTCTTTAAATATTGTAATGAAAGACACAAATAACAAGCAAAGCCAGCAATTGGCAGTAGTTAAAAGTATTAATAAGACTTTGTTTTTTTTTATTGTTGATAACAAAATGCAGTCTTGATTCGTTTGAATCTAAAATTAAATACGTTATGCAAACATCAGTACGGGGTACTGAGCACAAGGCTTGATGAATTATTATTAAAGGTTAAGCAACTAACAATAACTACTAACTGTTACACATTAAGATTGGAAAGGCATTACTATTTCAAGGATGAAATTTGACAGGCTAAGACAATAATGGGTCTGATTTAAAAATATATAACAATATTTATTTGATAGGGTACAAAAGAATTTAATTGAACTATAGGCTTTAATCATTAGATGGATTTTAAAATATGTTTAGACAAGTTCTCGTAGCAATATATTGCGCAAGATGCGTGTACACTAGTGGCAATATTTCTATAGTTCTATATATACATGGGACACAAGTCCTGCAAGCTTAATTTGTAGTAATTTTATGTTTGCACAGTAAAAATAGATTCCAAAAAGACACCTGAAATTTTCTTACTAACATAAACCCTGGTTTAATAGATTGTTAATAAGTTTATACGAAGTAAAGAAACAATAAATTCAATCTTCTAAACCAAAATTAAAATGCAACTCGGACTAACGTTCTTCGTAACAAAGAGGAAGTAAAAATTTGACATTATCCGACTTAATTATAGTTATTGTAGTTAACTTTAGAGGTCTCGTTTTTTAGATCAGAAATAATCTAATGCACTTTATTCTTTGTCTTTTAATTTAAGAACCGGATGTGTATTCACTGTTTAGATTAAATTGTATAAGAGTTAATAATGTGTTCGAGTTAGTTACATTGTTGTTAAGGATCGAGTGATTTTAATGATGTAGCCATGTGGCTTTCGGTCAGCTTAAAATAGCTAGGTTACATAAATTCAAAACATAATGAAGTAAGAAAATTAAATGTGAAATGTCCAAAATGATTTTTATTTTAACAAGGTTTAGACAGGTTTTTAATTGTCTCACAAAAAAATCCCTTATCTGGCACGTGCGAAAAGTAATAAGACCGTCACATATGACAATAGACCACGGAGTCATAATTATAATGAATCACGAATCAGTAATGTACTTTGTTATTTCGTTGCAATATCATCAATCATTGTTTGAAATTACTAAGGATTCATTGAAGACGGTACGAAGTACGTGCTTTTGTTGATAACTTAGAAGTAATATTATAAAACGTTACCTCGGCCATTTGTTAAAGCTACTAATTTCATAAATCTAGTTTTGAAACTATGAAGTATTAGAATTTGTAAGGTATTCGCAGTAATAGCTGAACTTATTATAATTGTTTTTTATATTGCATCGTTCATCCAAATTATTCCAAAAATATTATCAACAATTCAATTAATATATTGATGATTATTTATAAAATTTTGTTTCACTTTCCAACAGATGTTTATGAAGGTTCTATGTATTTCTTATTAAACGCGTGAGACATAATTAACAGAAGTCGTGACTTTTGAAGGATCCTTGGTAAAGATGGACGAGAACCACGTTTTCCTCATTGCCATGTAATATTAGTAGGGTTATGATAAGATAAATGGATTCCAGTAGCGGAAAATATTTTCACATTATATTATTATACATATTTATATTTTACGATGTAATCAGAGTTTAATTACTGCCTACAGATACTTATTAGAGCTCAACAGCTCGATGAAAGGAACTAATCTAATAAACCTGAAGAAACTTTAAAATAATTATGTAAGTGCTAATGAGAACAGAAATTAGTTCTTTCTTACTCGGCCATTCTTAAAGTCAATATGTCCCGGCCTGACCCAATTATGGGCGCAAACAAGAATGGTAACATTGATATCATATTTAATAGCACGTTAAAAGAACTCGGTCACATTGCGTCGATGCCGTCGACGGTTTACGAAAGTACGCTTGCACACTCCGATGTTGAATATCTGTGAACACATCTTAACTTGCGAAACGCAAAATTAGAAGTAAATCTCTTTTGTAAGGTCGCCATTATGTTGGTAATTCCCGCTGAGACCACTCGTTGTTTTGAAGGAAAGCTTTAAGTTATTGCAGACCGAATCGGTACTCCGTAGTTCTATATTCATCTATGAAGTTATGTTTGTAAACAAACAATTGAACAAGCTGTACCTGCCAAGAGCTATTCAATTCAGTTTTGATTTCCGTCAAACATATCAAATTAATTACCGTTAAATCGAATCGTACCCTTGTTACGCTCCAACTACGCTTTGGTTTTTGGGACGCAAACAGCCTTCAATGGAACGCGTTGTTTGAGAACGCGCCTCGAATGTAAACATTCATCGCTCGTCGTAAATACTCTATGTAAGTAGGTGTACATACAACGTACTCATTTTGTCGTATGTATTGTTACAGGTTCGTCATCAACCTTCTGGCGACGAATTTATTGACGACCACTCTGCTCGCGCCAGCGCTCTTCGGCGAGCACTCGTCGAACAGCGACGCGGTGCTGTGGGTGGAGGCAGGAGACACAGTAGCGTCGGCGTGCAGCCTTGCAGCGCTGCTGGCAGTCATGCTCATCGCGCTGGACCAGCACCACGCCGTCACCGACCCGCTGCGTTGCCACACGCGCCTGCTGCAACGTCGTCCAGCCACCCTCTGCGCCGCCACTTGGCTTGCGGCTATCTGCGCCGCGGTGATCCGCGCTGCAGTTGCCATCGTCCGGCATTACTGTCCTTTTGGGGCCAGTCTGCAAGACATACAACTTGCCTACTACGCGGTGTACTTAATGCTGGGAGTAGTCACGCCGATTGCCGTCGTATGCATCATGTACGCAAGGATATACCGTGCGGCGCGCTCGTCAGGACTGCGAGCGCGAGCGCATGGAGCCAGTGCTCTACAGCTGCATGAAGCCCCGCCAAACCTGCCAGATCTCGTCGAGGAGGGCGAGGGGCTCACGCTTAGAATAGATGCCGCCGAGAACGTCGCCTCGGGGGAGAATGACGGCAAATTTGGCCCGTTCCTGCTTCCGCCGGAGCGGCCGGTTCGTTGCCCCTCTGTCGCCAGTCTTCGTAATTCGCGAAAAGAGGGCAAATCCAACGAAGATCTGAGGAAAGGCTTGCCGTCGGTGAGCTCGGCTCCGTCTCTCGCAGCCCCGCTTCTGACGGTACAACAGCGCTCATCGCAGCCTTCGCAGAACGGATCGCGGATAACTTCGATACGTTGTAGGATCTCGAACGCTTCACTGTTCCGTTATAGAGAAGAATCTCGCGCCGCGCGCGTCGGCCTCTTGACGGGTGCGTTGGTGATGCTTCACGTGCCACACGCTGTGAACGCCGTAGCGGCCGCCGCTGTGCCCGGCTTGGCAGACTGCGCGCGCACACCTGCACTAGCACTGCTGCTGCTTGCGTCAGCGGCCTCGCCATTCCTATTCGCGCTGCGCTCGCGCCGTGTTCAGCGTGAAGCGCGCAGATTGCTGTTGCCTGAGAAGAGTGCGTGGGAGCGGACTTCAGGCTCGGCGTCATCGGCGGCGGCAGACGGGCATCGCGCACGCGCAGCGCTCGATCTGTTGCGGACGCTATCGCCAGGCAATGGCGAAGCGACGGGTGCGACCGCCGAGTCGGGTACCTGCCGAGGCTCATTCAGCTCTGGCGGGAGCACGCAGCTGTCGTCCGCGTCGGACGAGTGACCGCTGGCGGTGCGCGTGGTGGCGCACGCCCCGCATGCAGGGCACGCCGCGCACGCCCCGCCCGGTCCCGCGCGGGTACGCTTCGCCCCGCGACCCACCGCTCTACTCATCTGTGATACTAGGCTAAGCCGCTCCGCGCTCGGCGCGACCGTTAGACTGATTTAGTATTAAGTTAATTTATTATGTCCGTATGTACCTTTCCGCTGAGCGGATGACTTTTTATTACCTGAGTATTGTATATAAAAAATTAAATTCGTATCGAAGTGATTAATCTATTGTTTTTATTCGACTGAAAACCTAAACCCTGTGGAATCACAATAGACAATAAAATGAAGTAAGTATATATAAACTACGAAATATCTGCCCTTACAATATCGCAACCTAGTAAAATATAACAACTATTTGCGGAAGCGGTAAAGAATCGAGCAACGCCGCAGCAGACTATGCAGTTCACCGGACTCGGACTACGTTGGATCTGTATCCTATACTAAGTATCTAACCAAGAAAACCTTGTAAGTGGGTTTTAATATGAAGATAATAAATAAATATATTAAAGCAGCTTTGAGTTATACATAGGTATCTAAAGATTTCTTTGACTGAGATTCGTTTAAAAATATATAACTGTAGAAACGTTCCAATTATACTATGGGTCAAAATATACATATATCTACTATGGACAAACTACAAAACTTATTTCTGCCTAACATTACCAGGATATAACTCAATACTAAGCATGTAGTCCGTATCCATGTGAGTGAACGGGTTAGCAAATACTGTCCACTATTGCAAACAATAAAAAAAAATATTTAAAATCACAATATTATGGTTGAAAAACAATTTATAATAAAAATAGTGTCACTAAAATGCAACTCGCCAACTGATAACAGCAAAAATCCTAAAATAAAAACAATATTTTTGTGTTTACGCCAACTTTCATTATGAAGGTTAAAGTGCGAAGAACTCAATAGATCAGATATTTTTTCCGTAACATATAAAGTCGATAGAAGATTAATACAGAATGCGTTCTGAATATAAATTAACAAATATCAAATATAAAAACGAATTCCGTTTTGGAACACATTCAAAAAATTCGACACAAATTAGGTCTGTTGCTCCTTGGATGGTCCCGGTAGTATAAAAATAAATCGATGACGAATGCTTCTAATCGATCCAACTAAATTTATTTGTAGCACTCCATAGACTTATGATAATTAAACCAGCAGAATTTCGAAATGACCTTCGTGGCGTAGGGAATTTCCAATTAGAATCTGCTGTAATACTTAGAGTCCATGTGGCATTATCAAGTAATGGATCGTAGTCCACGATATCGGACCAATATAGCTTGGAGATCAGATGGATTCTTTTAAATTTGAGATACTAAGAATTCTTTCATTTTTCTAGTCTATATCTGTTAGTAGCTGCAGCTTTTTAAATGGCTTACTAACGTAGAACAATTTCAAATTCGATTTGCGAATCAAGGACGCCTTTCATTCGACATTTAAACCTAATAATTTTAATTTTATTTTATAATACATAATGTATTTTAACTCACCTCTCGTGTCACCAACCTATTACGAACAGTTTGATATTATTGTTTTTATTTAAATGAGTATTAATAGATTCCGCTTTTATAGTCTTTGTTCGATATTATATACAATACATTTTAAATCAAACGTGATCGCATTGTTAATGTAAATGATGTTACGAATGTGATTTCAAAGCAGATATTTTTATTTATTACTAAGCCATATTGGTTTATGTTGCTCTGGTAACTTGATTAAAGTGTTTCTAATAACTCTAAAAATAGTTAAAAAAAAAACCAGCGAACTTTTAAACTATGCCAGCTGAGATTGCCAGGACAATATTTAAAAGAATTTTACCTGCTGTATTGTCTGTTTTGATGTATATTCGATATATATTGGCAAAGACAACTTCAAATTAGCATTATTAATTTATATATACGATACTATAGGTCAGAGATCAAATTATGGCGGCGAGATAAAATTTCCTAGAATGGATATACTTATAAAATATTAATTATAAACTATAATACTCTGGTAGGTAGATATCTGTATCCACTTGGCAACAGTCAATATTGAGGACTCTCACCAGACTCCAAGTATGGAGAAACGATCAAAGCTTTCAATTTATATAGATTTTATTAATTAAGTTAACATACAAATGGATCAGCTGATATTAAGTCAATACCTCAATAAATACATAATACTGAAAGAATCAAGAGTGTGATGTCGACTTAACATCCATAGAACCAGAGACCCACATGGTAGTGACCTTATCTAATGCGAGTTCCTGGGCGGCAGACTTGCGAGGCTTTTATACCCTATTGCCGATAAAGGGTAATGATTTTTTTCCTCGGTCCCCAAGTCCTGTTTCTCGAAGCGCGAGCACCTGGGGGTTGCCTTATTTCTCACCCCTAATCTCGCCACTGGCCCAACCCATTAATTAGAATTTTTTAGTCTGTTTATATAGTTTGAAATTTATTAACTTTCCCTGTTACATAACGTAAAGTTATAACTTAAAATCAATTTTTAAGACACATTATAAACCGAATTATCTTCCTTCATTTTTATTTATACAAAGTTTTACTAAAACAACGATTTCGCGACAGACAATATTTCCTCTTGCAAGGAAATGTTATCATAGTTTATTATTTTCATAGTAGTTTCTATTATCCATTGCCCAACTATTATGTAAACGAGCAGGTACCAGAACAATAAGCATTGTCTTTTACTACTTAATGTCAAGGCATTGGATACTACGAAATACATTTTTATTAGATTTTGATCTATTGAATTTAAATTATCGTGTTATGCAAGTCGGTAATCGTTTTGAAAAATCTGATAATGAACACAGAGACAAAAGAAAAATATTGTATCTTTGTTTATCGATTAGAATGAAGAGATGATCAAGTCATTCGTCATGATCAGGAGGTCTGCTGGTGGAAATAGGCCTTTTCGATAAATTTCAACACCGACGCTTTTAGAGTCTATGTATGTATTTCCTTAAACCCACCATTGCATCTCTTGTGAGCTAGGATTGGCAGTGGCACGCGTTATCATAACGAGCGGTGACGTCGATTCAGATGGACTTTGGATACCAAGTCTTACAACCCATACCTTATAAGTACACGTAAAAAAATTATAATAATTAAATATTAAAGTATATCCTTTTTATAAATCATATGTTAAGGCTTTAGATCTGTCAATTCAATAGAGTTATTATAAGATAGGTAAATATTTTCATTTCATGCCTTAAATTAAATGTATTAAAAAAATATTGATAAATAAATTTAAAACATCTTTTAAGATATTGTCGGAGCTTTAGATACACTAAAAGTGAAATGCAAAATACTATAAATAAGGTAATATTTAAAGGGAATACCCGGCTCGGCTATTTTCGTAAAAGGAAGTGCGTACAAAGTTGGCATAATATGGTTTTTCCATGCGTAACAAATTAAATTCGAAAGTCTTTTGTTCGTCATTGAACCATATTATGAAACTTTGGTATAAAACAGCAATTCATTTTTTCTTTTTTACTATTAAAAACAATGTGCCACTACCGGGTCTTTATATTATTCTACCTCAGTTAGGGAAAATAATTAAATAACAACTCAAAGAAAAAGTACGGAGAAGGCAACTTACTCTAATAATTTCACACTACACAAACTACACAGAAAATGGGTCATAGATAATCCGCTCGTAATTACATAAGTTTACAGCACAACTTACGATCCCGTCGGGAGCTTAGATAAAATAAACGTTACAAATTACTTACTGTAACATAAACAATTTATTTTATTAGGGGAACTATAAGAACAACAATACAAACACAAACAAGATAAAATACGTAAAACACAATCCATCAAGTTTACACAAAAACATAGAAATCATGATCATGATCGAACACAGTAAAAATCCAGGCTCCGCACCTACTGGTCCCCTGAAATTCGTACCCTGTACCCACTCGTCCCCTGTAATATTTTTAGTGCCTGCTGGTCCCCTTCTATAGAGTATTTTTTTTAGCTCTTTGACTGTGGTACAATCGCTTGCTAAAGGCATAAACAAAATTAGCAAGCATACGGTAAGCCTTGTGAACTATTTCTTTAATATTAACATCGAGCATGAGCTTCGAAACCGATAAGACACCAAGATCTCTGATCTCTGTGATCTCACTCTAACTCGTTCCAAAACTTGAAACAATGACCATTTATAACAATTCTCGATCAAACGATGAAGTCCTAACTCTCTGGCTTGCAAATATCAACGCTATTCGTTTCGATAGCACACTGGCCGCTCAAATTTACTTTCAATGCCACTATAGTAGATTATAACAGGGCCGTACTTACACTAACAGAGAATATATTATGCTAATTACGCTGGTAAGAGGATTTGAAGATAGGTTAAAGGTAATACTGAAATTGTTACATAAAAATATCATTAAATGATAGCTTTTAATAAACGAATATTTTTATTATAATGACCAATTCTTTTTAAGGTCTTATTGTTGATTCTTGATCAGAATAAATCCAGATTTCTCCTACACTATCAATGCGCAAACATAACATTCATAATTCAATTAACTTCTTTCAGTGAATATATTCCAGATATATAATTCTAAAGCCAACTCTAAATTCTTCCAAAAATATCATCTTTATTAAAAACTAGGTGTTCCTCGCGGCTTCAGGATATTGTTTATCCATCTGTCAAATTTGTTATAAGTCCATTGAGCTGTATATGCGTTTATTTCGAACAAACATCCAATGGTGCAAACATTTTTACAACTCTTTGCATTTATAAAATTAGTAACATAGTAAGAAGGAAGATAAATAAGGTAAGATAATTAAGCGTTAATACACATAATATTTCAGATTATATTGTAATATATAATTGCTATAATCGAGTAATAACCCAAAAAATAAGCCATACAACACTGTTGTTTTATTGTTAGCGATTACTTAATATAGTTTATTACTTACCTTTGCGAAATCCTACTTACATTATAAATGTAAAAATTTGGGTCTGTGCAGTATCAGTTCAGCGTCTGGAATTTGTGCCCGATATGGCGATAGGTTCTCCCCTATCACATCATGGGACGGAGCACACTTGGCGAAAAGTGAGTGTCCATGTTGCGCCTCTGCATACCCCTTCGGGGATAAATGTGTGATTTTTGTTAGGTTTTTATAAAAATGGCACTGTATTGGCAATAAGAACGTATTACATGACTAATTGATTTGCAAGGTAAATCGGGCCCAGGAGTATCATAACATAGGAAATAGGCATTAGTCAATCTTTTATGCCTGAAAATTGCTTTTTGCTTTGCCAAGTTTTATTGGTGTTTGCGTGAAAAAGCTGGTCAAGTAATTATTTCTTGCATCCCACGTATTTGGGGGTCACAGGACACATAATTTATAACCAAGTACGTCACAACGTTGGAATGGCCAAAATAAATATTGCAACATTTCACGCATATTTGTAAAACAAAACTCGCATAAATCGTATTTTATCTTCAAATGATGGTTATGGATCTATTACTGCATAGAATCCCATACACGTGTCAGAATTATTGCTATGAATAAGCTGTATTTAAACCTCAAGGACAGAGATGCATTAAATTTATTATACCTATTAGCTACGTATGTATAATCGAGCGTTTCTATCTCATCAACTGTAATAGGTGCCAACCCTATGTACCTAGAGTTCAAAATCCAATGCATTATAACCAACATGGGTTTTAATATTACACACGTTAATAGTTCCACCAGATGTTCTTCGACGAAATGGGGTTAAAAACGTGTCTTACCCCTGGCAATGTGAATATACATGACCGATGGTGGTCATCTACCATGAGATAGGCTGTTAACTCGTTCCTATTCAGTGGCTATGAAAAAAAAAATCAAGAAAAAAATGATATGCTCTTACATCAAGTTATATTTAATAGTCATTGTAAACATGATCTTATGGAGCATATCTGTAATCAGTGGCGTAACACTATTGTGGCATGACAGGTAAAATACTACGACTCCGAATTATGGGACCTGAAATGTTTTTAAAAGTACTACATTTTTTGTATTTTGAGACCTAATAAAAAAATCGTGTATTCTTTGTGAATTATCGCTAGCTTTAACGGTGAAGGAAAACATTGTGAGGAAACCTGCATACATGAGAAGTTCTCTATAGGAATTTCAAGGGTGTGTGAAGTCTACCAATCCGCACTAAGCCAGCGTGGTAAACTAATACCTAATCCCTCTCAGTAGTAGAGGAGGCCCGTGCCCAACAGTGAGGCAGTATATAATACAGGGCTGATGTTATTACAATAAAATCGTAAAAAAGGCAAAGATTTTTCATGTTAGCAGAGCTACATTCGATTCGCCACGGGCCCTTTACGGCATTGTTACGTCGCTAGCTGCAATAATATTTGTATGAAATTCTCAATATAGTATCCGAGTAACACACATAAGTAACCGAAATTATGACCTTTACGATAACAACGGAAAAATATGGAGTAACTGCGTCACGCATATGTCGCGAGAGCCATGAACTGGAACACAACATCGTATCTTTTGGATAGCTATTTATTAGGTTTATTTTTGTATCCTATATCAGTAAAAGACGATATTAAACCTGATGTTAGTGTATATTGGCGCATAGTTTCTTTACTGTTGAATGGAATATAGAATTTCGTATATTGAATCTTTACTTTTTAGTCGTTTTTAGATTGACTTTTGTATTAAATAAATGATTATACTAAGTTTGATAGTAAAGTTGCGGTTGCATGCGCTTGCGCACCCTGCGACCTACGAAATTAGGGAGAGAGAGTCGAATGGCGGTGTTTTAGTCGGTAGGATGGTTTATACCGGCGAGAACGGCAGAAATCCGTGAACGGATTTTCCCGTGTTAAAAAATAGTAAGGCTTTATATGATTTCGATTGTCGGCTGGAAGTATTGACTGTTAGGTCTACTTTGTATGTAGATCAATAATTGTGTTTACTAGACAATTGTAAATGTCTTTGATGGCTCGAAAATTATGACGTATTGTTGAATATGTAATCGGTAGGGTAACTAAATTCTCACCGGCGCCATTATTATGCGGACATGCGTTACTGGAAGAACCGGTGGACTCCAGAACATGACTCATTAAGACGAACTACTAAGGTGGGTTTTCCACGCTGTTTTCTATAGTCAAATACGTATATACGGTACCTTCCCTTGATCAATAGACTGACTACACTCGCATTATACTTTTCTACTATTCTTGTTAATTGTACCAAATTATTCATATTTGCTGATAGGATATATTTTATATCCGCCCAGATAGTGACCACCATACACAAGGCGTCAAAACCCATCATAGTAGCGCACGTATGTGGTCCGTTCCGGGATCAGCCTGTGTATATCTAGTTATAACAGGCCGGCATAATTGTGTCGACTGCCGAGGGGTAATCATTTCTCGTCAGTCGACAGTCTATTGGACCCCACTCCGTTTATCATCAGGTGCAGTGGGTCACTTTGGCGTGCACGAATAAAAACAACAAATCAATCAATCTATTTCAATAGCCATCGAAAACAAATTGTCGTGAAATATTGTCTACGCCCTCATTCAACCAAAGGGATGAGGATATTCCCGCTTGAACACAAAGTGATCATATCCGCTACTTTCTGTAGCACATTGCCACCCGGTCTCACTAACACCCAGATTACAAAACCCTATAATAATGATTATAATGGCTCCTTGTCCCCACGCAACCCTTCCAAAAGGACCGGCCTTAATGCCGTGATTTCCCGCAGGAAAGATACAATATAATAATAATAATAATAAAAGCCTTTATTCACCGACTAAATATAGTACAATTTTTAATTTATTGGACAAGAACCAATTAATGCAAAAGTGCCTTCTTATTCTTCAGCAACCAGTTTGTTGGTCAGGTTGGTCAAAATAAGTTGCAAGTAAATAATCCTGTGGTAATATAACGATAGATCCCAGATGATTCCAACGTGGGTGGCAAGTGTAGTTATTAATAGAAAATACGCAATCACACGAATAATTACACTCACATGCGATTGATAAGGCGGGGGCACGGCCGCGCGTCACGCCATTCACAAAGATAAACTCAATGTAAACAACGTAGTAGTGATAACAGTACTATAATGTTGATCTCACGCGTTTTTGCACCTAAATATGGGTAATGGTAAATTAAAGTGTGGCGCCTTAAACTAGATGTTACTCGCGGTTTCGCTCGCATAGAAATCCTTTGTTGGTAGAAAAGTTCCTAAAGTAGAGCACGTCCGCGACATCTATTTAAAAATTGGATGAAAAGGAAATATTTTCGATGGGTGCAAGTTAGGGGCCGTTCAAGTATTACATAAAGCAATTTATGAAGATTTTTGACCACCCCCCCTCCCTTTAACGCACCATAACGCTTAATTGCAGGCCCCAATTGAAGTGACAATTTTTTGATTTAATTCTTTATCGGTTAATGGTTTAGTGGCTGCGATGTTACGCGCCGCTATCCTAGCCGATGACATCGGGCGTTTGCGGAAGTATTCGGCTGCGCGGGCAGGTTGGCAGAAGAGAAGATTGTCACGCAGCGACTATTTTATTATTATTCTCTCTGGTTGGACGTTGTCAAAAGAATGTATAAAAATTGTATTCTGTAATTATTTTGCTAATATAATGTTTACTGTAAAAAGAGCGTTTAACATTATTTTTTTTAACTGTGGCGTTGTTGCTTCTATTTTGGAGTTAAGAAAGGGACAGGTTCTGAATACATTCCCTTGGTCTGCCCCGTGATCATGAAGGCTGCAGTCTTAGACACATCAGGAAATCATAATATATAATAATCACCATAATATAGTTTTATTTCAAGACATTCATTCCCTTACTAAAATATCCTAATGATTTCTGTAACTTTTTGCATATTTAAATAACTTTAAGGACACGTATTTTTTTACGTTCGTCGGAAAAGAAGGGGTGTTAGTTTAAAGTATTTGTGTGTCTGTGTATTGTTTGGAAATTAATGGACCGATTTTGATCCCGTTTTTTATATAGGAATATGGGGATAACGTGAATTCTCTACAATGCAAAACTGGATACATTATTATGTCACGGTATAAATTAATCGTAGAGCTTACAAATAATTGTGCAATGCTATAAAATACTTCCTTGACACTAATTTATTTCGCATGTAATTTATAATTACATTAACGATAAAGATATTATTGTGGAATGAATAATATTATGCCAGATTTATGATCATATATTTACAACAATAAGAATACCTATTAGGGCATTTTTAAGTTCTAAGAAATACATTAGGAATTTATTATATTTTTGAAAGTGTTATTAAGTACGCGTGATTTGTACTGTTTTTTTTTTAATCAAGCTGTGGAAAAGTTTTCTAGCATATGTGTTCTTTCCTAAGACCTGGTCTTCCAAGCGGAGTGTAAAGAAGCAATAAAGCAGGGCGGTGTAATTTTGCCGAACGTCCGGGGATGTTAATTTCTTGCTGGTCATCTTTGTAGACAACTCTTCACTTACCATCGGTTACATGGAGATCAGTGATCAGTGGATGTGCCCTCGAAAAAAATATTTCTTTTGTACTGGCACAAGAAAGTGGCTCTACTGGCTATAGCTTTCTCATGAAGTGGTCTTCATATAGAGTATGGGCAGACGAGTGACGATTATACATCGCCGGTCGATACAATTATGCCGGTCTGTTCGTTAAATCTATTTTATAGCTGTATATAAAACATTTCTGTGAATGAAATTGCCATATTTTAGTTATTTGATATGTTTCTTTACTTTATTATTCTTATAATGTCGGAGTGCTCAGGTGTTTCAAATTAAAGTGATATTTATGGGTAAAATTATGTATTCATAAACATTTGAAAGCAAATTAAAGTGATATACATAAATCGACGCTTGGAAGGCAATGATATCTAAGCGACAATCAATAAATGTTTGAGTAGATTGATTTAAAGTTTCGATTTTAATATAAAAATTCATAATAATTCAAGTTTTTATTTTATAAAGATATAGCCTAATGATATTAAAATTGTCCTAGACCTACAAAACCTAGATCAAATGACGCAGAAACATATGGCGATTTTAAATATTTTACAATGCATTTTCGGTATATTTGTCGCTTAGGTATGATTGACTTCCAAGCGCCGATTATAAACCGGACTGACAACAACATATGACAGATTTCACGCAATTATCAAAATAGCGTGTGTTTACAATTTAATATTTTCTCAGAAATAAAAATTGCACATAAAACTGGTAAGGTTCATGTGGAAGATACAATACACACGCAAACGCATCATAAAGGTATGATCCCTCAAAGGGCAAGCAGAACTGCAACTAAGGCACGCTTTTCGGAGTGCTTTGTCCCATGACGTAATGGGAGGAAGCCTATCTATCTGGCATAAAAACCCAAATACCATTTTGCCCGACCCGGAATTTTAACCCGGGACCTCAGAGAAGTCGTCGTACCGCGCATGGAATAAAACTACGCCACCGCAGCAATCTAATCGTCTGGATAGATAGCACCGCATTGTCTATTTCTACCGCCTAGCAACAGTGTGCATGCGCTATTATGTTCAGGCTTGAAGGACACTATAGTAAGCGTTATTACTGAGCATTATGAGACTTAACAACTTTTGTCTGGTGACAAACGCAGTGGAGTGCCAAACAATATTCTGTAATTAAAAGTTTTGTTTAGTGTTGCTACTGTTTATGGGCGGTCGTATCGCTTACCATCAGGCGAGGAGCATGCTCGTCATTCAGATGCAATAAAAAAAAAACACCAAGACAGCTTCCTTGTACAGTCTTTCATTGGTATAATAAATAGTTATGTTTGTTGAATGTTTAAAGCTAATTTGCAACGAAATTAAAAATATGAATGAGACTTTATTTATAGATTTTTTTTTGTGTAATCACACCGGATTCACATATTTAACACGTTTAAGACCGGCAGCAAACTTACTACAATATATTTGCGAATTATTTGCGGGATTTAAATATTTAAGTTTGAACTATTTATCGTTACTATATAATATATGCATGTAGACAAACATCTAATTCGCATTATACATGGTTTTGCTTAATAGTGAAAGGTATTTTTGTTTTTGGAACATTAACAGCAAGGACAGCTATCAGCAATTTTTACTGTCAGCTTAATATTAACTTGAAGAATGTCGCAGTTTTGTAGATACCTGAGATTTACAAAAGTTGTAAATAAGCGAAGTAATTGACTATTCTCCAAACAGCTAAACAATGTACAATAGTTATTGATTTAATTTATATGTAGTAGCAAAGTCTTGTGGTAAGTTTTTGTGGCAGTAAAAACTTTTATAGTAATCCATATTCCCAATAATGCATTAAACAGTATTGACGATTTTTTGTAATATTAAGATTTATATGTATTATGCGGGCCCGTGTAAGTGACTGGATGGTAAGCGTAGTGGAGTCCAGATTGATGAGAGATTAATACCGCTTGCCACTCAGCATTCGACAAAATTATGCCGGCCGGTTTGACCCCGATATAAACAGGCTGATCCCAGGACACGGTTACGTTACTATTATGGCTTAAAAATATCATCATTAACTTGCGATGACATCGATACGAGTCGCTAGACAAACGCACTAATCGAAACCACGCAATCAGCCTCATCAACCCATGTCGCAAAACTCTACATAAAAATAAACCATACTGTTTACACATGAGATCACTCGATAAATTCCACAGAACTACATCGCGTCGTTGACTGACGCAAAAATGCGCGGCCAACGTGCCTGATTTGTTAATGACCGCATTCGCGCAATGGTGTATTCATTGGCAATAATTATATACATTTTTATATGAGTGAAGAAAGGGGCAGGAGTTACGCTGTAGACATATCTGTATAATGATTTTATTTATTTATTTGCACTTCACATACATAACATGTATATCGGCGGACTTAATGCCAAAGGCATTCTCTCCCAGTCAACCTAAGGGTGGTGCAGAGATAAATAAGGTAGGTGCATCAAGGATATTTAATAACACATAAACATACATAAAAGTAACTATAATTTATATTAAATACAAACATAATATAAGTAATATTATAAATATGTAATATGTAACTTTTTATAAATTTTGTTAACTAGATATTCTCAATAACCTTTTCTGTTGCCAATTATATGACGTTGTTTACAATAGTTTTTATAGACAAATTATTTAGTATATAATTGTTACTCATTGATTTAATATTTTTTTTGTACTGTATAATTTTCTACTTCCTATTATTATTTTTAGATTTTAATTCAACATGTTGTTAGTGGTAAATGCTGTGTTCACCTATTAGTAGCACACATATCAGATGCTGTACCTTATAGTTTTTTATAATATTGATTGATGTAATATGTAGTGCTGTTGGTGTACCTTATTACAAATAAATAAATAAATAAATACATAAAATACAGATTATAAATAATTAATTAATGATCAGGATAGTCTACAGAAAACTATCACTAAGAGGCAGTTTGCTGTTGTGTTTCGTAAGGTGGAAGATACCAGACCCAAAAAACCGGTAATCTTACTAATCCTTATTTTTTTACTATAAGCATGGAGCACATTTTATATCTGTTTTGAAATTTTAAACATTCTTTGGCTAGATCTCATACATACTTGCTTCTTGGTTTATGCTGCAGCTGACTACTCCTGACTCGTGTCTCCAAGACAAAGGAACACGCAACCCTGTAACTCTTATTCCCTTATTTTAAGGTCGACAACAAGCCCTAAATTTTCATTTCGATTGTGAACGTACGGAGTATTATTTAGCAAAAGTTCACACGCTCGCTTTGACTTTTTATTTACAAATATATATTCTATCACATAAAGCTCAAGAGTTTTTTTTGTTTAAACGGTCTATATTTGCAAATACTGGTCGGATTTTGAAAATGATTTTAAGAATAAGAAGTTATACTATATTAGCAATGGTTTTCATTATAAAAAACGATTTACAATATGGTCATGAGAGAAAAATAATTAAATTGTCTGTTGTCTGTTGCCCGATGATACAATATAATTATGATTATCAATCTTAGAGAAGTAGCAATAAATCATAGAATACAATAAGTGCATGCATGAATTGCAAATGAGATCATCTATTTGTCACCGTTATGTGTATGAGTCAGTTGTGTTTGGTCAATTCGTTAGTCACATTAAATGTGCAAATTACAACCAATTTTATCTCGAGATGGTGAAGCGGTTAAAGCTCCTAAAATATACAGTTTCAGGCTAAGCTTTTCCAGTTTCGATTAAAATATCAGTGATTTTTATCAAAATCAGTTAAATTTCATTCCTTCCTATCTATTAGACTAATCTCGTTGCGGTATAAGGACAGATGAATGTTCCATGAGACTCGCCGAGTTTCATCGTTCGATGTCACATAATGCGTGTCACTGCTGAGCCTAGCTTACAGGAGTTGTAGTGGTGGGTGTAAAAGCGGGAAAGTCTCCAATAAAAAAAGGCTGACTGGAACCTTTCTTTTCTTTTCTTTCCTCACTTGTTTATTGTATCCCGCCATCTATTATTACATTTGTTTCTATCCATCCAAAAGTCGTCTGGAAGAAATAGCTTTTAGCGATAAGACCGCCTATTATGCAACCATGTCTTGTATTTGTTTTCTTCTATATTTTCAGGGTGTTTTATTGGTTATGCAATAAAGAGTTCTATTAATATTATCACTGTCTTATTCAATCCTCTACAGAAACATGCAACTGAGTTGTACTGACTGAAGACATTAGTAAACAACAACGTAAGGTTATGTAACTGTAATGGTATATAGGCGCAAAGCGTTGCGGGAATATCTAACCACACTCATCTGCAGTTACAATAACTACCAGCCAGCCTGGCGGTTGGCTTTACATAACACGGATTTCCAGAACGGAATTTTCCACCTTTGATTAACTACGGCAGATAACTAGTCTTCGCGCAGACTCTGTAAATTTGCCGAGAAACACTACACAATTAAAAGTGATAGTAGCTGATGTTGATGAAGCAATAAATTAGGTGAATATCCACTGAAATTAACACGTCTTGGTTTTATTTCAATATTTTTAGACTACTAATTGGAAATGAAGCTCCACCCGAAGTAGTGAGCGCCTAAATATCAATGAAAACTTCATGCAGTCGTCTTGAGATAAAATACTAAGTCTTACAGTACTCAGAATTAGACTGGCGATGGTGTTCTTTAATCCGGACTAGAATAGTGCTTCCAGACTTTATATTAGTAGGAGAAATAAGTGAAGTGATAGTAATATATACTTTCATAAGAAACCCACCTACTAATGTGTATTTGTATACAAAAGATGCAGGAATAAGATTGTGTTCTGTGATTATAATATATCGACGGTTAAAAGGCTAATTGACTTGAGCGAATTTTTTTTGCGACATTAAGTTTTATATGTATTAAAAGTCAGCACTCTTTTCTATTTTTTTTAACCTAGTTAAAAATTTTCGAAAAAAAGTTTCTCTTAAGTCAATTAGCCTTTCAACCGTTTCAAGCCTTTCAATCTTGATATAACTTCGTATCTTATTGTTTCTGATCAATTGCTTACAGACATGAACTACTCAAAAAATAAATCAATCATCAAAGAGTGAAAACAAACACGCAATATTATTCTAGAAAACTAAATTAGAGCCTCCTTTTTCTGTCAACTTCATTTACTTAACAATAAGATTATAGTTTACAACTTGTATATTGATAGCATCAGCTGCTCAGGCAATGAGGAAGTTATGAAACCCGAGGCCACGGGTTCGTTTCCTTGCTGATACATATATTGGACGATTCATGAATCTTCTTTAGAAGTTTAGGTGTTCCTATCATCAGCCGTTGGATGTCTTCTGCTGAACATAACTCCCCTCCTTTTTTATTGCTTTGAATGACGAGACGAGCTTGCCTTTCGCCTAATGGTAAGCGATACGACCCATAAATAATAGAAACTCCACCCAATACCAATGCAAAGTATTGTTTAGTATTCCACTGCGCTCGCCATCCTGTGACATGAGATGTTAAGTTTATTTCGTCCAGTAGTTACACTGCCTACAATGTAGCCAGATCAGTTAGAATGGGCCTGCAATTAACGAGTCCTCTTGTTTCCGTCTAAGGTCTATCCACCTTGCATGTGGACGTCAAGCGCTGCGCTTGCTGTGTGTTGTAGGAAAAAAAACCCTTTATAGTTCCTAACACCCTGAATATAAGATTCATATCTAAATGTAGGTTAAGACTGATTGTTAGGTGTGTTAATATCTTGATCCCCAGTAGGATGATATTACATGCAAATTTATATTTGTACACGTATTAATTTGTTTACAATACCTAATTATTTTGCAGCTAATTAGCATTAAATTATTCCGGCAGTGTGTTGCGCTGTCAAAAGGTGGTTCAAGGTTGGTTAACCTGTGGTTATTTATAGCTGTAATATAATGGTTCATTGGTGTGAATTTGGTATTCATTTTCTTTTTGTAATATGCTATTAATATTTCTGGCGATTTCATTTTCTATGTCTTAGCATAAACAGAGTAAAACATAGGTACAATCAATATTGATAAAGTGCATTGTATAGTATAAAAGGTAAGGCGAGTGACCTGTTTAAGGAGGGCATTTAAGATTTTACTTTACTTAGTGTAGAAGCGGGGACAGCCTAGTTGGGAGTGTAATGGACTGCCAAGACGAATGTCCGCAAGTTCAAACCCAAGGGCGCACACCTTTGACTTGTATAAACAGTTATATGTGCATTTTTCGTGCACTTATCTGTATTTAATGGTGAAGGAAAACGTAATGAGGAAACCTACATACTTGAGAAGTTCTCCATAAGAAATTCGAAGGTATGAGAAGTCTGCTCTAAAAATGTATAAATCTATTCTTGGTGAATTATCGATTGATTTCATGGCGAAGAAAAACATTGTGAGGAAATATACATACCTGCGAAGTTATCTATAAGAATTCCAAAGATATGTGTAAGTCTGCAAACCTGTACTGGGTAAACGTGACGGACTATTGTCCATGCAGTGTTACGGTATATAATACAAGCCTGATATTGTGTATTCAGTATACGATACTCATTCCAAATATATAAAATAGATGACCTTATTTTTAACACGAATTTATCGCACCAATGTATTTTGCATTCCTAAGCCAGGTGTATAGAGTGGGAAGGGAATATGGATAATACTTAAATGTATTATGCATACGTTATGACATATAAGATAGTCAAACCAGCAGCTAGCACAAGGGTGCCCACTGCCCACGCATTGACAACCATTTAACAAAAAACAAAATTAAAAGGGTTTACTCTGCCATAATATATTTTTCATATTTTTTTTAATTACATTCAAGCATGAACAGGCGTGTGTTTAAAAGGTCCAACGACTAAAAATACATACTGTATAACTAGTTCGATTAATTTTTATTTAAAATATCAACCATTTTTGCTAAAATAACTATATTGAATTAGTTATTATATTTATTTTACAGTTATATTTTTTCAATTTTGTTTAACAATATATGTATGTATATTAAAATCATCAATGAATATAAAATAAAAAGAATGATTCGCCCTACGATGGCGAGGCTGAAGACCAAGTCACCGGTGGCTAGGAATTCTAAGTAAGGAATCTCCACACAAAGCGTGCCGCGTAACTTGACTTCTGCATCTAACTTTTCACTCAAAGACCAATCGAGGGCATCTGGAGATATTGGTATTATTATGAGCCTTTATATTTTCCTTATGGTATGCTAATATATGCAGAGTCTAAACGATCAAGACTATTTACAAAACTAAAAATCATTTTTAACATTACGATAACTTGATCTTTGTAAAATCCCGTATATTATGTAAACAACTGTAAATTTGAGCTAATGACAGAGTAATAAGAAAAAGTGTTTTTAAAGTGTATACTAAGCACGTTCGTTACAAAGTTGCAAAGAATGTTGTTAACATTATCTTTTGTCAACATGAGCTATGTTAGAAATGCAAATTTTATAATACAAATAAAAAAACGAGCCAAAAGCGCTCGGAGAGATAGCAAGCGTCGGGCTTTGAGATATTTCTTACATTAAATAAAACCAGCATACATAATTGCGGGAAAATATGTTGAGATAAAAACATGTAAAAATAACAATTTTAGATTTTCTTTGACAATAATTTTAATATTTGCAATCGTTTTAAAAAATAGAGCGCTTTCCCAAAAATTCTAAGCAACCTATCCACTATACTATTATATATATCAGATCCTTAATAATATTTTGAAAGGCATTGTGCTCACTGAAGCTTGAAATAAGTCATATTCTTCTATAATTTTAACTATTTAATATCTTTAAACCGATTCATAACGTTGCATATTGCTTGCGCCGCAAAATAAATTTCAATAGTTTGATACCTTCCCTGACGGTAACTAAGGAACGAGATCTATCTAATCTAACATACAGATTTTTAACTAAAAATCTGTATGAATCCCTCTAGCCGAATTTCGCCCACTGCGGCCAATCTCAACGGAGATGAGCCAAGTACGCAGGAGATATTGTAGTGCATAAGTGTGTGCGCAATACACAGGTGCTCCTTCACTCACAGACCGGTGTGATGCCGATCTGATATGACGGAAGAGAGCTCAGGCGCAAGACTTTACATGCTTTCCGAAGCACGTGGGTATCACACCGCCAACTTTATGGCTGCGATGCAGAACTAATTATTTTGGGACAATTATTTTGGCCCGACTCGGGATTTGTGCTGGTACAATTACAACTACGCCACCGAAGCAGTCAACGAACAATATAATAAAATACAATATAATACAATGAGAAAGTGAATACGGGAATTTCTAACGTATCATGACTTTAACCGAAGTCTAATTGTGAGATACAGGCGCTTAACATAAAAGTCCCGTAAATTTTAATGATATTTAACTAAAAACAAATTGAGGAAGATATATAAATAAAAGCCATTAACCTTGCCACTGTCGACTCCCCAAGACCAAACACGGCGTGGTCAACAAACGTCAAGAGACGTAAAAAGAAAATCTTTCAACGCATTCATCATTTGTCACAAACGAGTTCGCAAATGCGTCAAAGCTGTGTAAGAGACTAAATTAGGTGTTCGTAAATGAGAAAAAAATTACGACCATTCATGTCTACAGGTGGATGACCTGTGGATTCGAGGGTGTGGCCCTTCGGTATCTTCTGATCAATGCACATGTGATTCTGGTTTGTTTGTGGGTAAACGGCTATTGTCTCTGAGAGGAAATACATTATATATTAATAATAATATCAGCCCTGTTATATACTGTCCCACTGTTGGGCACGGGCCTCCTCTACTACTGAGAGGGATTAGGCCTTAGTCCATCCACGCTGGCCTAGTGCGGATTGGTAGACTTCACACCCCCTCGGAATAATTCTCCTATAGAGAACTTCTCAGGTATGCAGGTTTCCTCACGATGTTTTCCTTCACCGTTAAAGCAAGCGATAATTCATAACGAATAAACACATAATTTTAGAAAAGTCACAGGTGTGTGCCCCTTAGGTTTTGAACCTGCGGACATTTGTCTCGGCAGTATGTTCCACAACCAACTAGGCCATCGC